>NC_091434.1:61372417-61702138 GCF_964237555.1 Oryctolagus cuniculus | reverse complement strand
CATGCTGCTCTGTAACCTCCCCAGCCCCGACCCTTGCACACATAGCATGGACATCTTTTTCATGTCAGTAATTAGAGAACTGTGTCATCATTTTTAATGGTTGTGTTGTTTCACTGCATATTGGTTCCACAGTTTATTGACTCTTCCCCCATAGAGGGGCATCTTCCCACTGTTTTGAGACATACTCATCATGCATGAATCATCTTTTTGCATTGATAGGGTTAAACGCCTTAGGAGAAAAACTTGGACACAGACTTCTTGGACCAAAGGTTAGTGATGATGCTTATGACAACAAATCCAGGAAAATTGGCACAGCTTTTATTACTGCAAACAGTGCATGAATATGTCCACTGTGGGGAGCAACTGGGAGCAACTCGGACTAGACTAAGTTACTGGAATTAAGACTTATTCTATGCATCTGTTCTCCCACAATATGGCGCTGGGAGAGGAGGCAACAGCTTCTACCCAGCTGCCTCTCACCAACTTGACAAGCTGCAGGACCTGCTCCTGATTGGAGGAGAGCAGCGTACTCGGCGTGTGGGCAGCCGAGTTAGGATTGGCGGAGGAGGACTATAAAGGAGGAGAGAGACGGCATGCACCAGGAACATCTAAGGCGAACATCTACCTGAGGAACACCTGTGCAGCCCCCGAGAGAGCCGGCCGGCGGTGTGCCGCTCCCCTGTGGAAGTGGGGAATGTGGCCAGGGGGAACTGCCCTTCCACGGAGGTGGAAGGGACAGTAGCCAACCCGGGAAGAACCAGCAGCAAACCCGGGGAGGGCCAAGCAGACGAAAGAACAGCGCAGGGTCCTGTGTCGTTCCTCCACGAAGAGGGGGAGCGACAGTCCACTCCTCTACCTCACTGACAACATGTGTAGAAAATTTATTAAATGTTATAAATATGATAAAAAATGTTGATATGAGAGACTTTACCGAGAACAAGCACATTTTCATACTTATCAGGATTTTGTATATATTTTGGTGTTTTGGGAGGTTATCTTTTTTAAAATTTTTATTCATGTAAAGAGAAAATATTTCATGTATCCATAGCTAAAATTATTTTTAAAAAATATTTATTTATTTGAAAGGCAGAGTTAGAAAGAGAGTTCTTGCATCCAGTGTTTCATTCCCCAAATGGCCATAATGGCCCAGTGGGCCAGGCCAAAGCTGGGAACCAGGAACTCCATCCAGGCCTCCCACATGGGTGCCAGGGACCCAAGCACTGGGACCATTTTCTACTGCTTTTCCAGGTGCATTACCAGGGAGCTGGATCAGAAGTGGGGCAGATGGGACTCGAACTGGCACCCATATGGGATATTAGAGTTGCAGGTTGGTGGCTTACCCTGCTGTGCCACAACTCTGGCCCCAATAAAACTTTAGGAAAATAATGATATTGGAGTGATGCTGTGGCATAGCAGGTAAAGTTACTGCCTGCAGTGCTGGGTGCCTATCAGTTCCCAGGTTGAGTCCTGGCTGCTCCACTTCTGATCCAGCTCTCTGCTATGGCCTGGGAAAGCAGTAGAAGATGGCCCAAGTCCTTGGGCCCCTGTACCCCCGTGGGAGACCCGGAAGAAGCTCCTGACTCCTGGCTTTGGATCAGCCCATCTCTGGCCATTGCGGCCATTTGGGGAGTGAACCAGCAAATGGGAGAGCTCTCTCTCTCTCTACCTCTGCTCTCTGTAAATCTGCCTTTCAAATAAATAAAATACCTCTGCCTCTCTATAACTCTGCCTTTCAAATAAATAAATAAATCTTTTTTTAAAAAGAAAATGATATTTCCTTCCCCTCTTTCTTTTAATTTTTGCAATAGCATACTTTCAATTTACTTTAAAATCACAGGCTTAGCGGTCCACTAAATAAAGAGTTAACAAGTAAGAGACAGAAAGACCACTGTTCCATGGGAATAGACAATAATCAAATCACAAGATGTCAATTTCACTCATATGCATGTGGGTTTTTTTTTTTTTTTTGGCACTCTCTATATTAGCTGCCACAAATCAGAGAAAACATGATTTTTGTGTTTTTGGGTCTGGAAACTGATGACTGGATAAAGAAAATGTGGCATTTATATACATATATGTATATATACATAAATAAAGTAAAAACTTGTCTTTTACAACAAAATGGATGCAACTGAAGACCATTATGCTTAGTGAAATAAGGAATAAACATTTTGCTTTGTTTATTTTGTATGCTTAAATGCTCTGTATAGTATTTTTTAGGCTTTGCACAACAGAAAGACCTCTTATTTCTATTGCCAGGAACTGTGATTTTTTAAATAATAAATTTGGGGCTTGATACTGCATTTCCTTATATGGAATACAAGACGTATAAAATTCAATTATACTTGATAAATTGGCTCTATTATCTTGGTGTTACTTCTGTTTGAAGTAATTGATAATAGGAACATAAAATTAATGAATTTGCCATTTCTCCTCCATTATAGACATATTTTCTCTGAGTCTATGTCACCATAAAAGACATAAAATTGGCTAATTTGGGAGAATCTTACTTAAAATTTAGAAATTTAAAGAAAATTATTGGTGTTATTTATTCACTTATTATGAAAATTTAGATGGTATGCCACAAATTACAAAAAATGTTCATGTCTAATTTTACTGGCTTCTTGAAATCTCCTTGTTGAGTTAAATATCGTTATATCTGTTTTCCATGTATATGAAAATACTAAGGCTATGAGAAAATAGCAGGTTTCTTTTTTTTTTTTTTCTGACAAAATCACAGAACCAACATGTACAAGGCATAACCAGGATTTGAATTCAGGCTTTTTGACAGCAAATTATGTTTTATTCTATATAAGTCTCTCCTATACTAATTTTTCTTTTTCAGGATAGCAGAAATGACATGAAAAATAGGAGTTTTATGGCAACCATTTAGAGATAAGTGACTCCTTCAAGTGAAGAAATAAAGATATTTTCACTGCACTTACAGAAGAAATTGTGTTGGACAAGCAGAAGTTTGATGCATTTTGAGCTAAAGCTAAGAGTGAAGAATACATTCTATTGTTACTCTGGCTTTGCTGTTGTAGCCACAGAGATGAGGACAATTCCTAAGCCTCACTTCAGAGGTGCTGAGAACCTGCAGGTCCATAGCCCTGATCAATCCCCCAATGAAGCTAATTACCTGGAGAAAGGGAGGGAAGAAGGGAAGGAGGGAAGGAGGGAAGGAGGGAAGGAGGGATGGATTAGCATTCCCTGGGGAACTGCTCTCGCTTTCACATCTCCTCCTCAGCTCACCAAGGAATCAGACACTGAGATTTTCCCAAAGTGGCCATGTTACCTCTGGTATTGGGGGTCACCATATTAACAAAAGAAGGTTCTGATGGAACATTGTGAAGCGATGCCAGAGTCCACACAGCTGGATTACCTGTGCTAATCTGGGGTGTATGTCTGGACATCAACTTAGTCTTTGCCTATCAAATGCCTGGCCACCTCTCCTCTCCTCATGAGTTAAGCTACTAACTTGGGATGGAATCCCAAAGAGAGGTACCCATTTTTCAAAGGGTACCCAAGTGCCTTTGGGGATTTTAGCACAACAGGACTTCTGTCTGATGCTCCATCAGCTCTCCCCTTGTTTTTGTTCCCAATGTTTCTTAGTGGCATTAAGTACTCTATAGTTTTCTTTAACATGCATTCGGAGACAAGAATTCTACATGCCCATATGTATTTCTTCTCTTGAAAATCAGTTCTTTTAATGTAAAGGACAAAATCAAAAGTCGTATGTTTGGTGCATAATGCAAATGAAAATTTTGTTTTCTCCTTTTACAACAGTTCAATTTTGTTACACAGGTATAGGTGTAGTTTTAAGTAGAAGGCATCTGTAGCCATATTTCCCCTGTCCTATGTCTATCCAATACCAATATATCATGGAATTTTTACATAACCCAAGTCCCTTCTGTCTATTTCTGAGTGTATTGCACAAATGTACCTTTTTTTTAAAAAATTTATTTGAAAGGCAGAGTTACAGAAAGAAAGAGGGAGAGAGAGGGAGAGAGGGAGAGAGACAGAGGAGGGAGGGAGGGAGGGAGGAAAGGAGGGAGGGAGGGAGGGAGAGAGAGAGAGACAGAGAGAAAAAGACAGGTCTTCCATCTGCTGGTTTACTCCCCAATTGGCCGCAACGGCTGGAGATGTGCTGATCTAAAGCTAGGAGCCAGGAGCTTCTTCTGGGTCTCTCACATGGGTGCAGGGGCCCAAGGACCCGGGCCATCTTTCAGTGCTTTCCCAGGCCACAGAAGAGAGCTGGACAGGAAGTGGAGCAGCCGGGACTCTAACTGGCGTCCATATGGGATGCCCGCACTGCAGAGGGCAGCTTTACGCGCTACACCACGGTGCCAGACCCACAAATGCACTTTTTAGAAAGGCTTATGACTTAGTTTTAAATACCCAAGAGGTCACTTCCATTCTGAAGCTTCATGGTACTCAAGCTGAGGAGAGAGTTCTTGAGAAAAGGGTTGCCAGATTTAATGAAGAATTTCAGATAAATAAGAAATTCCGTTAAGCTGCATAATGACATCTTGGTTAATGATGGATAGAAAATGTGCTGGCGGCTCCATAAGATTCTAATGGAGCTGAGAAATCCCTATGCCTGGTGACACTGTGGTCATCAGAAGGTCATAGGGCAATGCACTACCAACATTATTTGTGGTGAAGCTGGTGTAAACACACTCACTGCAGTCAGTCACGTGAGAACATAGCTCATACAGTTACACACAGAGCAGAGCTTGGCAATGTGGCTGTAATCTTTTACTATATCTCAAGTATTATCTATAATCTTTTTAATAATCAAGTATTACACTTCTACTTTGTGGCAGTATCACTCTCAAGAATAAAAATAAAAACAGGTATTTCCCTATACAGTTACAGTTATATTTGCAATTCAAAGTTAAGTGAGCATTTAATATTTTTCTCTAGCAGCCTTATCTAAAGGCCAGTTTTTAGATTCTGTAGAGACTAGATCTGGACTGCGTCAGAGGAAGAAGCCTGTATTTCACAATACTGGAGTAGAGTAGCAATCTTCACCCATTAGAAATGTCACAGGAACAGGAATTAGTTTAAACATGTGCACCCTCTAGGGGTTGACTCTTGTCCTCAAAATCAGGATGGATAAGATATATGTCTTATTATGTTTTCCAAATCATTTCTTGAAGCTACTCACGGCTTCTTTTGGTAGCATGCATTTTAATTCACTGCTACTCTTTTGTATTCCCTCCCTTAAGTGATTTTAGAAATTATAATTCTATAAATCTAATCTGTAAATTCCCAGGCCTATTTAAATATTGACATTTTATTTTTGTAAGGTTTTATGAGATGTCAGTTAATATAAGATAAGTCAAATATAATTGCCCATGAAGTCTATAAAAATAAAACTAAAGAGCTCTCCAAAGTGTTAAACTGAACACAAATCTAGTACAGTATCTGTAAACCACGTCTGAGGATTCCACAACCATGAGGTGTAACTAATATTGTCTGGAGTTCAAATGAGTCATATTTTTAAAAACTATCCAGTTAAGACTATCACACTGGAATCCTACTAGCCTCTAAAAGTAATCTGATAATAATCCTAAAGTGTTAAGGTTAACAATTTTCAAACAGTAGAATAAACCCTTTGTCGGAGAAGTCTATCACCATGCATCTCAGCTATACTGCCATCTAGTGGCCTTACTTTTTTGGAAATAAAAATTTAAGTCATACCCCCAAACCAATTTTTCTCATTTAAAAAACTGACATGGTTTGTGCTTAACATGGGAAGACAGAGGGTTTGTAATAGTTTTGTTCCCACTCTCCTCAAAATTCTTTAACGCTGCAGTAGGTTAACAAAGGTGGCAAATCTTTGCTGTTCTTCACATTGAGATGTGACATCTAATTTTCTTTCCCTTGAGTCTAGATTGGCCTTGGTGACTTTCCGATGGATGGCATGCAGCCTAAGTGAGGTAGTTTTGAGGCTATTTCATTAAAAAAAGGAACAAAACAAAACAAAAACCGAAAAACAAAAAAAAACTTCTTGTTCTCTCTACCCTGGGCCTCTTAAAAGTGCTCTTTCTGGTACACTTACCTACCTGAGAGGGGAGGTCCCATGGCCCCCTGGTGGCTTGTTCTGGAAGAGTTCAACCTTCCAGCCATTTCCCCCTGGACAGATGTGAGGGCAGCCATCTTGGGCCCTCCAGCCAAGCCCATCCGCCAGTTGAACCCTACCAAGAGATTTCTACTGATGCCATGGAAAACAAAACCACCCAGCCAAACCCTGCTTGGATTTCCGGCTGTGAACTCCTGGCGTAACAGAATGATTATCTTATGCTACACGATTTTGGAGTAGTTTGTTTGTTAAGCAGCAGCAGGTCACTAAGAAAAACAGCACTAAGAAAAACAGCAACAACCAGTGATGTGTTGATAAATTCATAGAATGAAGTGGGAGAAAAGAGGGAAGACTGATTGGAAAAGGAGAAAGGGGAGAATAAAGAGACCATAATAGTATGGACACCAATAAAAGATGAGCTAGGGATTCAGAGGACATGCAGCTATTTAAAAAAAAAAAATCATATCTACAAACTCACAGCAGGCTGCCACCATGACTTTGGGCAATCTTGCAGCTTTGGCCAACTTCTTAGAAACTCAGAAAACAGCAGTGAAGTTTCACCTCATGCAGAAACTGCAAACAGCAACTAATAAACATGACAAATAAATACGCTTCAAGTAAGAATGAAAAATGTAGACTATGTAAAAAGCAATGTTGTTCCTACTAAAAATCTTTTGTCAGGTGACTTCACAGTGGAGGTGTTTCAGGAGAAAGTCACATTGAAAATGCACACAGATTTTTTATTTTTTGTACTTTTATTGAAAAGGTACATTTAAAAAAATACACAGACATTTTACCATTTACAGATTGCAGATAAAGATGCTCTAAAAGAGTTCACTCTATTTTGTTGATTTATGATACCTCTTGCCCCTGATATCACAAACATTCCAGTCTTGTTGATATCAGCTTAGAAAGGGGGGCATGGGAGCATGACCTGCAACATACTCAGTGAACAGAAAGACAAATTGTTCAATTATAAATGTTTTTATCTCCTGTACATTATTGCATTAGGGAGCCACAAAATTATGTAGCATCATTACAAATGAAAACAGATTAAAAATGAAGATAATTACATAGAAATACATGGATTCATTGTCTTCTTGCAGAATGCACAAGAGGTGCAAAAATGTGCAATTAGGAAGCTCTTTTTCTGTTTGTATACATTTGCTTAGCAACTCAAACTGGTGAGGAAGCTACAAAATAAGTTAAAGAAAAATAGCAAATAGGTAGTAATTATAGCTATGTTATATGGCTTTCTATTTCATTTAAATATCTCCAAATAAAATGTGAAATAAAGAAAATACATATCTTTTTGTTCTCTTAAAGAGAAAATTCAAAGCTACTTTGCTTCCTAACATTTACACAGCAACTAAAAAATGTTGAAATCAGACAAGAAATACAGAGCTAGTACTACACAGGATACAACAGTACTTGGGTCTAAAACAGTACACAATCCCTGTCAACAACAGTACACCAGAAAGCAAATGTTGTGATCCGTCAGTCAGATGGTACCCACAAGGAAGCACTCGTGCGCATCGATTTTTCCTCTGCACTAGACTAGCCCGCTTGGATTCCAGAGATATTTACAGACACTTGAGGAAGCTCCTAGTTTTCAAGTCTGTCAGGAAAAGATTCCACGTCGTTTCTAAGCCAGATCACCCCCCATTGAAAAACACAGAATTTTCTTGTTTTCTGACTGATACATTTTCAAGAAACCAAATGTCGCAGATACACAAATTGAATGGGGTCGGGGCAAGGAATAGGCAGATAAAGACTATGCTGCTCAGATTCCTAAGTTGCAGGAAGGGTCCACAGAAACACTCTCGAATCTAGTGCTCTGTTCTTCTTTGGAGCTGGGGCTTGGGGTGGCCGGGGGTACTTACTGCAACACCAAATGCTTAAACGGCCGAATCCTTTTGGCTTTCCTTCTCAACTTCCCTACTGGCCTCGGCTGTCTCGGGACTTGCGGGCGTCAGTAGGGAGCGAAGAGGATGGAGGCAGGGGTGGTGCGGATGGGCCCGTGCCCCGGCCTCAGGAGGGCTGGCGGGATGGCTGGAGCCTGGAAGAGCGAGGCCGACGGCCGGGGAGGGAGCGACAGCGCAGAGGACACGGCGGCCGCCGCCGCCAGGGGCGAGGACAGGAAGGCAGGGGCCAGAGGCTTCATCATGTCTTTCTGGAATGCAAGTTTTGCCTGATGGAGGGAGCACATGAGGAATGGGGTGAGCACCGCCGACACAGGTTCATGAGTAAGACCCCTACACTGAAAGTCTGACGTTTGAACAATCTTTACTCTCACAATCAAGAACTGCCTGTTTTCACAAAGGCGGTGGCAATGGCTCAAGGCACAGTTTTGCCTTGATTTGTCGCCCTGCCAGCTCGGATTTGGATTTGGTGGCCCTAGCTGCTGGCAGCCAGGGCACAGTGAAGACTCTGGGAAACAAACATGCCTAGAGGTGCTTGCTTAGGGCCAGGGCCTCCCCAGACATCCACCAGGGAGTGTCTGTTTGCTGTTACAATCTGTGTGACCATTCACCTCCCTTCCCTCAGATAAGCTGTGCTGAAGTTAGGGACCTGGGGCTCAGGATCTTACAGTCCCATGAAGAGGCAAAGAAAACAAAGCCCATTGACACCACTCTTGCTGGCCACTGAATGATTCTCCTTGAAGTAACCCAGCTAAATCGAAAGTTCTGTCATTGGGAATGAGTGTAAGTGGGCTAGAAACTTTTGCACTTAAAAAAAAAAGTGCCAGAAAACAGGAGGACCTTCAGTGGATGGATTTTCGTTTTTACAAAAGCAATCCCACTTCCCAGGCTCCACACAGTGCAGGATTCCTCAGGCACTGCTGGTCCTAGCTCCTGAGCCTTCCCTTCCCTTTACTTGTTAAAGAAGGGAGTCTTCTGGGAAGGTCTTGGTCAAGAGTAGGCTTTTAGCTCTGAAAGACATTCCCTTTCTCTTTTCCAAGGGCGCTTTCTTCAAGATGTCAAATAGCAGGAGGCAAGCATCTTGGCAGGGCTATTTAAATTCAAAACCTTGCGGCACCATTTGTCCCTCCCTCCTTCCCTTCAGCTGCTGCCCCACTCTCTAAGGCTGTGCCCCAAAACAGGCGAGCAGGTGATGTAAACTTACTGCTAGAATGCTCGGGCTCCGCTGCAGCTTGTTGTAGGGGCTGTACTTCGGCTTCAGTGGTTTCCCAGCAACTCGATCTTTATGCCTTCGGCTAGAAATGTGCTGAAAGAAGTTTGATGTATTAGTCGAGCTCCTCTAAGACATACTTTCTCGAGGCAGCTGGGTCTCCATTCTCAACTCGTGGTCCATAGCTCCAACATGGAAAGGAGTAAAATCACCACCCTAAGACTGGCTCTCCCCAGTCCCTCTCCTGTCTGTAGCCCTTATTAGGTTTGGCCTGAAGTTAATGCTATGATGGACAAGTCTGTCTCCTAAACTGGCTTTTGGGCGGTTGGATGCATGAGCTTACCAGAGGCTCCTGCTGCACAGAAGCACCAGGTGATGGGTGTGCTCACCCCTCCATCTCTAACCCCAGTCTGTAACCTGACATATAGTGTAACAGATGCTCAAATAGTTCATCCCGGCCTTTTCTCTTATGTAGCAGTCATATGTTGCATATTTTATGCATCCTATAAAGGTTAGTAAACTTCACCTTGAGCAGAGACAACCATTCTGTAGATGGGAGATAAACAGGAGCCCAACATAATGAGTACTAATTCAGGATACAGTACCTGTTTGAGTTGAATTTCTGAATTAACATGGACATCACAGATTTCACAATGAAATGTCTTGTTCTGTAGTCCTGACCCCTTACTGCCATTCTGCATCTTTAATCTTGATCCAGGTCTAGGGTAGGACTTAATGGGACCAGCCCCATTACGAGCTTCAACCATGGTCTTGTGTTTAGATCCTGAGATAGGAAGAGATACTCATTATATAGCTACTTAAGAACGATATGGAGTTCTTTGTTTTGTCATCTTTGAGAAGTCTGTCTTCAAGCTGAAGATCCTAATTATCTAAAAGATCATCTTAATGTGGATTATAAATTTAACAGATTTTCATTATAAAAAATGGAAAGATGTAACAGCATATAATAAAGGAAATATGGAAAGTATACAGAAGCCTAAGAAAATAAAGATGACCTTACCACCCAAGGTAACTACTGTTCTCTCTTCAAGGTAACTACTGTTCTTTCTTTGGTATATTAAACAATATCTTCAAAACTGGGATCACACTAAGTATCTTGAAAATGTTACATATCAGATCATGTACATATTTTCTTACCATTATATTTTAATGTCTGAGTAATGTGTTCTATCACATTGGGTTGCTATAATTTGCTCAATATTTCCCATGATGAACTTTTATGCTATCTCCATATTTTTTCTCTTAAAATTGTGCTGTAGTGAACACTGTGCATGCATATTTGTCTATATCTCTGCCACATCACCCAAATGAGTTTTCAGAATTTTAGATGCTTTTGAGGAAATCCAGGCTAGAAAAAGTTTTCTCTCCAACCTGCTTTTGCCTCACCATGAGCATTACCAAAGTCATTATGATCCTACTTTCCTAAAATTACTCCTCTGAATTAAAAAAAATAGGGAAGACATTGAACAAACCCAATGTCTGAACAGCAAAAGACATGGTATTCTAATGGGAAGAGTTGGGTTTTGCTAGAAACAGTATTTAAATTCAGAAGAGAGCTGCTCACCTGTGTTGTGTGCCTCTAGCTGTGACAGAGAGTTCACAGCCACTTTGCATAGTGAACAATAAAGTAATTTTTTGGCTTTTTCTTCCTCTGACTCAGCAACAGGACCAGGAGCTCCATTTGTGCTCTTGGCGGGAGAAGTGGCTGCTCCAGGTGGCAGGGCTGCTGTGCCAGATTTGAGGAGAAAGGAGCCACTTTCAGAGCTCGATGGCTGACTGGAACTGCTGGCTTTGGACTTCCCTTTATCTTCTAAGGGAAACACAGGAAAATGTTACTATAGCCTAATGTATCATGTAAACATGGAGGAACAACCATACAGGAATCAAAAACAGAAACCTGATTTCAATATGTAGCTTGTACTACAGCACAGATTCTGGTTTTATAGAGCTTGGTTCAAAAGAATTTCATGACGTCAGTTTCCACATTAGGACACCCGGAGTTCAGGAAGACTTAGGAAAAATGGTCTTGTTCTCCAGCGTGGAGCAGGTAACTTTCAGTCTGATATCCCTGAGTTGTACATCATGCTCCAGGGAAATCCTTAATATATAATGAGCCAGCTACCCACCAATATGATCCCAGGGTATGCTGGTAACAAGAAAGAAGTCATTAGGCAATATTAGTTTCACTCGACTACTCAAATTTTAATCCTGATGGATATGAAAGTGTAAATGTTTTACACCAAGTTAAGATTTTAACTTTAGGTTGTGGGCAGAGGGGAGGGCAGAAACATGATTAATTTTGGTTATGATTAGTTAAGTTTTTGGCACTCTGTGAATGGCAATGCAATTTACTCAAAATATGAGATGCAAGGATTCCATTCATTATGCTTATTAATTACTGCCAGTCTACATCAAAAGGTTTAAATAATGACATTAATCACAAGTATAATATGAAGACTAGTCAAATCAATTAAAGACATCCTGGCATTTTGGTCACGTCATTACTAAATGCTTAGAATCCTCAAGGCCTGTGTGCAGGGTATGAGGGGTCAGAGTAACTTTAACAGAATCTAACTCATGGGAGTTCATTTGCTATTCAAGACAGGCTGTGTTCAGTGAGTCCTCTGGGAAAGAAGCTAGAGCTCTGTAGGCAGGAGCAAAGTCCATCCCACATTTAATCCTAATGGAGCTGGTACTCTCACAAAATGCCGACAGATATGCTGATGAACTCTCATTAAACGAAGAGGGGGAGAATCTGCAATTCATTAGTTACCCTAGGTATTTAGCAATGATATACACTGGCCTAGATGACCAGAGAGAAGGAATGAGGAGAGCAACAAGGTGGTGTGTGTTTCTGTCACACAGTGCTGCATATGAGCCAATCAAAGCTTTCAATCAAATAGTACAGGATCCTATTTCTATTGAAACATAAAACAAAGCCCATCTATCCAGGCTAAGACTAACAAAGCAAGAGAGCTACAGATTCCTTCTTCGTCAATGCGGGGCTGGCACTGCGGTGCAGTGGACTAAAGCCCCAGCCTGCAGCCCTGGCATCCCATATGGGCACTGGGTTCAAGTTCTGGCTGCTCCACTTCTGACCCAGCTTCCTGCTAATGTGGCTGGGAAAGCAACAGAGGATGGCCCAAACCCTTGGGCCCCTGCACTCACACGGGAAATCTGGAAGAAGCCCCTGGCTCCTGGCTTTGGACCAGCTCAGCTCCAGCTGTTGTGGCCATGTGAGGAGTGAACCAGTGGATGGAAGACCTCTCCCTCTCCTCTGTGTGTCTACCTTTCTCTAACACTGCCTTTCAAATAAATAAAATAAATCTTAAAAAAAAAGAATAAATGAATTCTGAGATCTTTTCTTATCCATGGGTTGCACATTCTATACTTCTTGTCAGCAAGTTATTAACACTTCAGGAAGACATGAAATATAATAGAAAAGGTCTTGGACTTTTATTAAACTGACCTCAATAGTATAAGAGGAGAGAAAATAATTTTTTCCTAATTGGTAATAGCAAATTACATTGGAGGTAAGTTTAGGTTCAGAACTCTTTCATGTATAAGGATCCCTCAGACTGAATTAATTCACAATCCTTCAGACCCCAAAAAAGAGCAACATAATCCAGTGATTTCCCATTCACCTCCTTGGAATGACTCAGTTTCCGGTGATAGAAACTTGCTGCATACCAAAATCTTTCCTTGCTTCACACATTTCACATGTCCTATAAATTTAACCAAAATGGATCTGACCTGTGTCAGCTGCTTACTCACCTATTCTCTGTCACATTACTATTTTAATGTTCCCTTTATTAATGCCCCTCCTATAGCTTTCCATTTCTATAGAACTTTATAGCTTACAAAAGCGCTTTCACTTACATCTTCTTATCTTTCACAACACACTTGTGGAACAGTCAAGGCTAACACTGGCTACTCCCATCTTTAAGATGTGGAAACTGAAGCTCATCAAAATCAGATCACGTCCCACAGATTAGCAGGTGGCTTCAATGAGAGTGATGATTTCTCTCATTGATCACTGCCATGCACTAATCTTCCTGCATATAGGAGGGGCTTTCCATCTCATCACTATAAAAGCACACATCATCGCCCCAGATATGAATTAGCTGCTATTTTGTATTATACTTGCAGTTTTGCCTTACAGCATATTTGCCTCAAATGAAAATATCTAAAGTGTTCAACAATCATCTGATACGTTATACTGAGAAGATATATTAAATTACATATATATATATCTATTTCTTTCAGAGAAGTTGAACAGATTTCCCCTTTACTCCTTTTTCAAATGAGGTAACTTACCATTAATAAATGAATATTAAAATACGTTAATATTGCTGATCATGTTTTGGGTCCACAAGAGGATACTAAATAAAGGAGGTACAGATTTTAAGAAAGTTATGGTTTGGTAGAGGAAATGAGAGAGCTATTCAGAGACCTCTAATTTATGGAAGAAACTGGCAAGAGGCAGGAGAGCATGGAGCAGAAAATGATTACCTCTGCTTGGGAGGAGACAGACATTTTTCATTATGGAGCGGTATTTTGAAGGTTTTGAAGGTCAGATTTAGATAAGCATGGAATAGGGGTGAAAGGGAGTGGGAAGTGAACAGTGAGAAGCAGAAGCACGAAATGCTCAGGTGTCAGAAACCCACGAGTGTTCCTGGTGAACACTGGATGTCTGAGCACAGAGCTGGCAACAAGTGTAGCTGTCCATTGGGCCAGAAGGCAGAGCTGGTCTCAAAAATGATGCAAATACACACCAAGGGTAGACATTTCCCTTTTAAAGTATATTGAAAGATGTGATGTGCTTAATATATGCATGATTGAATATTTATATTATATTATATTTTAATCTACCCTCCCCCACCCCGGCATATAGGCCCGAGTCTTAATCTTAGAAAATATTAGGGGAAAATGTCCTTGGAAATGTGTAAAACCACATTTAGGGAATTCTGTTATTGTATCGATACCAGCTGGTCAACTGAACAAATCCTAAAACCAGGAATGTCGCTAGTATGTTTATATACTCAAATTGTGGCATTTCTTCTGTATGTGCAAACTTAGAAACATCAAAGTCTAGTTTTATTATTTCTCAACTCAATTGCTTGATAGTTTAAATGAAAACCAGTGTACTGTTTCTTTTTCTTTACTGGCATTTTAAAAGCCTCTCTATTTTGTATTTGGAAGTTTAATTAATGAATGTTTACTTTTGTTTCTTTTAATAAAGATGCCTGTCATCAGGAACTTCTATTTAATACACATTCCATCTTCAAGTATTCTCTCACCTAATGTTAATTAGCAGGTCTTCTGATCATCTTAATTATTTCCTGATTATTCAAACACCTTTTTAAAGGTTTTACCTTAAAACCTTTTTTAAGGGTTCACCCTACAGGATTTCGGAGCAAAATTTTCTGAGCTACATCAGAATTGTCCTTTGTAACAAATATCCACAATTTATGCAACCAAGTGAATTTACTTCTTTAAAGTAGCTGCCTTGGGAGATTCTATATTGATTTGCTTATTTTCCATAGCTCAAAATATTGAAAAATTCTTCTTATTGGGACTGTTTTCATATTCAGTTGATCAACCATGGGATGTATCAATGCTTGTCATCCATATTTCTTTACTCCAAAACTTTTACTTGAATCAATAATGCACTCCATTCATCAAACACAAACTGAGAGGACTAAAGTACTAACAGAAGATAAAAAGAACGCACCAGGAGAGTTCTAAAAGCAGTTGTAAGAAACTAATCCTGTTGTTAAATGGACATGTCATATGAATATATAGATCTAAATTTAAAAAATCAAAAGAATATTTTACCTACAATGTAGGCTGTTTTCCTTTTTTAATGAAATTTCTTTGAATGTCAGTTACAGAGAGAGAGAGACAGAGAGAGAGAGAGAATCTTCCAACTACTGGTTAACTACCCAAATGGCCACATGGCCAGAGTTGGGCTAGGCTGAAGTCAGGAGCTTCATCCAGGTCTCTCATGTGAGCTAAGAGCCTAAGTACTCAGGCCACCTTCTGCTGCCTTCCCAGGCCATTAGCTGGGGACTGGATCAGAACTGGTGTGTGGCAGTCGGCAGCTTCACCAGCTTTGCCGCAATGCTGGCCCCACAATATAGGTTTTATTTCTTGAGTTAGAACATTAGGACCTATAATAAAAATTTTATCATTTGATTTATAAGATTTATTTGAGCTTAATTTTACCAATGTTTTTCTAACTAGATTTTCAATGGTTTAATAAGTTATATTTTTTATACATTTATGCTCAGCTTAGAAAATTCAGACAATAAAAGCAAACAAAGATTTTCAAAAATTAAAATCATCAAAAATTCCATCACCTCAAATAAGCTGGCGAACATTTTCTGTCATGCTTCACATGCATATCTCTTAGGCTTTGCAACAGTGCAGTCTCTGTTTCAACTACTCAGTTTTTCTAATTTTTAGCAGAAAACAGTCACTGGCATGACTGTGATCCAATAAAACTTTATTTATAAAAATAGGGGCAGGGGCCAATGGTCATGGAGTAAGCTGCTTGCAATGCCAGCAACCCATATCAGAGTGCCAGCTGGAGTCCCAGCTACTCTGCTTCCAATCCAGTTTCCTGCTAATGAAGCTGGGGAAGGCAGCAGAAGATGGTCCAAGTGATTGGGCTCCTGTCACCCACAGGGGAGACCAGGATGAAGTTACTGGCTCCTTGTTTTGGCCTGGCCTCAGACCTGATGGTTGCAGTCAGTGGGGAGTGAACTAGTGGATGGAATCTCTCTCTGTGTCTCTTCCTCTCGCTCTTTCAAATAAATAAATAAATCTTAAAAAAAAATAAGTTGCAGGTCAGATTTAACCCACAAGCAATAGTCTGACCTAGCATGGTTATGTTTTGGTATATATGACTCTATTCTTTTATATAATAATAAATATGAATATACAGAACCATATTATTCTATAACTAACATTTTTCACTTAGCAAAAAATCAAGAATATTTTCCAGGTCAGTAAGTATTAATTGGATTGTAATTTCTAACACCAATAATACTTACATGAATATACCATATGTAACTTGTATTTTTATACTTAATTATAGTTTGGACTATTTATTAATGTTAAAAGGATATTGAATAGGACATCTCTTGCCTCGATGAAGGACATAATCCCAAACTAAAGCAACTGGTATTTAGAATCATAGCACGCTTTAGAAAGCTCCTCAGACACATTCCTGTAGGATTCATAAGAGGTGGTAGAACCTGTCCTGCTACCAACACCCTATCACCCATCTGACCAGTTTACATAATAGCCTACTGATTGGAAGCTTCTGAATCTAGCCAAAGGAGTAGAGCTAGAAGTGCATAGGTAAGAAGGGGACACTGGTATTTCATTCTGCAGTCAGTGTGCTACATCTGCTCCTCCCGCTGAGTGAACTAGGGGAATGGAAGGTTGCAGGAGATGGGACTGGATCCAGAAAGGGTCAGACGTGGAAGAATCTGTAGTTGTAGTTTGGCACATCAAGGTTGAGCAGGTTTTCTTTGAATCCACAGGATGCCCTGACCTAAGGTCAGGCTGGAAGCATGTTAATGGCCAGTGCAAGGAGGCTGATCCCCAGGACCCTGAAGCAAAAGGCTGAGGAGTAGTCTCCAGGGCAGCTGCTGAGAGAGGCCTGGAAGAGGTCAGTGAACAAACCCCATGAAGACCTAACCCATGGGCCCTGAGAGAGAGAAAGCATGCAGAGGGCATACATGACTGTTATTAACATTTGCTCTTCTGGAGTTCCCCCTTCTATGCCTAATAGTAAAAAGGGCAAGAATCAGAAAGGAAGGGATGCGGAAGAAACAAGAGCAGACCATGTCCTTTGCCATGGTTCAGCCTGAGTCTGGAAGAAAAGTGTGTTCAACTGAATGAGAGACTAAAGCTTCCGGTAAGGTCAGACTTTCTTTTTTTTTTCTTTTCTTTCTTTCTTTCTTTTTTTTTTTTTTTTTCTGACAGGCAGAATGGACAGTGAGAGAGACAGAGAGAAAGGTTTTCCTTTTATCCGTTGGTTTACCCTCCAATGGCTGCCGCGGCCGGCACGCTGTGCTGATCCGTAGCCAGGAGCCAGGTGCTTCTCCTGGTCTTCCATGGGGTGCAGGGCCCAAACACTTGGGCCATCCTCCACTGCATTCCCGGGCCACAGCAGAGAGATGGACTGGAAGAGGGGCAACCTGGACAGAATCTGGCTCCCCAACCGGGACTAGAACCCGGTGTGCCAGTGCCACAGGCAGGAGGATTAGCCTATTGAGCCCCGGCGCCAGCCTCAGACTTTCTGATATCTGACCGTGTCTTTGAGGAACTGGACAGGGCGATTCAACAGAGCACATAGGTAATCATGTGGTACCCCCACTGACTTCATATATGCGGTAAACTAGTTATATAAAACAACAACGTTGTGCACTGATATTCTATAGATTTGTCTAATAATTTCCTCAGGACATAAACTATGAAGAGGAATTGCTGGGAAAAACAGCATGTACATTTTTTAGCTTTGGATACACACTGCCAAACTGCCCTCCAGGACAGTTAATGCAAGTCAATATTCTTAGGACCTGTGTAAGAGATTTCCGGCTTTCCTGTTTCCTTACCAACCTAATCATCACTGTCTACCACCCAACACGTGAACTATGTGTCTCACTGTCAATTTGCTTTGCATTTCTTTTACAACTAAAGCAGCTGAATATTTTTGCATAAGATTAATCAAGATATGTATTTCAAAGTGAATTTTTAAAAATTCTTCTTAATTCTGAAAAGGAATAAAAGTCTTGATTTAAATGCATTTCGGGGATTTAAAATTCTACACTAAATAAGAAACAGTTTAATAATAACAAAATTTTTATTCACAACTATAATGTTAAGTTGATTTTAGCATGGTCATTAGGGCTGAAATCAGACACAATCATTATTTAGGGAAATTTGCCTTATGCATAGCAAAAATGTTAGCCTAATGGTTGTCCTAGGCAATTATATCTTACAATACTGTTATAACTAATAGTAATAATCACAAATCAATAGATAACATCAGTTGAGCATTCACTATGTACTGAGACTGTGCTAGGAACTAATACCCATTTTATCATTTATTTTTTTAAACACTCTCCAAATGAAGTAGAGACTGTTACTATCTGCAGTTTTAAATTTCTTTTTGATTGAGTTATAACTTCATGCTATAAATTACATAATTTTTTATAGCACAGATCTGTGTAAACAGCACATATCAACACATAGAATGCTCCTACTACCCTGGAAGCTCCCTTTGAGCCCCCCAGTCAATTGACACCCTCACCAAAGGCAACCACCATTCTCATCTCTCTCAGCTTAGCCCTGCTTTACCTGGTTTCAGACTTCATTTAAATGGAATCACACAATAGGTATTAACTTTTGAGTCTGGCTTCTTTCATTCAATGCAATGTCTACGCTATTCATCCTGCTATTACATATACAAAGTTTTTTCATTACTGGATAGTATTTTTATTATATGACTATGCCATGATTTATGTATTTATTTTGCTAATGATGAACATGTGTAATGTTTTTAGGTTTTTGGCTATTTTCAATAATGCTACCATGAACATTTTTATACATGTTTTTGGCTAACAAAAAATACTCATTTAAGTGTGTGACATAGAATTGCTAGACCACAAGGTATTCACATATCTAGTTGATTCTGGAAAGTTTTCTAAAATGGTCACACCAATTTATGTTCCTATCAGCAATGGATAAGAATTCCAATTGTTCCACAGCCTCTTTAACACATATCAGTATCATCTATCATCAGTCCTCTTGAATTTTATCATTCCAGTGGAAGTGTGATGGTGTCTCATGCGGTTTTAATTTGCATTTCCCTAATGACAGATGGTATCAAGCACCTTTTCATAGTGTTATTGGCCAGCTGCATATATTAATTATGAGTGTTTGTTCAAATCTTTTGCTTGTTTTTGAGAACTTGGTTGTCAAGTTTTTGAAATTATTTCTTTATAGAAATTCCTTTTACATACTTGAATAGGAGTCCTTTCTCAGATACATATATCACAAATCATCTCCCAGGCTGTGTGTGGTGTACTTTTCACTCTTTGAATGCTGCATTATGATGACTCCAATTACTTAAAAAGAAAAAAACAATGCAAGCTTAAATAGATTAAGCCCCTTGCACATAGTCATTTAATTACTAATGGTAGAGCATGTATTCAAACACAGACTTTCTAAACCCTGAGTCAGTACTCTTAACGCTCTTCTGCTCAGTCTTTGGAATGGTTTCTTGAATGTTCAACATTATTGAATAAAGGTGAGTGGATGGTATCATCTTTGTATAACTAAGTTATACGATGCCACAGAAAGCATAGCACATTATCTGCAAAACTTGCTGAGAACTGGATGAATAAGTCTGCTTTTTAATACTGTTTCTTTAAAGGTTGTACAGGAGACCTGAACATGTCACTCTTAAATATGTGTTTCTGCAGTTATTCTTAAGTGTTGATACTCAACTGAAAAAAATGATCACTGTTAAACTTAAGAGTGGGAATAAGAGAGGGAAGAGATGTGCAATTCAGGACATGCTCAAGCTGACTTTCCCCAAACGGTGGAGTTAGAAACATACCAGGGGATTCCAATTCAATCCCATCAAGGTGGCATGTACCAATGCCATCTCACTAGTCCAAGTGATCAATTTCTGTTCACAACTGATCATAACGATAGGACTAAGAGCCAAAGGGATCACATAAACAAGACTAGTGTCTGAAAATACTAGCTGATAGAATAAAAAAGGGAGAGAACGATCCAACATGGGAAGTGAGATACACAGCAGACTCATAGAATGGCAGATATCCTAAACAGCACTCTGGCCTCAGAATCAGCCCTTAGGGCATCTGGATCTGGCTGAACAGCCCATGAGAGTATTTCAGGCATGGAAAGCCAAGACCCTCTTCTGGAAAAACAAACAAACAAAAAAACACCTAAATGAACACCTAAATGAAAGATCTCCACGAGTGAGATCCCAGTGGAAAGAATGGGTCATCAAAGAAGGAGGTACCTTTCTCTGAAGGGAGGAGAGAACTTCCACTTTGACCATGGCCTTGTCTAAATATGATCAGAGTCAGTGAACTCAGGGGGCTTCCATAGCCTTGGCAGCTCATGACAAGAACCTAGGGTGATTACTGATGCCATAAACAAGAATGTCAATTTGTTAAGTCAACAACAGGAGTCACTGTGCACTTACTCCTCATGTAGGATCTCTGTCCTTAATGTGCTGTACATTGTGATTTAATGCTATAACGAGTACTCAAACAGTATTTTTCACTTTGTGTTTCTATGTGGGTGCAAACTGTTGAAATCTTTACTTAATATACACTAAACTGATCTTCTGGATATAAGAGAATTTAAAATGAATCTTGATGTGAATGGAAGGGGAGAGGGAGCGGGAAAGGGGAGGGTTGCGGGTGGGAGGGAAGCTATGGGAGCGGAAGCCATTGTAATCCATAAGCTGTACTTTGGAAATTTATATTCATTAAATAAAAGTTAAAAAATAAATATGTGTGTCTGGCATAGGGTGATTTTGAGAAACAGCAGGCAGCCTGAAAACTGACTGGACGTTTCCCTTTTCCAAGTAAAGTTTGTATCTCTAAAGGAAACCTTCCTTTGGAAAGAAAGGAAAGGAGTTGTAACTCCCTAGAGATTCTTACCGATCAATGGAGAAGGCACTGATCTACAACAGTAGCAACCCTTGCCCATAACTGCTCTTCTCAGTGCCTTTTATGTGTTCCAGATGAAGATGGTATTTAAGCTTGAATTCAAAGTACACATATTAGTAAATTTCTATTTTTCTCTTGATTTAATCTGTCTTTTGTTACTGAGATAGATCCCAACCCAAAACTCAGGAGAGTGAAAATTATTTTTTTTCTGCTCTCTAGTCGCAACTTTGCATACTTTTCAAAAGTGGATCTCAGGGCCGGCGCAGCGGCTCACTAGGTTAATCCTCCGCCTTGTGGCGCCGGCACACCAGGTTCTAGTCCCGGTCGGGGCGCCGGATTCTGTCCTGGTTGCCCCTCTTCCAGGCCAGCTCTCTGCTGTGGCCAGGGAGTGCAGTGGAGGATGGCCCAAATGCTTGGGCCCTGCACCCCATGGGAGATCAGGATAAGCACCTGGCTCCTGGCTCCTGCCTTCGGATCAGTGCAGTGCGCTGGCCGCAGCGCCCCGGCTGCAGTGCCCCGGCCACGGCGGCCATTGGAGGGTGAACCAACGGCAAAGGAAGACCTTTCTCTCTGTCTCTCTCTCTCACTGTCCACTCTGCCTGTCAAAAAAAAAAAAAAAAAAAAAAAAAAGTGGATTTCAGGTAAAAATTGGTGTAGGTGTTTTCTCTGAGTTTTCACTTCTTGGCTAATTTTCCAGCAGGAATAATGGATACCTCAAAGAAAGTCACTGACTCCCCATAGGTCAAGTCAAATTTTCCTTGCATTTTTGTATTTTACATCATATGCCTTGATTTATCAAATTGGACAAATAAAAACCATTAAGAGGTTTAACTTTGTGTGTGTGAGAAATGGCAAAGATTTAAACATTACAGTCAGAGAGGGACAATAAGATATAGGCATCCACATATACTACTTGGTGAAGGTATAAAAGGCTCTAACCATTCGGAAACAACATGTGAAGTTTCTAGCATATCTCAAATAAGTATCCCAAGTATTTCCATCCTAATAATAATCAATATTATTCATTTAGCACCTATGAAGAAGGTATTTAAGTTTCAACCATCTGACCCTTCTTTTAAGTTTTATGTTAAAGCTGGCTTCCAGGGCACATGTCTCATTACTTAAACCTGTATACCTTTTCTCCTGTTGATCTGTTATCAGTTCATTTCAGTGAAAACGTGATCGGAGACTAGATCACAACCAGTCTGGCAGAGTAGGAGAGACATCTGGGTGTACTCTAACTATGATCACTGAGTAGGGAGAAAGGTGACCTGATTCATGTTTTCTAAGATCATTTTGCTTGTGGAGGTCAGACTGTAAAAGGATAAACACTGGGAGATCATTTGTTAGACAACTGCAGTTGTCCATGAGAGACCTGATAGTTGCTTGGGCCAAGGCGACAGTGGCAGAGAACACAGCAGTAGTTTCAGGAAATAATTTACATTAGAATGAGCCAGTCTGACTGGCAGAGTGAATGTGGGACATTAGAGAAAGAGAGGGACCAAGGGTCACAGCAATGGTTCTGGTGGGGACACCTGGTGAATTATGAGAAGTGCCACTTACTAATCTTAGATAACGGTATGGAAGATGCCAACCCAAACTGCTGACCCGTTAGCCAGGAAACTTGGCTATTCCTAGTTCTAATCCTAATGATCAATCTCAAGCAAGTGGTTAGAGGGATTGGTACCCTAATTCTGTCATGTACAAAATACTACCACTTTCTTATTGGCTGTATGAATGAAGAAGATCATAAAGTTAAGGTGAGGGCCTCAAGGGGAAGACAAAATGGAAAGTTAATAGTTCTGAGGAGTAAGCTCAGGTGATTTATACAGTACGGTCAATGTCATGGTTTCTGCTCCACACTCGGGAGCTGTGGGCTTCTAAATCCATGCCATTTATAGCTGAGGACTGAACAAGAATGTGGACCAGTCTTTATAAGCAACTTACCACAGTTGGACAATCCCAGCTCACGCAACCCAGACCCCAAAATGATTTTAGTTTTTACTTTTTGGGGGGGAATATTATTTGTCACATTATTTTTTATCATGGCTATTCTAAAAGGTAAACATTTTAGATAGCATTTTAATATCATATAACAAGTTCTCTGCTAACTATGTAATCATTTACTGTTTGTTCAAAAGAATCTTTGAAAAATGATGAGATTTGCTCATTGATACCTACTGATTTTTTTTTGAAGATAAGCATTCCAGAATAGTAAAGGCACCTTTAATTTGACATAGCCATGGTTTTAACAGAATTTTACTTTGTGATTTCTGACACTGAAGGTTGCTGCTTGCCAATTTATACAATTAATTTTTTCCCCTTTTTATACTTTATATTGCACTAAAAGAACTAAACAGCAGAGATTTGCAGTGAAAGGAGCTCTGGTCAGATTTTTTCCTGAATTCACAAGTAACTTGTCCAATTTCTCATTATTATTCCAAAAAACAAAGCAATGCCCATTTTACTTTTAACACTCATTAAACCAAGTTAGCTCACTTTGATAAGGAATGTGGAAATCATTCTTTCCTGCTTTATCTTCCTCCTTTCTGAATAAAAAGAAGTTAATGGGTGTCAGTCAGAGTACCTGCGCACCTATTTCCTCCCAATTGTACAGTCTCCTGAGAAATGAAGCTGAAAAGCTCATGGGGATCTACACCAGGTCCTCCCTCCCCTCTCCTAAAGAAAAGCCACTGCAAACCTCTCTGTATGTAAATCGGTTGCTGCAAAAGACTTTGTAAAGTCTTTGCCTTGTTTGTCTCCTTATCTACACATTTGACACAGTAGAGGTGATAGAAACCATCAAGTGATGACAGACCTTTGTAAGTCTGAAGTAGTATTCCATTAAAATAGTTAATGGCTTTGCAAAAAAGAAAACGAAGAAGCAACAGCAGCAACACTAAAGGTGAACAAGTCAATCTGACACCACGCAGTTTTTTGCAAAACAAAATATAGTACAGTAAGAGAGGTACAGATGTTAGAACATCATCACTGTATTTTTGGATGTACAAAGTGTAACAAAACTGCACCTGTTCACAGGCATAGGAAGAGAAGGACAACAAGGCAGGTAACTTCAGATACAAGAGTCAGTTTGTCTCAATTTAGTAGATGTTTTTATTTGTTAAAAATTATATTATTTATTCAAAAGGCAGAGTTACAGAGAGGGAAGGAGAGAGGGAGGGAGGGAGGAAGAGAGAGAGAGAGAAAGAAATCTTTGAACCACTGGTTCACTCCCCAAATAGCCATGACAGTTGGGGCTGGGCCAGGCTGAAGCCAGGAGCCAGAAAGTCCATCCTGCTCTCCCATATGAGTGCAAGGGGGCAAAATACTTGGGAGCTGGATTGGAAGTGGAGCAGCCAGGACTTGAAATGGTGCTCATATGGGATGCCAGTATCACAGGCTGTGGCTCAATCTGCTATGCCACAATGCCAGCCCCATTAGATGTTTTTCTGAAAGATTATGTGCTGAAAGATCTTGGATAACTTAGTAGTACTTTCAACTCACTATTTAAAAGATTTGTTTGGAAAGATGATCTTTCTTGGCAATGCAATAATCACACACAATTGTTTTTAAGTTCTAGATACATTTGATTAAATTAAGAACATACATTAGACCACACAGAGGGAGCACAATTACTCAGTTATGAAAGTTTTAGCAAGAGATGGTTCACTCAAACACATTGGACCATACTTCTCACTGTTTACATATATTCATCAACTAGGGTGCATATCAGTAAGGGCATTTATTTGGAGGAAAGTGAAAACATGATTTGTTTTACAAATTGTATCTGAAAACATGACCATGACATCTGAAAACCATGTTTTTTCTGAAACCCATAAATTACTGATTAAGGGGGAAAATGATTATACATGGAGAATACCTATACAAATATATATACTGTATATATTAGCATCTTAGTGGAAGCTTTATGCTTGTTCTTAAGCAACCCTGCAAACCTCTCCTGAGTAAATGTCAAGTCTCCTGTTTCTTCGAGAAATGGGGAAGCTGGATGATTTCAATTTCTTCCATCTGAAACCACATTCTTCACATGTTTGGGGGAAAGACGCATACTTCCCCTTAAACTCTCTGCAACTACTCTCTTGTACTTGATTCTCTCTCCGTCTACACGATTTTTACACCTTTATGTTCCAAGTCATTCCCTGACTCAGGTTTACTCAGGGAGTTTCCCATCTCTCTTCTCTAGTGTATGGAGTGGCCCTTTCTCCTTTTTCTCTTCCATCTTAGACTCCTGGAAAGTCCACTGGCCTCTCTTCAGTCTGCTCATGCACTGGGCACAAGTTCCCTATAGAAAATTTCCCCCTTGACCTCCACAACACCTGCCCCATTGATGTCCTTGACTGTTCCCCGAGGTCACACTAGGAACACGAGTGTGTTTCTGGGATTTATATGCTCTAATTCACTCCAATGACTTCCTCACTGCCATATATTCCTAAATCCACAGGCAAAATATCTACCTTCATCACAGGCTCAAGACACTTACCCCTCCCTTATAGTCTACAGAGTATTTATTTCTAGATGATTCATGAGTATTAAACTCAACTTGCCTGATGCTGAATGGATTGAGCTGTTCCATATAGGGGCCCTTGCAAGTACTACTTCTATCAATTACTACGTTAGAATGCCAAGAGTGAGTCTCAAATTCTTCCCTCTCTTATCAATATTTAATGACTAATGTTTGATTCAAATTTTCAAGATCCCTTCTATCAGCCTTGTTAACCCTTTCATCCTGCACACACTTATTCAGCATCTACCATGTGCCACTGCCTCATTTCAGACTCACTTGCTCTCTCTAGATTACCATAACACTTTACGGATCTTGCTACTTATATTCTGAACCCATCTCGTCTCTAATTCCCTACTCTATGCTGCTGTAACCTCCTTCGCACAATTATATTATGATCGTACATTAAATATAATCACTAATTATATTTAATTAATAAATAATGAATTAATTATTACCAGGATAGATTCTTGAGTCCTGTAACAATGTCTTGGTTTATCTTTACATCCAGTGTACAGAAAAACCATAGGTGGGCAAAATGTTAATATGCTTGCTGAAATACGGAATGCCCAGTCCAAGAATGTGTTCTATGACCTCACAAGTAAAACTGCAAGAAAAATTCACTGGTAATAGTTGACCAAACTAGCAAAAAATTTATACATAGAGCAGACAGATGAATGATTTATGTAAATAGATCTGTTGATTATGTAAGACACTTGTATTATTGTTGCCAGGGTTATACATTTGCAATAAATATTTGTTGTCAGTTGAAGCTGAAACAATTCTCATAATAATGGATCTCCTTGAGATGTAGTAAGACAGTCATGACAACAAACATTCCTTTATGCCAAGTCCATTATTTTGATGTTTGATAAGTGAACAAATCTCTTATTAGCTCCTTTACTGGGAATATTAAACAAACTTACAAATAGAAAAGCAACGTCATCCTGATGAAGACAGGTAGAGCATGTACTTCTGCCAGAAAGGTTAAAACACATGTGAAAACATCATTACCAGGGAAGTACAGCTGACCCTCTGTGCAACTAAGCGGGCATGCTGTTGTCCAGCAAGGATTCTCACAGAAATATAGGTGATGTGTTTGGAGTATCCTAGAGGCTTCTAACCCAACAACCCATCTCTGAAATGTTCCACGTCAACAACACCAAATTACATCATGCTATATTCATCTGAGTTACCAAGAATTACAAAATTGATGTATTTATGCAATAATGTTCTTTAAAAGATTCTAAGTACTATGGCCTGTTTTAATTTTCCTCACCCTTTTCAGTAACAAGTGTCTGTCACTGGAGGTATTATCAGGCTGACTTATCTCAAAACATCTACTAGTAAGTTTAGGACCTGTATTATTAGTCATAGCACTTCCCGTTGATGTCTAATTTCAATTCCCCACTCAACAGTGAGCTGCTGGATCAGTTTTGGAAACTGAGTTTTCCAAATGGCTTATGCCATTTTTCAGATAAGAAAAACAAAGCACAGTATCTTAAGTCCCAACTCCATAAACACCAAGTAGTCAAGGACAGATATGGAAATTAAAGCTAGCTTTTAAAATTCTCAGAGTGCTAAAATATTACACATTGGTCCCATCCCATGCTGTCAGGTTGCTCACATCCAATGCCACATTCCCAGCCTCCAGCTAAATTCCAGAAACTCTGCGTCTTTAAGCATGGTTGGCCACTGTGCAGCTTACTAATTCACTGTCAAGCATGTTTATGTCTGATTTTCATCCTTGGCCCTTGTATCAATCCTGAAAGCACGTAAGACTGTTGATAAATTAAAGTGACTCTTTACTGAAATAGAATCTATATGTCCTTACTTTCAAAAATAAGAACATCACAACAAAAGCTTATTCCTTTTAAGTAACTTCAGACCCTAATTGTGTGAGTTCATAATGGTCCCTGCACTACTTTCACATCTTTCAGTTGCTGGACTCCAATACTGATCTGGGAAATTGCTTCTCTTTGCATTTGAAAGCCCATGTCCATCAGGTTCTGCCTGCTGGGCTTCACCTGGCAGCTGTTTTGTGTTCCAGTGAAATGTCAGTCATTGCCCTCCTTGACTGTGCATGGTGTGGCAACTGCCCAGTTGTCCCCTGAACTACTCTGTTGTGGAACAGAAGCTGCCAGTCTCCGATGCACCGGTGGTGGCTCCGGATTTCTCTACGTGGAAAACTGGCAGCCTGCACTCTGTATCCATGAACCAGCACTGATATTTGCGAACTTGTCAGTTTCTCTGAGCAAGCACAAAAGAGGGTTGATTTGCTAGAGTTTGCATCTAAAGAACAGCTTTCTCTTATTTTGTGGCGCTTTCCAGCCATTTGACTTGCACAATAGAGAAATCATATTTCAACTCCTTTAGGTTGAAAAATTGCCCCCTTTCCGATCTGTCACCAAGAGATGGGAAACAGCTATTTCTGAGGCCGCTTTATTATGGAAAACAGACGAAGCAACTCATGTCGCTCAGATCACGTTCCACAGGGAGCAGGTCCAGCAGAGATTCAAAAGCTGGAAATAAGATTAAAAACTAATTTTCTAGGTGGAATGAGGGACGGCTTCTTTCTCTTTGAAGTGAAAGGTTCACTTCTTCACAAGTGAGACATTTGATTTCAGCTCTCCCCACCCTTCCTCTCTGGATGGAGGGAACAGTAAAGGGTTTAGCTTCAGCACTCCAGGTGGGGTGAGGTTCACACGGAGTGTGGAAAGGTTAGCCTGAGAGCTACTGAGGAAACCGAGTCTTCGTCTAGTCGGGGCAGAAAAAATTACTGTGCGTGGAGAAAAAAGCTTACTGTCTCAGGCTGCTCCAGGCAGGCAGGTACCAGGCTTTCACTTTCTATGAGCTAAGCAGGCACTGCCTGTTCTCAGGGGACCAAGCAGACATTTGGGGGCTGGAATTCTGGTCTTAGAAAAGCTACCAAGCCTTTAAAAATACATTACTCACATCCAACTGTACTTTTACTTTTCTAATCTAGCATTTGTGCCTAAATTCCATCAGCTGCTCTATTACAAAGTTGTCAATGTGAGCTTTATATTGAGATCTAGTGATTGCAGGGCAAAGTCACCTCTAAAAAGCGACCTGAGCCCCAAAATGGGATTGTCTTGGATTTCTTTTCTTTTGGAAATATTTGCCAAATGCAGACTTCCATTTGTGAGACTACGATCATAAGAGAATTGAGTGAGAAACAAATATGGAATTGCATTGCAAACTATGACCCTCATAACTACAATACAAAATATGGATAAGAGTTCTTTGTAGATAAACCTCAAGACATCAGAGGAAGTTACTACAAAAATAACACAGGATAACATAATCCTGTTACAGTAAACAGGAGTGAACTAGGGGTTATGTGAACCCCACTGGATCCTGTACTTGAACATATTTCCATATTTCCTTCCTTCCTTCCTTCCTTCCTTCCTTCCTTCCTTCCTTCCTCCCTCCCTCCCTCCCTCCCTTCTTTCCTTTTGACAGGCAGAGTGGACAGTGAGAGAGAGACAGAGAGAAAGGTATTCCTTCCGTTGGTTCACCCCCTAAATGGCCACTACGGCTGGCGTGCTGCGCCGATCCGAAGCCAAGAGCCAGGTGCTTCCTCCTGGTCTCCCATGCGGGTGCAGAGCCAAAGCACTTGGACCATCTTCTACTGCTTTCCCAGGCCACAGCAGAGAGCTGGACTGGAAGAGGAGCAACCGGGACAGAATCCGGTGTCCCAAACGGGACTAGAACCCAGGGTGCCGGCGCCACAGGTGGAGGATTAGCCAAGTGAGCCAGGGCGCCGGCCACTTGAACATATTTTCATTTCCATTGATCTTGAATTGAAATTTAGTATTTTCTTCCATTATAAATGAAGGCAACAAACCACAGTAGATTTAGCACAGCCTATAACTTTGTCACCAATAGAAACCAGATATTCATCAGGTATAGAGGGCAGAGAATACCTGGATATTGTTAATGCTTATCACCATTACGACAGAGGTTAAGACCTACTGCCAGTTCTACTTTAAAGCATTATTACTATATTACAACATCATAACAAAAAGTTGACAAATATATCTCATTATATTTGGTTTCTTTGTCAAGCCGTCCTTTCCATTTTGTGAATTTAAAACATAGTCTGCGAACAGCCTTCACTAGTTGGCCAGAGGACTCAATGGCACAAGAGGAGGTTAAGAACATCCGTGTTGTTGACCATCATTTCATTGTGACTTCATTTCTGTCCTTCCGCATTACATCAGCTACTCTCACCAACATCTTATGTTCCTCTCCTCTTCCCTCTACCTTCTCCTTGTCTTTCATGGTGTAAGTCCTGTGAAGTACCATTTCCTCTGATAAGAATCCCCTTCCCTACCACCCTCAAGCCAGGGTCCTTGTTTGTTGCCTAGCTTCTTGTCCACTAGTCACAGACAGCTGAAATCTCCTGCGTGGCCTCCTCCAATGTACCTTTCTTTTTCCTATCAAGCTCGTTACCACTTGTTCCATATCTACCCATCCAAGCAACAGGCTGCCACTGGGCAGGGCCCAAGTCTGTCTCATTCTCTGTCACATATTCAGTGCCCAGAACGATGCAGAGTGTTCCATGGTGGCTCAATAAATGATTCTTGATGAATACATCTGGTAACTTTTTGATTTAATATATTATTTGCTATTTTCATATTGCTCCTTTTATTTACATTAACGTTTCATAATACAAGTACTATATTTAAATTATTTCCCTGGTACTGATCATCTTGTTTTTGCTTTTCATTCATACAAACAGTGCTACAAAGGGCATCTTCGTGTATAACATTTTATTTTTCTTGCTTCCTGTTTATAGTTATGTCCCTGGCACAGAATCCAGGAGGAGGAATTAGCAGACCTAATGGAATGAACATTTTTCAGGTTCTTGATTTATTTTATAAAGTTGCCTTCCAAAAGTGTTCTCTCCATTTACAATGCCCAAGTCATTTAAGCAGAACAGCTGCTAATGAGTTTCCAAAGTACAGTGCTTAAAAAAATAACTTCTACTGGATATTAATCATTATGTCTTTTGCATTAGTCAAAGGATTGGGTAAAAATTTGGTTGAAAAGATAAGCAAATAACTTTTGCTAAACTTAAAATGCAGTCTATTAATTAAAATGCTGAGTAAAGTTGTTTTATTCGCTAACAGAGAACTGAGTTCAAAGATAGTTGCTGGGGAAGAAAAATTATGTTCACTTGGGTCCCTTTTGCTAGTTAAATGAGCAAAAGTCATAATAGACTCTGACAGAGTTTAAATATATCAAAGAAAGAAATAGTCTCTACTGTGGTAAGAAATTCAAGTAGGGGCCAGCGCTATGGTATAATGGGTAAAGCTGCCACCGGTGGTGCCAGCATTCCATATGGACGCTAGTTCAAGTCCCGGCTGCTCCACTTCCGATCTAGCTCTCTACTGTGGCCTGGGAGGGCAGTGGAAGATGGCATAAGTCTTTGGGCTCCTGCACTCATGTGGGAGACCCAGAAAAAGCTCCTGGCCTTGGGAAGGTGCAGCTCTGGTCACTGCAGCCATCTCGGGAGTGAACCAGCAGATGGAAGACCCCCCCCCCCCACTCTGCCTCTGTGTAACTCTGCTTTTTAAATAAAATAAATAAATCTTAAAAAAAAGAAATTCAAGTATTTGTACCATTTCATATGTAAAAAGAAAACAAAGCATATATTTTCTAGATGCTAAGTATTTAGTACCCTGCTGGAAACATCAAAAAAATCAAACATTAAGAAAATTTTTCACAAGAAGCTGAAAATAAAATGTATTGCCTTGGGCCAGCGCTGTGGCACAGTGGATTAAGTCGCCTCCTGCAGCGCCAGCATCACATATGGGCACTGGTTCGAGTTCCAACTGCTCCAGTTCCCATCCAACTCCCTGCTAATGCACCTAGGAAAGCTGTGGAAGATGGTCCAAGTGCTTGAGCCCCTGCCATCCATATGGGAGACCCAGACGAGATCCTGGCTCCTGGGTATGGCCTGGCCCACCTCCGGCCATTGCATTCATTTAGGGGAGTGAACCAGCAGATAAAATATCTCTGTCTCTGCTCTTTCTTTGTAACTTTGCCTTTCAAATAAATAAATAAATCTTTTTAAAAAAGGTACAACTCTTTTCTTATTTACTGACTTAAATATCAGAGGGGATTTGTCAGGTAAGGAGGCATTTCTCATTCAGATCCCACCCTTTCCCCTAACTCTCTGATGCTGGCAGTCAAGTCTGGGTGGGCTGCTTCTCCGTGGATGGCACCCACAGTTCTCTCTCATCACATAGGCATGTTCCTACTTTCAATCCTGTAGCTGTCCCAGGGCAAGCTGTGAACCTGCAAGGTGGCCATCCATCTTACTGAATACAAGAAAAAGTGCCTCCGGTGTCTTCCCAACCAGTCTGCCTTTTAGCAGGGCACCAGAGCTTCCTTCATTCAATTCCACTTAATGATATTCACTTAATATGTGCTAACTACGTGGCTACCATGTGCAGGATGCAGTAGCAGGAGCTACAGGGGATGTAATAGATGGGGCACATTCTACCAGTAGGAGGATAAGTACATGAAAAGACCAAGGAGGTCCTTCCACCTTTCAGATGTCTCCCTGGGAGAGTCAGGCTTATCAAGCCTTGAAGTCCTGGAATGAAGACACAAGTGCAAATAATTACCAAGAGGCAATAAAGCAAGTACATAAAGAGGAATCTAAGTGTAGGTCACTGCTGCACGCCAGCATGGCATGAAATGATCACAGAGCCAAAAGAAGGACTGGGCCTGGAAACTTCCTTGGATAAATGGCTGCTTTTTATAGCTACCGTTTATTGAGCGTCTGTTACATGGTAGGCATGGGGCCAGGCACCTTGCATTTATCAGCCCATTAATCCTGACAACAGCCTTAGGAGGTTGGTTTAGCACTCCCATTTTATAGATGAGGGAATAGCAGCCCAGTTGACCATGACTTGGTCAAGGTCATATGTGTTCAGTGAGAAGCAGAGCTCTTTTTACTATGCTATACGTACAAAGTGTTACTCAGGAATCATACTTTGGTTAAGAAATCCTTATGTAAAGCTACTCACAAGTTAAAAAAAATTATATAATAACTGGGCCAAAAGCAACATACCTTTCTGAGATGTCAATTCTGAAAGTGTCACATAGAGAAGAAAATCTCAAACAGCCTTCAGAAAGCATAAGCAGTAAAGCCTGGTAATCTCCATTCAGGTTTCCCTACCATGGTCATGTTGAGGGACAGCCTGGGGGAGACGCTGGTTTTGAAGTTAGATTTTCTGAGTGACTCTTGTCCGCTATTTTCCTGTCTCTAAGTCTCACTTTTCAGTGTTCTTCAGGGGACTGTTAGACAATTGTTAAATTAGCCAATGTACATAAAGAGTACTATAGGACACTACACATTACATTAGTATTGATGGGTCTTTGTTTTCTGCTGCTAGAAGAGCATACTACTAACTGGTTAAGTTACAAACAATAGCAGTTAATTTTTAACAGCTTTGGAGGCTGCTACTGGTCTCTGTGGGCTCCTTAGTGCTACAGCACGATATGATAGAAGGGCAAGCAATCACACAAGAGATGGGGAGAGGAGACGCCCTGTTTATGAGAAACTGACTCCCATGGTAACACACCAACTCACAGTCATGACTCTAACCATTCATGAGCTGCCCTCATGTCCTAATTACCTCTTAAAGGTCCCCCTTCTCAACATTACAATGGCAATTAAGTTTCCATAAAAGTGTTGGAGGGGACATTCAGACTACAACTTCTGTTCTGGCCACTCAAAAATCATGCTCTTCTCATATGCAAAACACATGAATTCCAGCCCAACAGCTCCCAAAGTCACAACTTATTTTAGCATCAACTCAAAATTCCAAAACTGATAGTCTCATCTAAACTGGGTATGAGCGAGTCTCATGGCAGGATTCATTCGGAGGCAAACTCTCTCTAGCTCTGATCCTGGGAAATCGAAACCAGTTATGAACTACCAAAATGCAATGATGGGACAAAAAGAATAGACATTCCCTATCTAGAAGGGAGAAACAGGTTAAGAAAGGAGTAACAGGCCCCAAGGAAGTTTAAAACAAAACAGGGAAAACAACATTAAACCCTAAAGCTCCAGGAATACTCTCACTCCATGTGCTGTTCCCTGGACCTACTGCAGGGTTGGGTTGAGCCCAGGGCCATCAAGGGTCACACCCCCACGGCTTCGTTGGATTCTCCCCAGGCAGCTGTCCTCATGGGTTGGGGTGATATTCCGGTAGTTTTACAGTGTGGGATCCTGGGAAGGGCTCTACTAGGCACTGCTCTAGTGGGGACTCTGTCGTGACTCCAACCCCCTAGTTCTGCTGGGTATTGTCAAAATAGGGGCTCTCTAAGGTAGCTCTGCCTTTCTGACAAATCTGTCTAGAACCCCGGGTGACCCTGTGAAATGTAGGTGGAACAAACCATGTCCCTAAAGCTCTTCCACTCTGCATACTTAAAAAGGCATCACCACGTGGACACTGCCCAGGCTCAGTCCTGCACCCTCCAGAGCAGTGAGTTGAGCTGCAGATGGGGTGGCTGAGGAACACTGTGCCAAGATGCAGAAGCAGAGACCTAAGGTGGCTCTGGATAGGGAGGCTGTGGAGGGCACCCCAGGCCTGTCTCCTGACACTATTCTGCTCTCTGACAGCTCCAGGCTTGTGATGGGAGTTACAGACTAGATTTCTGGAATGCTTTTAGGTTCTTTCTTTCCATGTCTAGCCATGGGAATCTCTATCAGATGGTCCCTTGCCACTCCCTTAGTATCTCTCCTGAACACGCTTTTTCACTCATTATACTCCTTATGAGTGTTCCACACTTGTCCATTCTGTTTTCCTTTTAATTACAAACTCTGTGTTTAAGTCATCCGTTTCCTCTCACATCTCACTGTGTTCAATGCAAAGTAGCTGCTTAGATACTTCTTTCACCAGATATCCCAGTTCATCATCCTTGAGTTCTGCACTCCATAATGTTCTAAGGTGTACAACCAGTTCTACTAAAGTTCACTGCAACCTCATACCAAGGATGCCCTTTAATCCAGTTTCCAATTCCTCACTGCTCGTTTCTGTCTGATACCTCTCAAGACTGACCTTTACTGTCATAACCACTTCAGTCATCCCTAAGAAGATTCAGAGTTTCCCTATAGCTCTTTTCTTCTGCTGAGCTCTGAGCAGAACTGCCCTCAATGCTCTACCCACAAGAATCTTGGCTTTTCCCTAATTGCTCTTCTGGGTTCTCTAGTTTCCACTCATCATCCGGGCCCAAAGCTGCTTCCACATTTTCACGTTTCTTACAGCAACAGTGTCACTTCTAGGTAACAAACTCTGCTAATCAGGGCTCCTCAGAGGGACTAAACCAATAGAACACACACACACATACTTTTTGAGAGATCTTCAAAAAGTTAGTGGAAAAACAGAATTAAAAATTAATTTTAGTGCAAAAAAACTTGAATCCATGCATACATTTTTCATCTTATGTATTTTCACTAACTTCTTGAAGATCTCTCACATACACGTGTGTGTGTGTGTGTGTGTGTGTGAAATACCTACTAGAACACACACACTCTCTCTTTCATGATGATGAAGTTGGTTCATGCAATATGAAGGCTGATCTCCCGTCAGCTCATCTGAAAGCTGAAGACCCTACAATGCCAGTGGCATGGCTCAGTCTAAGACCAAAAGCCTCCGAAGCTGGGAAGCTGATGGTGCAGTTCTCAGCCTGAGGCTGAGGGTGTGGGAGCCATGCAGCTGCTGCCGTGAAGTCCTGAGTGCTAAAGGCCACAGAGTGGAATCTGATGTGCAAATGCAGAAGGAAGCAACCATGTCACCTCCAGGAGGGAGCAAGAGCAAACCTTTTTGTCTCCTTTTCTGTTCTCTCTGGGTCCCCCAGTAGATCAGATGATGCCCATCTGCACTGAAGGCCAAACTTCACTACTCAGTGAGCAGACTCCCACTCCAGTCTCCTCTGGAAATACCCCAGAGACACACCCAAAATAATGCATTAGAGTTTTCTTGATATCCCTTGATCCAAAGTTAACTATCTCATGCTGTTAAAATGATATTTTACATGTATGTCTAACCAGCTTGCGTCTGCTTTTCCAGAACACAGCATCGTAGTGGCAGCATAATTGGAGAAGAAGAACACTGACGACTGTGAAGGGCAGCTTTCATTACTTACGACAGCAGCCTCAGGAGATGGCTTAAAGAAGGCACCACAGGAGTACCAAAACATAAACAAGGAAAGTGCAAGAGCACCAATGTCAAGCATTTCTCTCATAATGTCCATTTTCCAAACTTCCTTCACAACCATTTCATTTAATTCATATAACACATCTGTGATGTAGGGAGAGTATTATTTCTACTTTTACAGATAAGAGAGGCTCAAAGGATTTAATAACTTCCCCAGAGTCACAGCTAGTTATAGGAGCAAAGAGTACTGCAGTCTAGCTGTGTGCTGTACAATAAAGTAGCCACTAAGCATGTGCAGATACTTAAAATTCAGTACAATTAAGTGAAATATTCAGTTCTTCAATAACACATATGACACTGCAAGTGCTGAAAAGCCACATGTGTTGAGACATACTCATGTTGGACAACACAGATTATAGGCCACTTCCATGGTCACAGAATGCTTTGTTGGATGTTGCCAGACTACAGAAATGAGAGCATCAACCCACCACTGCATAATATTATGCCTGGCATTCATAACAATGAATGTGAGTCTCAGAGAAAGTAGTCAGGGAATAGGAAAACACTTTGGAAACTCTGCTATGAAAAACATCCAAACTTCATACTATGAAGCTAATGTTGTATGACATGAGACTTAAACATCACTGGAAATGAGTCCAGAATTCGCCAAATGCCTGGCACAGGTGCTGCTTGCACACGGAATGTGCATGTATTTGAGTAGCTCTATTTGATCATGCACCCATGTCAGAAAAACATGTCACTGAAAGACAATTCCACCCAAAGCAAATAAGTGGAATGTCATTAAAATGTAAGTAAATACCTTTATTGAGATCTCAAGGGCATTTATGATTATACATTTACCAAACTATTCAATGTGCATTTAAAGTCCTTTTATATTCCTGGGTGTTTTCAGTGCAGAAAGATTATAAGTAAATGCAATTAACAGAAATGGATACTAGTTAAAACAAATATATCTAGAGATGAGGAAAGTTTTTAATAGTGATGTAAGCTTAAAAAGGAATACTGCTTTTTAGAATGGCTTATAAAATATCCCTCATAAATCATAAATTAACAGATCCTTGGTAAATTTATAATTTATAATATAAAAGCCTGTGTCAACTTTTGATTCAATTTCCTTAGAATAACACTAGGAGACAAATGTCAAAAGTGGGGAAATGAACAATAATTCCCAGAATTATTTCAAAGCAATATAAAAAGTGCAAAGGTTTCTTAAGTTAGTTTCTGGAGGATGACAAACACTTAACTACCTGAGACTCCCCAGCCTTGCCTGATAGGATGCTGTTGTCAAATTCAACATGCATGGGCAAAGATGGAGGCAGTTCTATTTTTGAAATTGACTTTGAAAGTCCTGATGATATATGTACATTTCATGAAAATTTGAGCCTCTTTAGACAGATGGGACTCATTTATGTTCTACATGATTGTACCCCAGAACTTCAGACTTGAGATGTTTGTCATAAATATCGTTAATCTATTATTTTATGAGGGATATTAAATCTCAGCCTCCTGGATTTAGATAGATGTATGCTAAATTTATGATGGTGCTTGTCTGTAAATGACAGACGCTGCCAAAGCAGAAAACGACCACTTTCTTCTTCTCAACAGCACAAGGTCCTGTTGCTAGAGACAGAAAGGGAAGAAGAGACCATTAAGAAGACCTTGCTGGCTAATTGATGGAATCCTGCCGCAGTCAGCGGAAACGAGAGGCTGTCATTTGGAAAACTTGGCCCCATTTGTAACAACACATAAAAGCTATGGAGCACACAGGGGAACCCATAAAAGTGGCAAGGCAAGGGTTTCCGTTTGTATTGAGTATCTCTGGCAGGCAGAAAAACTCTTGGACAAAGTTGAAAATACACTTTTAGAAGGCAAGAGGGTGACCTTAAAAAGCTGCACAGCAACTTTTCCAAGGAAATAATACTGACTTACAAGTTGATAACTGCTCTGGGTTCACACCTCAGGAACTGCCACCACGACAAAGCACAACATGCTGAAAACGAAAATGAGCGGTTTGGAGGTGAGCCATTCTCTTTCCCTCCTCATGCCTTGTTATCTCACAGTCTCCATGCGTCATGGGTGTGGGGGATATAAAACCACCTTTCTGTCACCAGTGGAAATCTTTTGGTTAGAATCATTCAAAATGCTACTGAAAATATGTTCAAAATAACCCAACTATACCCCCTTTGGAGGCAGGGTAAGACTTGAGCCACACTGGCAAAGCCCTATCCCAGTGTTAATCCCCATATACACTTTCAGGTCTACAACTGTCAAGCCAGACGTTTGGGAACATGTGTCATTCATCATCTACCTGCAAGGAGTGTTTTCATTCAAATATGTTCTTGAAAAGATCTGTAACTTCTAATGCTTTATTCTATTACACTTAAACACTCCAAACAAAATACTACCCAGGAGCTTAGGGCTTATCCATAAAACAAAGCTTTAATGATCATTTCCCTGCCTCAGTTTCTACCAAAAGGTAACAATAGTCAGCACATAATTTAACAGTCAGCATGGTCACATGCACTCATTCTTTTATTTCAAAAATTATTATACTTACTAGACACACACACACAGACAGGGACAGACAGACAGACAGACAGAAACATCCTCCCATCTGCTGGCTCATTCTCTGAATATTCACAAAAGCCAGAAATACAATCAAGGCCTCACCCATGGGCGGCAGGGACCCAAGTACTTGAACAATAACCACTGTCTTCTGGATTCTGCACCAGCAGGAAGTTGGAGTCAAGAGCCAGAGCTAGGAATCAAACCCAGGCACTCCAATGTGGGATACAAACATCTTTACTGGCATCTTAACTACTAGGCTAAATACTCACCCCTGATTTGTTAAAAAAGTTGTTTAGTGGTTTCTGATATTTTATCCTGGGCTATTTGCATTTACTCTTCCAAGTCAGGGAAGTCTGTAAGCAATACGGGTAGTAAATATGGAACAAGAGGCTCTGAGTTCCTGTTCTGACTCTACTGGGATTTGAGTTGTGCAACCTTATAAAAACCATTTAATCTTACCATGACCCACGTTCTACATCTGTCACTGTTATTTGGGAAAAGCTTAAAGGTGATGATTATAGGGGCTGGCACTGTGGTGTAGTAGGTTAAGTCTATACCTGTGGTGCCAGTGTCCCATGTGGGTGACAGCTGGTATTTGATCTAGCTCCCTGCTAATGGCCTAGGAAAGCAGCAAAGGATAGTCCAAGTGCCTGGGCCCTTGCACTCACAAGGGAGACCTGGAAGAAGCTCTTGGCTCCTGGCTCTGGATTGGCCCAGCTCTGGCTGTTGCAGCCATTTGGAGAGTGAACCAGCAGATGGAAGATCTCAGTCTCTGTCTCTCCCTCTCTCTGTAACTCTGCCTTTTGAATAAAATATATAAATCTTTTTTTAAAAAATGATGATTATATATTATTTCTCTTTATATCCTTAATATCCAACATAGTAAACAAATACAACACCATAAGATTAGAAGCCACTTGGAGGGCAAGAAAATGTCCTTCTGTTCACTGTTGCACCCTAGTATCTGGCAAAAAATATACATATATTACGCTACTTCATATAGATAATGACTATCTGTCACATGAATGACTAAAGGATGGATGTTAATTTCAGTCCTCCCTATAACAGACTTTTTGAAAGGGTTAAATGAAAATTGAACAAATTTAAGTTGTTCCTATTATTATATTTCAATCAGAACCGGCTGGTTCCATCATCTTTGCTCTTAATTATACCTATAAATGTACCCATGGCATTCTGAATCTTCCCCTATGCTTTCATTTGTTTAGATAGCAACTGATGTACTAGAAATAGCTTTATACACTTTAAACTAGAAATGTAGTTTTCTCCCATCTTGATATCTAAGTAATTTTTAAAAACTTCAGTGCTAAAGCTTGGACATATGGACTATTGGGTTGCCTATCACAATACTTTATCATTAGGCTGACTATTAGAGTATTTTATTACTAGTAAGAAATAAGGTTCTTCAAATGCTCCGTATCTTTTGAACTTCTTATTGGTTGTAAAATGCTGTCACAGAACAGCCTTCAATCTGATGCACAGGGCATATTACTGCAGGGATATGTGCTGTCATATGGCATTATCACACTTGAACTCCAGGGAGAAATCTAAGAGTATCTGGCCAATATGTTCTAGCCATCCTCCTGATGCTGCCTAATGCTTGCTGTGTTTTGACCCTAATTCTTCCAAAGAACATTTCTCTTCCCTCCCACTATGCTACAAACTCCCACTGATGCATCATTAAAAGTTGGGTCAGATCCTAGGAGACCATAAAGCCAATTATTTGGAGTTTACATGTAGGTCCACCCCAACTTCTGAAACATAAACAAAACAGTTATTCTTAGTTAACTGCCTTTAATGAAACATATTTAATTTTGAAAATCCAGTAGTTAGTTCATATAATAAATGGAATTTCTGCTATTTTGGTTCAAACTCATTTTGTTTACTGACCTAAGATGGGAGAAAAAAAAAAAAAACCAGAAAGCTTGTCATGATACCCTAAAATTTTTATATAACGGAACTTCATTATAGAAAATGTCTTTGTAAATTACACAGCTCCAAATGAAACAGGGGCCAAATCACGTCTTCAAATACAACATAAAAGAAAGAAGTCTACCAAAACAGCAGGTGAGCAGGCTTTCCCAGCTCTTGGAAGACTGTGGATTACTTCTCCAAGTAAACAATGCGTGTTCTCAGGGGCACTGAGATGTCACCTGTGGCCCCACGCTCCTTGTCTGAGATCACACCTCACCTTCACTGATATTCAGCAAATCCCAGGAGGCTGCTCTCCCAGAAGCTCCCTTCCTTTTCAACAGGATAGGGCCTTTCCCTCAAAATTCTCCATCCTCGAACAGCAGTCTGTTGCGAAGCTATTGAAGTTAAAACCTGAACTAGCGAATCCCCTGCATATTATAACTGCCTGCAGGTTTGAAATCTGGCAGCTGAGGCACTGAGTGAGGAAGATTTTCACTTTTCATTCAAAAATTTCAGAATCACAGAGATACTGTTTAAGCCCACTTGACAAGAGCTCTTCATTCAGAAGAAAAAGACCAATACTAGGCAGTTTCATGAGATTTGCCAATCAACCATGCATTTCTACTATGACTGTTATTTAAAATTTTGGCTGCCTCCTTACAGTCAATGTTGTCTGAAATAAAACATTTCAATCAATTGCCTCAGTCACCATTCCTTTTCCCATTGTCTCCCTTGCTACATTCTACCCAGACTCGTTATGAAGAGCTGTTTTTTGTGTCTTTTGTTTTTCTAAAATGGGTTTTCAACTAAATGAAATCCAGCTGACAAAGCTATAGGAGCTTTTTAAGGATTTAGAAACAGGTAGCTAATAATACATTATGTATTACATTGCTTAGTCCAGATTTCCCATCTTAGCAAAGCTCCTAATTTTCCAACTTGACAATTCTCTAAAACAGTTGGAGGTGACAAAAGAACATATATCTATTTAGCAAATATAGCCCATTTTGTTTTATTTTATTTTGACAGGCAGAGTAGACGGTGAGACAGACAGAAAGGTCTTCCTTTTTTCCTTTGGTTCACCCCCTAAATGGCTGCTACGGCTGGCGTGCTGTGCCAATCTGAAGCCAAGAGCCAGGTGCTTCTCCTGGTCTCCCATGCGGGTGCAGGGCCCAAGGACCTGAGCCATCCTCCACTGCCCTCCCGGGCCACAGCAGAGAGCTGGACTGGAAGAGGAGCAACCAGGACAGAACTGGTGCCCCAACTGGGACTAGAAACTGGGGTGCCGGCACCACAGGTGGAGGATTAACCAAGTGTGCCGCAGTGCCAGCAGCCCATTTTATTTCTAAATAGTGCCATCGTAAATTAGACTTCGGTGTTTTCTGTGGGTGTAACAGAAGAAAATGTTTTATTAGTATTGATACTTCCACAAAACGTGGAGAAACAAGTAATGAGTTTTGTCAAAAACTTTACACGGCTTTTGAGTTAGGCAGCATGGAAAAGGAAGTAAACTCAAAATACAGTTGATTCCCATTACTTAGATATGAACAGTTACATGGTGATGGATATCAATGCTGTTAAGACCACAGGTGCCATGGAGAGTGGGTGGGTAGGGAAGTGGCAGAGGGAATGGTAAAGGCCAGATTAAAGACTACCAAGGTATATACTGGGAGATACTGGCTTGTGATGTTTATCATCGCTCTCACACTCATCCTTCAGGGTTCTTATTTTACATCCTTGCCATTACACTGCTGTACTTGATCCTGGAGTGTCCCAACTGCTCACAGGCAAACACAGTTGCTCTGGAAATCTCTATTGTTTCACTGAGTTTCAGTTAGCATTCAAATGTTGGAAGAAAAACCATGAATTGTTAAATTTTCTTTCAATGGATACTCAGGGGGCACCTTGTGGAGATAAGGCATGCTGTGAGTGTAAGCCAGCCCTTTGATTTGGGTTTTCCACTTCCATATTTTTCTTTCTCTGGTTCTAGTCTCTAATCTTTGACTTTTTTTTCCTACTTTATTTTCCTCTTTCCTCACCTTTCCTTTTTCCTTTCATGGTCTTCAGTTATTTTACTTATTTTTCCCTTACTCATCCTTCTCTAATTCCATTTTTGACACTTTTTCCTGCTCATTACTTTTACTACTTTCCCTAGAACCAACCCAACTCCCAAGATTAATATAACTTACATGGAGCATTGAGCACTTTCAATAGCAATGTTGGAAGTTCCTAGTACCTACCAACTTTTCTGTTAGCTCAAGTCACAAAATAACTAGAAAAAAATGGACTAACAGTAACCTCCATTATTATTTTATCATTTTCCCTATAATGCAGGTGATAAGATCTTTGGCAGAGTATTGTTTTATAGAAGCAACATGATCTTGTGAAAAATGAAACCTGGCAGGAAGTCAGGAGATGATGATCCTGTTTTCCAACCACCGGGTAACCTCCAGCAAACAGCTGCCCTAACGTGTCCCTCACCATGGTTTGTAATTTTGCAAAGGGAGGTGATTTTTAATGTCAACATCTGACAGATACAGGTTTAAGATTTGTCACATATGTAAAAAGATTTTTTTTCTATAGGAGGGGAGAAGTACCAACAATAATCTAGTATTTGTTGTCTAGTCATAACAGGAGTTTAGTGCATCTATGCCATAAGGAAGAAGAAACTTTTATTACCAAAGTTGGGTTAGCTCACCCCCTTTTGCTATGGAACTTTGGCAAACCAGACTTATGTGGCCTAAACAAGGACCCTTCTTAAGTAGTCTGTTCATCTGAATAGGTTTTCTGAAACTTCTCATAGTAATGATGGATTTCCTCTTTTCCAAAGGCCCTGGAAAGCCAGAGGAAAGTATTCTTCAGCCTTCTCCTCAAATTCTACAATGATTTAAAGAGCAGAAGCAGGTCAGAAGATTGTGTGAGTGTTTTCTGCAAAGAAGAGGTCCCTAAAAACAAAGTCATGTAAGGCAAAGAGACTTCTTGTTTCTGCCTCCTTAAAAAGACACTGTAGCTCAATTAGCCACTGGCATCCGTGGGGTAGAGGTGAGAATGTTCTATTAAACATCCAAGTTCACGGTCTCCAGGATTAAAAAAAAAAGACTTTTTTCTCTTTCCACTGAATGAACCAACTCAGAAATATTGCTGATTCACTGGGACTATGAAATACAGACTTTTCTTGATGTACTTTCACCAGCAGCTCATATCCAATTATATATAAAGTTCTTCTATTAATCAATTCATAACTTTATAAAGGTTGCCTTAAAATCTATGAGCTCATTTGTCACTCTGAGGGGAACTCTATGAAATTATTAAAAAGTCAAAATCTTTTATTATTTAACACATTTTCAGATTCATTGAGTAATGCCGCTCTCTCAGAAAACCTCAATCTTCCCCCCCGCCCCCGCTCAACTCACCTTTACTGGGCTAAGAATATAAAATACTTATAAGTTTAAGAATTCCTTCACTGAAAAAGTCTATGGTAAAAACCAAACATAAACACGTAGAAAGGAATATAATTCGCTCAGTGTTTTAGGAAGGTTTCTTGACAAAAGTCTAAATACACTGTTACCAAGTAGCCTCTACGTACTTTCATGCATATATACTTATATATATATATAGTTCATATACACATATATATATTTAAATGTATATAACAACATGAAATGGCAACATATCAAATGCTTAGATTCCATGCAAACACATAATCCTTCTTGTGAAGGCTGCATATTAATATTACAAAAATAAACCATGGAGAGTAGCATGCAACGACTAAGGGGAGAGGAGAAGGGTTGGGGCAGGGCAGAAGGGTGAGCACAAGGAATGCAAAGAACAAAAGTGTCATTGACCTGATTTGTCAGAGCTGTTGCCTGTGATTGGAGTGATGGAGCAGCTGGGGTTAGCCTTTGCGCTGTCCTTGGAAGAAACCATTTTGGGTTTATTTTTCGTTGCCTCTAGTGCTTTGACCTTCTTGGCATGTTTACTTCCTTTGTAGTGGGCCTCGGCCTGGCTCTACAAAGGAGAACAAATCAGGCTCATTTTTTTGCTACCTAGAAACACCACAATGGATGATCATGCAGGAAAAAAATACATTCAATCATAGGCACCACAGACATTTACAATTCGGCACTTGACGATGTTTCTGGCCCTTAATGCAACAGTAGACCAGCATATATGAGGTTTTAGCATACTGCACCCTTCAGTGTAACAGAGGACAGTAATGATCTTTAACAACCTAGATGTTAGATGAGTGGGCAACAAGGCTGGACACAATTGTGATGACAATGGGCTTTGTCATCAGTGCCCTCCTTCTACTGCTCATCCGTGTTACTTTTTAAACTTGTGGGTAGACACATGAGTGGATGTCCACGTGGATGGACACGACCATCCACAGATGTTCCCTTTCAGCTAAATACCTATCTGCCTTGTGTCTTCTTTCTTCTGGGCTCTGCTCTGAGACCAACTGGTATGACAAAAACATCATGTTAACAAGTGCTATTGACTGGAAACGGCAATACATTTTGGAGACATCTATGTGTGCTCACTGTGTCATTTTGATAACTCCAACTCCAACAGTAGATAACAGAAGCCAAAAAAAAGAGATGAAGACAATTCCTGTTTCTGATCTCAAATGTAAGCAGTTAGTGTTAAATTCATTTAAAACAAAACATGTAACTTCAATAATAGATCAAAAAGAAGAAAAAATCAAGAAAAAAGACAAAACAAGTAATAGCAAAGTTAGAAAATATTTAATTCATTTGCTGATATTTGGAAAACTCACCAATGCCTAAACAACAGGTTTTTTAGCTTTTGACATCTAGCACTAATGAACACCTTAATAAAAGAATCTAACTACATACACTTCAAATTCATCTTGCATATATCTGAAAAAATATAACATGCATTTGGCAAACAAAACAAAACATATATGATTTACTAACTTAGTTAGGAAGATGAAATGGATGACAAATATTAAACAAGATGGATTTTTGTTAGAGGATTTCTAACATAGTAACTTCTAAAAATACCTGTTTTCTTCATACACTTATATGTATCTAAAAATTATTCTATGCATTTTTCTATTCGGGTTCTCCAGGAAGCAGAACATGGGTGATAGGTGTGTGTGTGTGTGTGTGTGTGTGTGTAGAAGTCACAGTGGATGGAACAGGATTTTGTGTTTAGGAGGCAATGAGTTTTCATGAATGTATGAAGGAACAATTGTAATACAGGGCCATGCCTATGTGAGAGTCAGAAAAAACTGGGAAACATGCTGCTACAGGAGATACAGAAGAGGAAGGATCCGAGCAGAGCATTCCCATTGAAGACTTCATAAGATCAGTAACTTCTGGTGTGTATTTAAGGGAAGAGATAGGTGAATTGGCAGAGAAAAGTACATTTCTGGAAGGAGGATGGAGGCCTAAGAAAGAATTGAGACCAGGGTGCCACAGCAGCGGGAGGTGTGGCTGGAAAGGGACTTCCATAGGCCTCTTATTGGAAGATCTTCAACATAAGGCCAAAGAACCCAGATGCATCAACCTGTGCAGTAAGAAACCACTGAGATGAAATTCTTAGTCCAAGCCATGATGACGCAAATTTTTAATGGAGAGGATTCCTATGACGGCTACTTATGACATGCTTGTTGATTGAATATGACGGACAACAGGACAGACAGTAGGACAGCAGTGAGAATATGATTCTTTTGAGAAAATCAGTGAGTAAAGAGAATGAATATATCAAAAACTGTTGTAATGATATCAATTCTTGAAATCTTGGTTTTTATCAGTCCTGCTTCAGCCCTTTTTAAAATGAAACTACTTCACTGCTAACTACTAGAGATGAAGCCCCTAATAATGTGCCATGACTAGACTTCTGCGTGTTGCTGGCATGTGCCTTCCTGACTTTCTGGCTTGTTTCCCTTCAGCTCACCAGGCACACATTGCTTTGCTATCCTAGCAGGGCAACTGGTGATGAGCATAACTTCAATGGCAGCCACACTTTCAGCTCTCTGGGAGAAATAAACTCACTTTGTGCTGAACTCATGAATGTTGCTGAGGAGGTTATTCATGCCAAAACATTATGACTGACACAGCTACAAGTGTCAAGTGTCACGCTGTGAGTTAAACATTCTACTCAAGTATTCACTATCCCATCTGAGTGGGAGTCTAATGATAGATTCACGTCCCAGTCTGTTTTTCAGTGGTCTTTGATGCTGCTGTTATTTCTTGTGGCATGCAACATAATTAGGAGAACAATATATTGTATTTTGTATCAATGCAATCTAGGGATAGGGTTGATTTTTGTATGTCCCTAGTATATAACCCTAGTCACTGAAGCCTATCATGCTCACTGTCCCTAACTTACTGAATTCATTTTCATAAATATCATTTTGGATCTTCATTGCCTTATTATGGATTATGCTTGCGTTGCTCAGGGTCTTCTCGTGTTGTTTTCTGATTATTGAGTTGTAAAACAAAATAACTCCAAGGGGAAAGAAAAGTATAACATTATTTTAAGTCTTTTATTTACTACCAAGAATGATTAAATCTAGCTAAGATAGCTGGGTAATTATGAAGAAACTGTACACCTGAAAATTTTAGAGAGGGACACTGTGGACCTACGTGGAGAGTGTGGACACGCACAACTCAGGAACTCAGCAGCTGAGAGCCTCAGCACCAGCTTTGGAGAGTGAGGTGAGACCAGACTGCAGCAGCCCAAGTCACTGGTGATAAAGGTGTGGGAAGAGCCTGGCATGAGTTCTGCTTGGAGCCCAGTGGGGGAACAGTGTACCTGCCAGCCTAGAGAGAAAAAAGGTGGCACTTTCCTCTCTCCCCAACCACCCGGCACTGGCATCCTGTAACAGCCGAGAGGGTGGGTGCCATTTTGGATATACATCACAGCTGTGCCAGCTTGTGTCCATGCGCCCAGCATCCAGCTGAGAGGAGACGCCTGAGTCTGGCTAGGAGAACTGACAGAGGGCTGGGTGCTCGTGACTGTGAGAGCATTGTGTGTTGGGATGGAATGTGAAAACTATGTGGTTGTGTGGGAGGGCACAGGGTGTGGCTACATGGATCCTTTGTGTGGTTCCTATGGCAGCACAGATGAATACTGGCCACACTGGGACTAGAGCCTGGGCACTGGTCTCCTTGGAGGAGAGGAGGTGAGTGTGAGAATACACCAAAGCTGATCAAACCTTTGTCCCTGATTAAAAAAAAAAAAAAAAAAAGGAGATTTAGCATGCCCAACTTGGGTGTCACCTTGGATACTTCCTTCATCATGGAGCACTGAACAGACTTCTGGGCCACACACACCACACACCTCTGGATAGTCATGAAAAAGCAGATGTTCCACTAAGCCACAGAGGAACAGTCCAAAGATAAAAACCATGAGAGGGAAAAACAACAACAAAAACAAACCAACAAGTATCTCCACAAATGCTTAAAAATAAATGCAGCAATTGAAGAAACAAGAATAAGGAAGTCAACATAAAACTCCCAAGGGAACACAACAACACTTCAACACTAGAATATGAACATGAAGAGATTGAGGAAATGCCAGAAAAAATTTCAAAAAACTGATCATAGGATTACTTAAAAGTAATCAGAAGCAAATCCATGAAATAATGAAATCTACATGACATGAAAAAAAAATTTCTCCCATGAAATTGAGATTTTAGAGAAATCAAAATGAAATCTTGGAAATGAAGAATTCAATAAATCAAATAAAATATGCAGTAGAAAGCCTTAACAACAGACTTGGTAAACCAGAAGAAAGAATATCCGAATAAGAAGACAAATCCCTGGAAATTTTATAGTCAGACCAAATAAAACAAGAAAAAATTAGGGAACTAAAAAACAGTGTGGGAGATTTATGGGATACTATCAAACAACCCAACACTATGGGTGTTAGGAGCTCCTGAAGGCATGGAAAGAGAGAATGGATTAGAAGGCCTTTTTAGTGAAATATTTAGAGAAAACTTCCCTAACTTGGAGAAAGAAAGGGATGTCCAAGTATGGGAAGCACATATAACATTTTTTTTCCCAGGCAGAGTCAGGCAGTGAGATAGAGAGACAGAGACAGAGAGAGAGAGAGTTATAGACAGTGAGAGAGAGACAGAGAGAAAGGTCTTCTTTCCGCTGTTCACTCCCCTAATAACCGCTATGGCCAGCGCTGTGCCAATCCGAAGCCAGGAGCCGGGTACTTCCTCCCAGTCTCCCATGTGGGTGTAGGGACCCAAGCACTTGGGCCATCCTCCTCTGCCCTCCCGGGCCACAGCAGAGAGCTGGACTTGAAGAGGAGCAACCAGGACTAGTACCCGGTGCTCCAACTGGGACTAGAACCGGGGTGCCGGCACAGCAGGCAGAAGATTAGCCAAGTGAGCCACGGTGCTGGCCACATAGAACTCTTAATAGTCATGACCCGATAACATCTTCACAACAACACATTGTAGTCAAACTCTCCACAGTAAAACATACAGAAAACATTCAAAAATGTATACAAGAGAAATGCCAGATTAATTTCAGAGGATCTCCAATTAGACTCACAGCTGACTTCTCATCAGAAGCCCTATGGCCTAGGAAAAGAATGGCAAGATATACTCCTTGTCTTAGGAGAAAAAAAGTCAACTAAGAATACTGTACCCTGCAAAGTTCTCATTTATGAATGAAGGTGAAATAAACACGTTCCATAACAAACAGAAATTGAAAGAATTTGTCAACACTCATCAAGCCTTACAAAAGATGCTTAAGGATGAGCTACACACAGAAACACAGAAATATGGTCATCACTATGATAGAAGGTGAAGGCAGAAAATCTCCCAGTAAAAGTACAAAGGAAATCCAAAGTAAACAATAGGAATATTTACAGGAAAATGGCAGAGCCAAGTCATTACTTATCTATAGTATCATGGAATGAAAATAGAATCAATTACCAAGTTAAAAGATATAGACTCATTGAATGGATTAAAAAACAAAACCCATCTATTTGCTGCCTACAAGAAACACATCTCACCAACAAAGATACATGCAGACTGAATATGAAAGGATGGAAAAAGATATTCTGAGCTTGTGTAGCCATCCTATTAGCAGACAAAATAGAGTTTAACAGAAAAACTGTTAAAAGAGACAAAGAAGGGTACTATGTAATGATTAAGGGATCAGTTCAACAGGTAGATATAACTATGATAAATTTATATGCACCTAATTACAGGGCACCTGGCTATTTAAAATAAATGTTAATGGGGCCAGCACTGTGGCATAGTGGGTAAAGGCCCCTCCTGCAGTGCTTGCATCCCATATGGGTTCCAGTTTGAGTCCCAGCTGCTCCTGGCTCCTGGCTTCGAATCAGCACAGCTCTGGCTGTTGCGGCCATATGGGGAGTGAACCAGCAGATGGAAGCCCTCTCTCTCTCACTCTCTCTCTCTCTGCTCTGCCTCTCTGTAACTCTGCCTTTCAAATACATAAATAAATAAATCTTTAAAAAATAAAATAAATGTTAATGGATCTAAAGGGAGACATAGAGTCAAATACAAATAGTAATGGGGCCTTCAATACTCGACTTTCAGCAATGGACAGATCAACCAGACAGAAAATCAACAAGAAAACAACAGAGTTATTTGACACTATAGACAAAATGGACCTAACAAATATCTACAGAACTTTCCATCCTACAGTAGCAGATTACACCTTCTTCTCACCCATGCATTGAACTTTCTCTAGGACAGACCACATACTAGGACATAAAACAAGTCTCAGCAAATTCAAAAAAATCAAAATCATACCATTCATCTTCTCTGATGAAAATGGAATGAAGCTGGAAATCAACAACTTGGGAATCTCTAGAACATATGCAAATACACAGAGACTGAACAACATGCTCCTGAATGAACAATGGGTCAAATAAAAAAATAAAAAAAATAAAGAAAAATCAAAATATTTCTGGAAACAAATGAAGATGAAATATATCAAAACTTATGGGATACAGCAAAAGCAGTGTTAAAAGAAAAGTTTATAGCAATTGGTGCTTATGTCAAGAAACTGGAAAGGCACCAAATAAATGAGCTATCAATGCATCTCAAGGATCTAGAACAAATAACAGCAAACCAAACCCAAAAGTATTAGGAGAAAAGAAATAATTTAAATTAGAGAAGAAATCAACAAAATTGAAACCAGAAAAAGAACAACAAAAAAAATCTGGTTTTTTGAAAAAAATAAACAAAATTGATGGCCCAACTAACCAAAAAAAAAAAAAAAAAAAAAAAAAAAAAGAGGGAGAAGAGCCAAATTAATAAAATTAGAGATGAAAAAAGAAATGTAACAAGAGATACCACAGAAATAAAAAGAATCAACAGAAATTTCTATGAAGAGCTTTATGCCAAGAGATCACGAAACTTAAAGAAATGGATAGATTCCTGGACACATACAACTAACCTAAATTGAGACATGAAGACAGAGAAAACCTAAACAGAGCAATAATCAAGATAGAAATTGAATCAGTAATAAAGACCCTCCCAGGAAAGAAAAGCCAGGATTGGATGGCCTAACTAACTCCAATGCTTCTCAAGCTATTCCTGCTATAAAGCCAGAATCACCGTTTTTTTTTTTTTTTTTTTTTTTTTTTTTTTTGACAGGCAGAGTGGACTGTGAGAGAGAGAGAGAGAGAGAGAGAGAGAGAGAGAGAGAGAAAGGTCTTCCTTTTGCCATTGGTTCACCCTCCAATGGCTGCCGCAGCTGGTGCGCTGAGGCCAGCACATCACGCTGATCTGAAGCCAGGAGCCAGGTGCTTCTCCTGGTCTCCCATGCCGGTGCAGGGCCCAAGGACTTGGACCATCCTCCACTGCACTCCCAGGCCATAGCAGAGAGCTGGCCTGGAAGAGGGGCAACTGGGACAGAGTCTGGCACCCCGACCGGGACTAGAACCTGGTGTGCCGGTGCCGCAGGAGGAGGATTAGCCTATTGAGCCACTGCGCCGGCCCAGAATCACCTTAATTCCTATACCTGAAAAAGATACAACAGAGAAATAAAACTACAGACCAATTTAACTGATGAGCATAGATGCAAAAATTCTCAACAAAATATTAGCATTTTGGACCCAACAACACATCAGAAAGATCATTCACCCAGACCAAGTGGGATTTATCCCAGGTATGCAGGAATGGTTCAACATTCACAAATACATCACATCAACAAACTAAAGAAAAAAACCATATGATTATCTCAATAGATGCAGAGAAAGCATTTGATAAAATACAACATCCTTTCATGATGAAAACTTCAAGCAAATTGTGAATAGAAGGAACATACCTCAATATAATCAAGATAATGTATAACAAACACATGGGCCAGCATCCTATTGAACAGCGAAAAGTTGGAAGCATTCCCACTAAGATCCAGAACCAGATAAGGATGCCTACTCTCATACTTTCAATACTGGGATTCAGTATAATCCTAGAAGTTAAAGGGATACAAATTGGGAAGGAAAATTCAAATTATTCCTATTTGCAGATGACATGATTCTATATAAAAGAGATCCAAAAGAGTCCACTAAGAGGCTACTGGAACTCATAAAAGAGTTTAGTACTTAAGTGGCAAGATATAATATCAACACAAAAAGATCCATAACCTTTGTATACATACACTGCTATGGCTGAGAAAGAACTTCTAAGATCAATCTCATTCACAATAACTGCAAAAAATTGCCTTGGAATAAATTTAGCCAAGGACATCAAAGATCTCTATGATTAGAAGTACAAAACATTAAAGAAATAGAAGAAGACATAAAATTGGAAAAACCATCCATATTCATGGATTGGAAGAATTAATATCATCGAAATGTCTATCTATGAAAGGAATTTACAGATTCACTGTGAAATCAATCAAAATATCAAGGACACGCTTCTCAGATATAGAAAAACATTGCTGAAATTCATATGGAAATACAGGAGACCCTCAGTAGCTAAAGCAACCACACAGCAAAAACAAAGCTGGAAGTTTCATAATACCACATTTTAAGACATCCTACAGGGCAGTTATAATCAAAACAGCTTGGCACTGGCACAAAAAAGATGGGTAAACCAATGGGACAAAACAGAAACTCCAGAAACAGTCCTACACGTCTACAACCAACTTATCTTTGACAAAAGAGCTGAAATTAATCCCCAGAGCAAGGATACTCTCTTCAACACATGGTGCTGGAAAAACTGGATCTCTACATGCAGAATTGTGAAGCAACACCTCGACCTTACACCTTATATAAAAATCTACTCAAAATGGATCAAAGACCTAAGTCTATGACCCAATATCATCAACACATTAGCAATCATTGAGGAAACCCTGCAAGATAGGCATAGGCATACAGTTCTTGGAAAAGACCCCAGAGGCACAGGCAATCAAAGCCAAAATTGACAAATGGCATTACATCAAATTGAGAAGCTTCTGCACTTCAAAGGAAACAACCAGAAAAGTGAAGAGGCAACTGACAGAATGGGAAACTATGTAACTGATGAAGAGTTAATATCCAGAGTCTACAAAGAGCTCAAGAAACTCAACAACAACAGAGCAAACAACCTAGTTAAGAAATGGACAAAGGAGTTAAACAGACATTTTTCATAAGAGGAAATCCAAATGGCCATAGACACACAAAAAAATACTCAGGATCACTAGCCATCAGGAAAATGCAAATCAAATCCACAATGAGGTTTCATCTCACCCCCATTAGAATGGCTTTCATACAGAAATCAACAAACAATCAAACAAAAAATGCTGGCGAGGATGTGAGGAAAAAAAGTACCCTAATCCACTATTGGTAGGAATGTAAACTGTTAGAGCTACTGTGGAAAACAGTATGGAGATGCCTCAGAAATCTGAATCTAGTCCTACCATATGACCCAGGAATCCTACTCCTGGGAATTTACCCAAGGGAAATGAATCAGCATATGAAAGAGTTATCTGAACCCCCCATGATTTCTGAAGCTCAATTCATAATAGCTAAGATATGGAATCACCCCAAATGCCCATCAACTGAAGACTGGATAAAGACATTATGGAATATGCACAACATGGAATATTACACAGAGTTTAAAGAAAAAGAAATCATGACCTTTGCAACAAAATGGATGCCACTAGAAAACATTATACTTAATGAAGTAACCTAGTCCCAAAAGGACAAATACTGTGTGTTCTCCCTGATCTGTAGTAACTAATACAGTACCTACCAGGTAATCTACAAGTGAAATTGACACTTTGAGAATGATGACTTTTTTTTTTTACTTTTTTAAAATTGTATTTAATAAATATAAATTTCCAAAGTACAACTTTTGGATTATAGGGGCTTTTCCCCTCTTAACCTCCCTCCCACCCACAACCATCCCATCTCCTGCTCCCTCTCCCACCCCATTCACATCAAGAATCATTTTCAATCACCTTTATATACAGAAGAACAATTTAATATATAGTAAGTAAAGATTTCAACAGTTTTCACTCACACCAAGTATAAAGTACTGTTTGAGTAGTGTTAATTCAAATAGTACAACACATTAAGGACAGAGATCCTTACATGGGGAGTAAGTGCACAGTGACTCCTGTTGTTGACTTAACAAATTCACACTCTTGTTTATGGCGTCAGTAATCTCCCTAGGCTCTTGTCATGAGTTGCCAAGGCTATGGAAACCTCTTGAGTTTGCCAACTCCGATCTTATTTAGACAAGGTCATAGTCAAAGTGGAAGTTCTCTCTTCTCTTCAGATAAAGGTACCTCCCTCTTTGATGGCCTGTTCTTTCCGCTGAGATCTCACAGAGATCTTTCATTTAGGTTATTATTTTTTTTTTTGCCACAATATCTTGGCTTTCTATGCCTAAAATACTCTCATGGGCTTTTTAGCTGGATCCAAATGCCTTAAGGGCTGATTCTGAGGCCAGAGTGCTGTTTAGGAAATCTGCCATTCTATGAGTCTGCTATGTGTCCTGCTTCCCATGTTGGATCGTTCTCTCATTTTTAATTCTATCAGTATTAGCAAACACTAGTCTTGTTTATGTGATCCCTTTGACTCTTAACCCTATCATTAGGATCAATTATGAACTGAAACTGATCACTGTGACTAGTGAGATGGCATTGGAACATGCAACCTTGAAGGGATTGAATTGGAATCCCCTGGCACGTTTCTAACTTACCATTAGGGGCAAGTCCAATTGAGCATGTGCCAATCTGTACATCTTCTCCCTCTCTTATTCCCACTCTTATATTTAACAGGGATCACTTTTCAGTTAAATTTAAACACCTAAAAATAATTGTGTGTTAATTAAAGAGTTAAACCAATGGTATTAAGTAGAACAAAAAATACTAAAAAGAATAAAGTAGTAAGTTGTTCCTTGACAGTCAGGACAAGGGCTGATCAAGTCACTGTTTCTCATAGTGTCCATTTCACTTCAACAGGTTTCCTTTTAGGTGCTTAGTTAGTTGTCACCGATCAGGGAGAACATATTATATTTGTCTCTTTGGAACTGGCTTATTTCATTCAGCATGATGTTTTCCAGATTCCTCCATTTTGTTGCAAATGACCAGATTTCATTTTTTTTTTTTTTACTGCTGTATTGTATTCTATAGAGTACATACCCCATAATTTCTTTATCCAGTCTACTGTTGATGGGCATTTAGGTTGATCCCATGTCTTAGCTATTGTGAACTGAGCTGCAATAAACATTGAGGTGCAGACTGCTTTTTATTTGCCAATTTAATTTCCTTTGGGTAAATTCCAAGGAGTGAGATGGCTGGGCTGTATGGTAGGGTTATAATCAGGTTTCTGAGGAATCTCCAGACTGACCTCCTTAGTGGCTTTACCAATTTGCATTCCCACCAACAGAGGGTTAGTGTCCCTTTTTCCCCACATCCTCACCAGCATCTGTTGTTGGTAGATTTCTGAATGTGAGCCATTCTAACAGGGGTGAGGTGAAACCTCATTGTAGTTTTGATTTGCATTTCCCTGATTGCTAGTGATCCTGAACATTTTTTTTCATGTGTCTGTTGGCCATTTGGATTCCCTCTTTTGAAAAATGTTTATTTAGGTCCTTGTCCTATCTCTTAAGTGGGTTGTTTGTTTTGTTGTTGTGGAGTTTCTTGATCTCTTTGTAGATTTCTGGTTACTAACCCTTTACCTGTTGCATAGTTTGCAAATATTTTTTCCAATTCTGTTGCTTGCCTCTTCACTTTCCTGTTTCTTTTGAAGTACAGAAACTTCTCAATTTGATGTCATCCCAATTGTTATTTTTGGCTTTGAGTCCCTGTGCTTCTGGGGTCTTTTCCAAGAAGTCTTTGCCTGTGCCTGTATCTTGCAGAGTTTCTCCAATGTTCTCTAATAATTTCATGGTGTCGGGTCATAGATTTAGGTCTTTAATCCATGTTGAGTGGATTTTTGTGTAAGGTGTAAGGTAGGGGTCTTGCTTCATGCTTCTGCATTTGTTGAATGCACTGTCCTAGCTCCAGGAATTGGTTTTAGATCCTTGATCAAATATAAGTTGGTTGTAGATGTTTGGATTGATTTCTGGTGTTTCTATTCTGTTCCATGGTCTATCCATCTGTTTCTTTACCAGTACCATGCTGTTTTGATTATAACTGCCCTGTGGTATGTCCTGAAATCTGGTATTGTGATGCCTCTGGCTTTGTTTTTGTTGTAGAAGATTGCTTTATCTATGATCGATGACTTTGAATAGCCCTTCTCTTGACTGTTGAGAAACAGTTTTCTTTTTCTTTTCATACTATCTGTTGAACTTTTTACTTGGTACATAGCTAATCTTAAATGTATTAAGTTAATTGAAAACATATTATAGTAAAAATAAGAATGAGAATAGGAGAGAGAGAAGGAAGAAGGGTGGTAGGGTGGGAATGGTGGAAAGAATCTCTATGTTCCTAAATTTAAATTTATGAAATGCATGAAATTTGTGTACCTTAAATAAAAAGGTTTCTGGGGGAAAAAAAAGAAATTTACTAGTTGAATTTAGTGATGCTACTGAAAGGAGCAGAAATAAAGGTTTCTAATAAATGACCTTAAATAAAATCACAATACTTAAAAAGAGAGAAAACATTTTAAAATTGACATTTTAAAGTAATAATAAATGTAATATCATTGAGCACTGTTCTAGGGATATTTCTAGGCATATTACATCTATTAGCTCATTTAATCTGTACAATAATACTATGAGATATACCTTATTATTAGGTAGCACTCTACAAATGAGAGAATTTGCTCAGTGCTGTTAAATAAGTTACCAAATGTCACACAGGCAAGTGAAGAAGCCATTTAACAGATTTGAAAATCTTACATGTATATCCCTATTTATACAGTATACATTATTCATACGCATACACAAAGTTAACATTATAATTTATTAGAAGAAACTTCACATGAAGAAAGCACCCAGCTTTTAATGACTCAGTGATGGATTATTACATAATGCTACAGAAATTTCTATGAGTAGAAACTGTTTACTTAATTCATGGGAAAATTACTAGCATAAAACATTTGGTCTGATCCCTTCAGTTGAGTAGCTAAGCAAGTTCCACTTTGTAAAGTACAGAACAATTTTTACAAGATATTACAGCAACTCCTAAAACTTCATCTTTCCAAATACACTAAACATTGCAGTGTTTCTTTGGCTACATAAACATATGGGTTCTCTAAATAAAACTTCCCAGTTCAAGATAAGCAAAGTGTCACTTCCTCATTACTATTTCCTGGCATCATTGCAGAAAGTTAACAGTGTCAATTAGCACTTGAGATAAAGATCTAGCTAAGTGACATCTCACTGGATGCCAAGGTGGAAACAACTCTCCACAGCCATGACCCACTTTCCCTTAGAGCTCCTGGCATGGAGAGAAGTGTGATAAGAGTTCTTAGCTTCACTGATTATTGTGTGGGAAAAATGGAGTGGAAGAAAGTGGAATAAAGGCCCAAGTGGCAGGCGCCACTCACTCCCATCTGGCGTCTTTCCGATTCCCCTGTGATATTCTGGGGAGCAGCACTTTGCTGTCCTCAGCCCTGTCTCTAAGGCAATGTCAACAGCTTGTACCTCCTGGGCAAATCTTCAAGTGAAACTGAGACACTGTTAAGCAGCAACAAGATTAACCTGATTTCCTTACCTAGGGATCTCTTTAAGTGAGGAGTGAAAGAAAAGAGAAAAGTCAGACGGCCCTGTTACAATGGCTCTTCCATTGCTTCTAAGAGGCTTGGTTGGCCGAGGTGACTGTCATACACCCCAAAAACTAAATGGCAGACACACGTTTCTCCACACCAATGGCCAGCTTTCTGCTTCCTCATAGTGCTGCTGTGCCCTCAACTGGTAATGGCCAAAGAAACTGCTTGACAAGAATTGCCAGAATTAGTAAGAGTTGCCCAAACTTCTCATGTGGCATCCCATATGAATGCATAGGTGGGACTCCACTAGCTACCTTGCCAGCCCCTGGTAGAGGAACAACTTTGACAGGAAGTGCGTGACATGCTGAACTTTATTTGTCCATGACCACCTTTGTCATTGAAAGCCTTTCCCTTTTCCAAAACCTATGCATCTTACAGGACCCCATGGGTCTGAACAAAAAAGATAAAGAATGACACAGCACATTCCTCTAAACACGAAAAGGTAACAACGTGTTTCTAATGAAAAATTCTAAAATTCACTGTGTTCTCATTCCTGGTTTTTACCTTATTTCTAATCTGGACTTCAGAAAGATGGCTGCGATCTTGAATCATGACATGAAACTGTGTTCATTTTGTATGGAAAGACTAGTCCAAAGACAAACTGGCTGGGAGAAAGCAGTGTCCCAAGAGAAAGTACTGAACCTCATACAAGTTACCATCAGAAGCAATCTTTTGGTATTTTTAAAAGTTATTAGAATTGTTTCCTTAATTAAAGAAAGGACATCATTAAAAAATACAGGCATCTGGGTTTGCTTTGTTTTTCATTGAGACTTTTCATGTCAATGCGTTAGGCAGTGTTTATAAAGGAAATAGCAGAGGTCAGCTAATTTTCAGAAAAGAACACTAAAATGCCAAATAAAACACATGCCACAAGAACTACCATAAAACAGATTAGACTAACAAGGAGGAAACCTATTTATTCTACAAAGAATTATTTAGCACCTGCCATGTGTTAGACGTTGTGAAAAGTTAAAAACAATGTCCCCCTACTTACAAAAAATGAAGACTGGAAGAAGACAGGCATATGCACTACCCTATCCCTAAGTGGACAGTGGGATTACAAGACAGGAGTAGAGCAGCAAGGACTACAGGCAGCGGAGGAGGGGTAAGTGTCCTAAGACCAGGGGTCAAGGAAGCTTTGTGGACAAGGGGTATCAGGGCTGTGCCTTGCTACAGTGGCAACACTTGGAACTGGCAGGGGTGAAGGGGAGGTGTTTTGGGCAAAGGGAACAGCATGTGCGAGGGCATTGAGGCCTGTGAGCTGTGCTTGTTCCCTGGCACAACTGGTTTTAGCTTCCCTAGGACACAGCGTGATAAAGGGAACTGCAGTGAAAGGCTGGACATCCCGCTATCTTGAAAACCGTGGTCCCCTTGTAAAATGGAAAACACGGTAGAGCTGTGCAGATAAGAATAAAAGGTCCTGTTAGTAGGCAGTTTGTGTAGAAAACGCTCATGATGTAAGATGCTGCTTTTTACATTCCAGATTTTAGCCTCTTCTCCAAACTACAATCCTTTATTAAGATAATACAGTTATTTATGGTGGAGCTTTAATGAATATTTGATTTAAAAGCATGGGCATGGCACAAATTAAAGATTCCTTGAATCTCTTCTTTGGCATAAAATTTTCTGGACATAGATGTTACAGTGATAATATTATATGTTGTCAAAGACAAAATTACAACATAGGAAACTTAAGATGCACACATAAGAAGGGTGTACATAACCCAAAGATTGCCAATGAGTCCTTCTGCTGAGATTTGCAATTGGAAGGCCCACAATACCAGTAACGACACTCTACTGGTTTGGATATTCACTTCATTCAATCTTTATCTATTGTGATCTGTTTAAAATGAACTCCAGACACAATTATAACTGTTATGAGCTTTTTGGCCCATAGAGACACAATGCTTTTGCTAATTCATAATTTATAGCTCGTGAACTACTGTAGATGTCTCTGGTCTGTCTAGAGCTGCCACATCGCATAGCTGTAGGAGCACTGTTCATACAGAGTCCAACATGAGTGGTATCTTCTGGATTGGGCCAGGACAGAGTTCTGCCTACAGAATATTCACTGGCTTTAGAGTATGCATGCAAAAAACCCCCATCAATTCAAAATATTTCTATATTACTAGAGAGAAAAGTGTGGCTCTCTAGGAATTAAACGATGTGCAATCTAGAATGCTAATACCCTTTGGGTCCAACCAAGATTCAAGCAGTTTAAGACAGAAGAGTTCTTGGGTTACAGGTGCTTTAAAATGCCACGATTCGCATAACTGAGCATTACAGTTATATTCTTTCACATTATCATAAAAATCCTATGCATACAAAATTAATTCATTTCTTAAAATGCTAAGATTTTTGGTGGGTTTCAAATGAATTCATCAAATGCAGCCCCTTAGCTCAGTCTTGATGCTCACAGCACTGGTACACTCACTGGTGGAATTACTTTACACCCTGAAACATGGAGGAGCTATAAATGGAGCAAACAACTATGATGAATTCGAAAGACACTGCAGTTTGAGTTAAAAATCAGACAGTAAAAAGTGTGTTTCAAAAAAATGGATTCCACGATCAATAAAATGGATTCTTATTAAGTTCCAAATAAACAAAAGTTCGTTTAATTTCTCCAGGGAGCTTCATACTTTGCTTTTAATTATTTGAAGATGTATTATTACTTTTACATGGTTTTCAGCAATCTAATCTTCTTCCCCTAGACGTTCAGTTACACCCAGTGTTACCACATCTGGGCTGAGAAGGGCAGGACAGAAGAGAAACAACTATTTGAGTTTGGCTATATCGAGAGAAAGAGAGAGAGAGAGAGAGAGAGAGAGGGAGACAGAGAGGCAAATTTTCTCTCCACTGGTTCACTCCCCAAATGGATATGAACTAAGCTGAAGCCAGGAGCCTGGGGCACAATCCAGGTCTCCCATGTGGGTGGCAGAGACACAGGAACATTGAGCCATCACCTGCTGCCTTCCAGGGTTCACATTATCAGAAAGCTGGAATCAGAGGCAAGGCTGGAAATCAAACCTAAACACTCTGATCTGGGATGCAGGCATGCTAAGTGGTATACCAAATACCTACCCATAGTTTTAGAAGTTCTGAAATGTATATTTACTTTATCTTCTAGATTGGAGGCCAATATATAAGTAAATTTAATGATAAATGTATGCATGTAATCTTAGTATGTGCACTGGAGTTTAACTAGGACAAGATGAAATAAATGAACTATGCACACATGCCCTTAATCTCTTCCTCAATTAATAAGGGGATCAATTCATACAGTCCAGAGAAATGTACTTGATAAACTATATCTTTGGCTGGCGCCGTAGCTCAATAGGCTAATCCTCTGCCTGCAGCGCTGGCACACCGGGTTCTAGTCCTGGTCGGGGCACCAGATTCTGTCCCGGTTGCTCCTCTTCCATTCCAGCTCTCTGCTGTGGCCAGGGATAGCAGTGGAGGATGGCCCAAGTGCTTGGGCCCTGCATCCATATGGGAGACAGGGAGAAGCACCTGGCTCCTGGCTTCGGATCAGCATGGTGCACCGGCCGCAGCGGCCATTGAGGGGGTGAACCAACGGAAAAGGAAGACCTTTCTCTCTGTCTCTCTCTCTCACTGTCCACTCTGCCTATGAAAAACAAATAAACAAAAAGAAAAAAACAAAACTATATCTTCTAAGTTATTATACCTGGAGTAGAAAGAGGAGTGTTCTGAACACTAACATAATCTTGAATATGAAATAAAAGAAACATTTATAAATTATGAGAATATCTAATTTCCTAAAGGAATTACACACATAAGGGCCTAATTCTTCAAAACTTCTAAACCTAGAATTTTATGAATCACTTGAATATCATAGTTTCATAATATAACATGAAACATTAAGGATTTGATAATAATTATTTAAATGCCTGAGTTATTTATTTTATCATTTCCCACAAAGTATTTAAAGTGGAAATTATTGGAGCTGGCATTGTGGTGGTAGTGGGTAAAGCCTGAACTGCTAGCATTCCGTATAGTCACCAGTTCATGTCCTGGCTGCTCTACATCTAATCAAGCTCCCTGCTAATGTCGTGTGAAAGGCAGTGAATGATAGCCTGAGTGTTTGGGTCTCTGCCTCGATGTGGGAGACCCAGAAGAAGCTCCTGGATCCTTGCTTCTGCCTGGCCCAGCCCTGGCTGTTGTGGCCATCTGGGGAGTGAACCAGTGGACGGAAGATCTCTTTCTCTCCCCTCCTCTCTCTATAACACTGCCTTTCAAATAAACAAATGAATCTTTAAAAAATAATAAAATGGAAATTATCCACCTGTGGCAAATTCATTTCACATTTTCTATTAAACTGGAAAATGTTAGTTAATAATTCTCAGCTACCATGAAATACAAAGAAGGCAGTCTCGGGGTTGGCGGTGAATTCACCGTTGTATCCCAAGTTGCTAACATGTCTGAGAGTGCTGCTCCCTTTCAGCTGGCACATAAATTACCACTGCGAGCTTCACAAGAACGACTTTCATTACTCAATGATAAGTAATGCAATATAATTCAGGTTTACATATTAAAGCTGTCACCTCCCAGCTAACCTAATTCAAGCCTTCTGATGGTCTTTTCAATGAGGCTTCTAGACTTTCACACATTAATTTTTAATTAATACAGAAGGTATTATACTTATTTCCATATTAAAGAAATTTACATAAATGATACAAAATAAATCTAAGAAAAGAATTTACATGTGTCTCCTTATATTTGATAAATAATATCTCCAAATGTAGACAAAAGTAACTGAGAATGTAATGCTCAGAAAATTGGTTGAAGAGCTTAATAATATTTTATATATATGTTTAATATATTTTTGTTTATCATTAGTCATTTGAAAATCTGTTTCACAAAGTAGTTTCTGCAAAATTCATATTCCAAAGCACTAAACCAATTATTAGAATCCAGCAAACATTTTATACTTCAAAATTAAGTGAAATATGTAAATGTGAAGATTAATATCACATACTTATAAAATACACAATTAAGAAAAAAACTGCATCTTCCAAATTTAATTAATTTATTTGAAAGGCAGAGAAAGAGAGCAAGTCAGTTTACTCCCCAAGTGCCCACAACAGCCAGGGCTGGGCCAGGTTGGTGACAGTGACTCCAGTACTTGAGTTGTCATGTGCTACTTGCCAGGGTGCACATTAGCAGGAAGCTGGATCAGAAGCAGAGCTCGCAGCCAGGACCTGAACCCAGTGATTTACTTGGGTGCCCCATGTAGTGTCATAATTGCTGTGCCAGATGACCAACCTGAAAATACATCTTTAATAGTCTCTTTGCCAACCTGAACCATGCTAAGGTTGTCTCTAAAGTAAAACAGAAATTAAGCTAGAAGTGTTTATTTCAAATTAATTTGGCCAAACAGTTATTGTATGGATTTTTTACTTTCATTCTGAGTAAATGGGAAATGCCACTAGTGTTTTAATTAGAGAGAGAATCTCATGTGACCTCTGTCTATTACAGGACACTCTGGTTGCTATCTGGAGAAAACTGTATGTTCAAGGTAAAGAGGCTGGGAGCAAGGCAATGTTGAAGAGGGGGTTGTGACAATCATCCAGGCAGGAGGTGAAATGTGTTCAAGGTCAAATCCAACTGAAGGATCAGACAGGTTTCAAAAAGCATTATTTTCCTAACCAATGTTTATAATCTTTTGCAGATCTGTAATCTTTGGACATCATTCACCATCTCCATGAAATCACATCAGTATTCAGGGAGCTAAGCATAACTTTTGCTTCCTTTACATTTATATTTTGTCTGGGTAACACAATCATATGGTATATGTGGGGTTGGTGTTGGGTACCAGTTCAATTATCAGCTATTCCATTTTTGATCCAGCTCCAGCAGACACAAGTGGGAAGGCAGCAGAGGATGGCTCAAGTACTTGGGCCCCTGTACCCATGTGGGAGACAGGAGGCAGATCCTGGGTCCTGGCTTTGGTCTGGACTAGCCCTGGTCATTGTGGCCATTTGGGGAGGGAACCAGTGGATGGAAGACCTCTCTATCTGTCTCTCCCTCTCTCTCTCTATAACTCTGTCTTTCAAATGAATAAAGAATAAACCTTGTTTTAAAAAGTAGTATATGCAGTGAAAAGTCTAGTTCTTATAATGCCCATCAAGCAAACCTTCATATATGTATATTTGCCTTCCTTCTATTTTTACCCAAATACCTCTATTCCAAATACGCTGTTCTGTATGTTGCCTTTTGTATTCAGCAACAGATTTTAGATATTTTTCCTTAGAAGTAATTAAAGTTTCCTTAATTTTAAGTGGCTGTGTATATTAATTCTTTTGTATGAATAAATCATAATTTATTTCAAGATTCTTTTATTTGTGAATAATATAGGCTGCTTCCAAAGTTTTCCTGTGAGTCACAATATAAAAACAGGCATTAGATGCTTAAAATCATTATTTTTCTTTTCCCACAGTATAAATGCCTTCATTTTTTAAAAATACCTAATATTTTTAGGAATATTTTGGGAGTCAGAAAACAAAATGTGCCCCAGCCTCCTACTAGGCTTGGTAACGTGGTGTAAAATTTTGGTGAAGAAAGAGTCTCAAGATGTACTTCAATAATAGAAAGCATTTGAAGACAGATAATCCTAATAAGGATACTCTTAATTAGGATAAAATACTCCTAATAAGGATACTATAATAAATATAAAAATGCTCCTAATAAGGATAAAAAATACTCCTAATAAAAATACTAATAAAAATACTCCTAATAAGGATAAAACTATAATAAGGAAATGATGTCCAACAAACTATCCACATTTAGGAAAATGTGAATTATCTCATTTGAGTATAATGTGGATGTGTACAACAGCGGGAAGAGAGATTAGAAAGAAAGGCAAATTCCACGTGATATAAGCCTTAAATATTAGATAGTGAGAAGGAGTTAACAAAGAGCAAACTTAATTAGATAGGCAATGAGAAGCCATTTTGGGCTTATGTTTTAGCACAATCTGATAGAAATGAAAGATGGGAGAGTAACTAGAAAGATTTTACTGCACAGGTAGGGACTGATGGGATTCTTAAACATAGATTCCAGATTTCAAGAGCACAAAGAATGAAAATCTGGGGCTTTTATGGAAAAGGAGCTATTGCTCCTGTTGAGACTGGACTCCATCCAGAAACAGGGTTCTTTTGTCCCCCTCATGCCTATTATCCAATTTCTTTTCAACATTCATATTCAACCTCTTTCTCTCAAATCACCCGACTTTTCATTTACCACTCTGCTCCCTTCCATATAGTTTGTTAATAAATTGCATGCATAACTTCCATCTTTTTTCTAATATGGTTGACCTCAGTCCACGGAAACCTATGACCTAACTTTAAAAAACAAGAACATTGGGGCCGGCACTGTGGCGCAGTGGGTTAATGCCCTGGCTTGAAGCGCCAGCATCCCATATGGGTGCCAGTTTGAGTCCTGGCTGCTCCACTTCCTATCCAGCTCTCTGTTATGGCCTGGGAAAGCAGCAGAAGATGGTCCAGGTCCTTGGGCCCCTGCACCCATGTGGGAGACCCAAAAGAAGCTCCAGGCTCCTGGCTTCGGATCCGCACAGCTCTGGCCATTGAGGCCAACTGGGGAGTGGAGTGAACCATCAGATGGAAAACCTCTCTCTTTCTCTGCCTCTCCTCTCCTTGTTTAACTCTGACTTTCAAATAAATAAAAATGTCAAAAAAAAAAAAAAAAAAAAACAACAAGAACATCTTCTAAGCTTCACCTTGTTTGACCATTCAGGTGCACCTGATCCTGCTGAAGTATTGTTTCTGTTTTAGAAGACTCTCTTCCTTAGGTTGGATCTATCCCACCTTCATTTCAGAATCATTGCTGGCTTCTCCTCCCTTGCTCAACTATTAAATATTGATATATTCCTTTTTAAGGTTTTATTTTTAAGCTGAAAGGAAGAGTTATGTAGAAAAATGGACAGAAAGAGCAAGAGAGATCTTCCATCCACTGGTTCACTCCCCAAATGGCTGCAAAGGCTGGGGCTGGGCCTGGGCCAGGCTGAAGCCAGGAGCTAGGAGCTTCACCTGGGTCTCCTATATGGGTGCAGGGACCCAGGGACTTCTGCCGCTGCTTTCCTAGGCACATTAGCAGGAAGCTGATTCAGAAGTGGAGCAGCTGGGAATCTAACTAGCACCTATGTGGGATGCCGGCATTGCAGGAGGCAGCTTCATCCACTGTACCACAATGCCAGCCCCATAAATATTGATATATTCTAAGGCTCAGTCTTAGGTCTTCTTGTATTCTCACTCCAAACCTTCCAACCTATTACCTATTCAACCTCACTCACACTATAAATTCCACTGTCACCTTTATGCCAACCTCTCTTTTGGGATAAGGACTCAGACTGGCTTTGTTGGCTTTGTTGGCTTTGTTTTCCTGCCTAAAGTACCTACTCCTCTTCTAGTATTCATTTTCTGTCAATAGCATGGCTTTCTATCTGTGGAAAGAATCAAATTCAGGGGTGATCTTCATTGTCATGCTCCACCTCCACCCCTACCTTCAATCAATTACCCAGTCCTGCAGATTTTATCTGCTAAATATTTCTGTATTCAAATAGATTCTTGGGAGATCCAAGATGATGGAATAGGGAGGCAGCTTACTGCTCTAGTTTAGGGTAAGATACTTAAAAAACAAAACAAAACAAAACAAAACAAAAGAGTGCAGTCTCAGGGGAGAGTCAGGGAGAAAATGGCAGAGGAAACTCCATGCAAATTAGAGGGACACTGTGGACCTATGTGGAGTATGTGGATGTGCACAACAGCAGCAGGAGAGTCAGCAGCCACAGCAGCCGAGAGTCCAGCACCAGTTCTGGACAGTGCAGTGAGGCCAGTCAGCAGCAGCCCAAGCCATTGGTGATAAAGCTGCGAGAGGAGCCTCATATGAGTCTGGCTTGGGGCCCAGTGTAACTGACAAACCAGAGGGGAATAAAAGGGAGCACGTTTCTCTCTTCCAACCACCCTGCATTGGCATCCTGTAAGAGCTGAGAGAGGGTGGGTGCCATTTTGGATATAAGTAACAGCTGTGCCAGCTTGTGTCCATGCACCCAGCAATCAGAGATGCCTGAGTCTGGCTGGGAGAATTCACAGGGGGCTGGGTGCTCATGACTGTGGGAGGCTTGTGAGCCAGGATTGTGAAAACACTGCGGCTGTGTGGGAAGGCGCAGGGTGTGGCTGGGACTTGGGGCAGTCACTCTGGGCGGCTCCACGTGCTTGGGGCTCCTGATTTCCTGGTGAGGGATCCGTGCTTACACTGAGGACTGCACAGGTCCTTTGTGTGGTTCTTGTGGCAGGGTGGACAGATACTGTACTCACTGGGGCTAGTGTGCAGGCACTGGTCTCCTCTGAAAAGAGGAGATGAGTGTGAGACTACACCAACAGAGCAGAACAAACCTCTCTGTTGATAAAAAAAAAAAAATTTACCACACCCAACCTGGGTGTCACCTTGGATACTCCTTTCACCCTGGAGCACTGAACAGAGCTCCCTGGCCACACCCACCACGTGCATCTGGTGTTCACTGAAAAAGCAGATACTCCACTAAGCCACAGAAGCATAGTCCAAAGATAAAAGCCATGATAGGGAAAAAACAAAACAAAACTAAACAAAAAAGAAACCAACAAGTATCTCCACAAATGCCGAATAACAGACACAGCAATTGAAGAAACAAGAATAAGGAAAACAACATGACACCCACAAAAGAACAAAACACTTCAATGCAAGAATGTGAAGATGAAGAGGTTGAAGAAATACCAGAAATGGAATTCAAAAACTGACTGTAGGATGACTGAGAGGTAATCAGAAGCAAAACCATGAACTAATGAAATCCATACATGATATGAAAGAAAATTTCTCCCATCAGATTGAGATTTTAGATAAATCAAAATGAAACCTTGGAAATGAAGAATTCAATAGAATAAATTGAAAATGTTATGGAAAGCCTTAACAAGAGACTTGGTGAACCAGAATAAAGAATATCTGAGTTAGAAGATAAATCTATGGAAAATTTACAGTCAGACCAAATAAAACAAGAAGAAATTAGAAAAACTAAAATTTATGGGATACTATCAAATGATACTAATCAAAATACCAAGAACATTCTCCTCCAATATAGAAAAACAATGCTGAAATTCATATGGAAATACAGGAGACCCCAACTAGTTAAAGCAATTTTTACAACAAAAACAAAACTGGAGGCATCACAATACCAGATTTCAAGATATCCTACGGGGCAGTTATAATCAAAACAGCCTGGTACTGGTACAAAAACAGATGGATAGACCAATGGAACAGAATAGAAACGCCAAAAATCTATCCATGCACACACAACCAACAATTCCTGGAGCAAGGACAGTCTCTTCGACAAATGGTGCTGGAAAAACTAGATCTCCACATGCAGAAGTATGAAGCAACACCTCTACCTTATACCTTACACTCAAAATGCATTAAAAACCTAAATCTATGACCCAATAGAGTCAAATTATTAGTGAACATTGCAGAAATCCTGAAAGATATTGGCATAGGCATAGAGGTTTTGGAAAAGACCCCAGAGGTACAGGCAATCAAAGCTGAAATTGACAAATGTGGTTACATCAAATTGAGAAGCTCCTGCAGTGCAAAGGAAACACCCAGCAAAGTGATGAGGCAACCACCAGAAAGGGAGAAATTATTTGCAAACTATGCAACTGATAAAGGATTAATAACAAGAACATATAAGGAGCTCAAAAAACTCAACAAAATCGAAACAACCCAGTTAAGAAGTGAGCAAAGGACTTAAACAGGCATCTGTCAAAAGAGGAAATCAAAATGGCCAACAGACATATGAAAAATTCAATGCTCAGGATCACTAGCCACCAGCAATATGCAAATCAAAACCTAAATGAAGTTTCTCCTCACCCCTATTAGAATGGCTTTCATACAGAAGTCAAACAACAAATGCTGGCAAGGTTGTGGGGACAAAGGTAACCTAACCAACTGTTTGTGGGAATGTAAACTGGTATAGCCACTATGGAAGACAGTATGGAGATAACTCAGAAATATGACACTATGACCATGTGACCAAGCCATTCCACTCCTGGGAATTTACCCAAGGGAAATGAAATCATCATATGAAAGAGTTATCTGTATCTCCATGTTTATTGCAGCACAATTTACAACAGCTAAGATATGGAATCAACCCAAATGCTCATCAACAGTAGACTGGATAAAGAAATTATGGGATATGTACACATGAAATACTACACAGCAGTAAAAAAAAATCCAGTAGTTTGCAACAAAATGGGTGAAACTGGAAAGCATAATACTTACTGAAATAAGCCAGTCCCAAAAGGAAAAATACCATATTTTCTCCCTGACCTGTGATAACAGAGAACCTAAAAGGCAATCTATAGAAGTGAAATTGATACTTTGAGAAATAATGACTTTGAGGAATTTTTTTCATACTATTTGTAGACCTCTAATTAACACAGAGTTAGTCATATGTGTATAAAATAAATTGAAAATAGATCTCAGTAAAAAATACAAAAGAGATTAGAAGAGGGAGGAGGAATGGGGTGGGAGAGTGGGTGGGAGGTGAGGTGCGGCTGAGGAAATCACCATATTCATAAAGTTGTAATTATGAAATGTATGAAGTATGTATTCCTTAAATAAAATGGTTTCTTTGGGTGGAGGGTAATTTAAAAAAAATAAACTAAACAAACAAAAAACTTGATTCTTTACATCTCTATAATCACACTGGTCCCAACTACCATCACTTTTTTGCCTGGAATACTGCAACAGCCCCTTAGTGATCACACAACAGTCCCTTTCGCTCACTTACAATCTGTTCTCTATGTGCAGGAAAGAGTGACTATTTCAGAATATAAATCTTATCCTGCCATTTTCCTACTTGAAATGCATGATACCTTTTAACTGATTTATATTTAAAATCTAAAATCAACTCATCTAAGACATTTGACCCACTCACTGCCTACCTCTTCTTCTATCTGTTTCTTCTCCGTCGTTCTCTGTGGAACTGAAAGGCAGTGTAACTGTAGGGTGGTTACAGTGCCATTGTTCTGCAAATGCACAGAAGACTACTATCCTTTCTCTCTTCCTAGTTAATTTCCATTCATCCTGAAGTGCACAGCTCAAACACTCTGTTGTTAAGATGTTTTCCATGAGTGAAATAGACATTTTGAGATTCAAGGATGGTTTACAGCCCGTGTCTCTTCTGTAGAGGAACAGTTTTTTTTTTTTTTTCTCATTCATACTATTTGTTGAACTCTTTTACTTAATGTAGGGTTAACTATATGATCATTAAGTAAACTGAAAATAGACCTTTGTAAAAATTAAGAGTGGGAATGTGAGGAGGGGGCAGGAAAGGTTGGAGCATGAGAGGAAGGAGTGTAGAGGGGGAGTGTCACTATGTTCCTAAAGCTGTATATATGAGATACATGAAACTTGTATAACTTAAATTTTAAAAAAGAAGAAAAAAAGAGAAGCTTTTCATGATTGCTTCCCACCTACTGCTGCTAGGTGACAATCTAATTTTTTGGATTCCTTCCTTCATAGCGTTTATCACAATTAAAATATTAATTATTAATTTATATAATCACTTCATTAATGTCTGTCTTCTCCCATCAAACAACAGTCTCCACTGACACTTGTACTTTAAGATTTTTGCTCTTCATTGTATTTCTTGTGCTTATACCATTGATTAAAACATTCTAGATGCTTGATAAAGATTACGTGGATAGATGAATGAATAATTGAATGAAGAATCTTTACTATGTGACAATACAATTAAAGTAAGAGTAAAGAAAGGAAAAATAGAGTTGGCTTAAAAAGCTTCAGGGCTAAATGGCAGAGAAAAGGGCAAAATAATTTTAAAAAGATGCAGCTATGGGAAATTTTGCAGAAGCAAAAGAGGACTCAGTTTGGACATCTTCCATAGGTGCCAATGAGATATACAAAAACTGGAAATACAAGCAGTAGCTGGGTAAAGTAGTAGGGACTGGAGAAAACCATTCAGGAACTACACGAAAAGATGATGTATGAAACCTTGGGGGTAGATGAGGTGCTTGAAGAATTAAACATAGAGAGAACATCTATTTGAGGAAAGAATCTTGAGAAACAGTTATATTTAGCAGATATGATGAGGATGAGAAACCAGCACAGGATACAAAAAAAGGGGCCACCAGAAAAGCTGGATAAACTAGAGAGAAGTCTTATAGAACACAGAGGCCAAGAAAGGTAAGCATTTCATAGAAAAAAATCATTTTCAAATACATACACACATAAATTAAGGAGGAATGATAGTCCTACTGAAGTACAATCACATCTTATGTGCTAAAATCAATTTCTGTAACTTCAAAACAACCTCACAAAATAACTGGAGAATAATATAACATGAAGTTTTCAAATTCTGGAAAAACTTTCAATAGTGTTGCAGTGAAAGTGTTGTGTTAGCCATTTCAGTGTGAAATAAGGGCATGCCATTAGCTGTTGCTCAAAGACAAATTAATGCCTTGCCCATGCCTTCAAAGCGTTGATGAATACTGAGACATACAGAGGATACAGCAGCCAGCAAGGCTGCAAACACAAACCAGGCTACAAAAAAGCACTCTGAATTCAACTGCAAAAATAGTGACAGATAGCTACTACTTATCGCTTGCTGTATACCAGGCACATTAATATGTGACAGCAAGTACTTTATATGTGCTATTTTACTTATTCCTTATAAAAAATTAAATAGAACCAGACAAAGAGTATTACTACCCTGAGTGTACAGAGTCTCTGAAAAGTTAAGTAATTGCCCAATACTGCCAGAAGTGGACTATCCTGGACTCACACCTAGGAGTAAGGGACTGGGCTCTTAAACATGAAACCAAGTGGCCCTGAAGCAAGCCTCAATTGGCTCCAAATGGTCCTCACAATGGAGGATCCAAAATAGATCCAAAACAGAGCAGAGACTTCTCCCCTAGTGACTCTGGTAAAAGATGCTCTTTATTTCCTTAGGGGGATGATGTGGAGGTGAAAACAAGTTTAGGGGTATGACATTCCAGGTCAGGTAAGGTGCAGTTTTCAAGGACAGAGAGTGGCATCAGTAATTCTCAACCGATCCTGAGGTTGAAATCCCCTTTAGGATCATGCATTCATTCAAGAAATATTTCTGCACTGTGCTAGTGAAGATAGCAACTGACAGAGCAGACCCAGTATCTGTCCTTATGGAATCAAATCAAATGTGTATGTATGTGTGTGTATTCGTGTGTGTGTGTGTGTGTGTGTGTAGAGAAAATATGAATTAAATGGTTACATAAATAAGCATGCTACTATTAACTCTGATACATTTTACAAGGCTTACTGAATATTTTAAAACTATTATGGGTGGTGCTGAGACTCTGCAGTCTGGGACAACTCCTCTAAGGAAAAAAATATTTAAGATGAGACTTGAAGAGGTATATAAACCCAACCAAGAGGGGACGGATGACATGGCTTGTCAGGTTAAGGAGGATAAAGATGCTGGTGTAGAACCATGGCAAGCAACGGGACACATGGCTGAAACTGGGCTGGCACTGGGTATACCTGGTGCAGAGCCCAAGTCGTGAGACATGCAGAAACTTACAGAGGGAATACTATACTATCTGGAGTGGCCATCAGCAAATGAGTACCTCTTACCTCCTCCAGGCTCCTGTCTACTTCTGCTGGGATGATACCCACACACCATGAAAGAAACCAGATGGCCGGCACCATGGCTCACTTGGCTAATCCTCCGCCTGTGGCACCGGCACCCCGGGTTCTAGTCCCCGGTTGGGGCCCTGGATTCTGTCCCAGTTGCTCCCCTTCCAGTCCACTCTCTGTTGTGGCCTGGGAGGGCAATGGAGAATGGCCCAAGTGCTTAGACCCTGCACCTGCATGGGAGACCAGGAGGAAGCACCTGGCTCCTGGCTTCAGATCACCGCAGCACACCGGCCATAGCGGCCATTTTGGGGGTGAACCAAAGGAAAAAGGAAGACCTTTCTCTCTGTCTCTCTCTCTCTGCCTGTCAAAAAGAAAAAAAAAAAAAGAAACCAAAGATGCCAGTTATCACACAGGCTGTACAACTATGATTGGCATGATTGGCATTAATGGACTGAAGCAAGGGTCACTGGCTGCTTGACCAGTCTCATTGTGGAATGACAAAGTTTACAACAGATCAACTGATCAATGACTGAAGAAGTAACTCTTATATACAATGGTTCAGCCACTTGTCTATCAATATAGCTTCAGGTCAGAACACATAATCAGTCTCTTATTGACTATTCAGCTAATCTGCTCTAGTGTACATAACTAAATTGGATGATTCAGACTTCCAAACAATGGTTATTTGGCCTGAAATACAAATGTAGATATCATCTGGGTTAAACATTTGACCAGAGAGACTTTGAGAGAAATGTTAAACAAGTAACAAAAATATTCATTTTCTTTAAAAAAGAGAAAGCATTAGATATCATTAACAAGTGGTTATAATTTCAGAAAAAATCTCATTAACATGGATTGGATGAAAGGGATAATGAAATAGTTAAAAAAAAAAAAAAAAAAAGTCTAAGTAGAACATTTTTGAAAAAATGCTGTAAGTTGGTATCTGTTAGCTACCAGAGAGTGATTTGTTAAAATATGTAAGAATTACTTTAAATTATATCATTGTTTGTGTTTTAATGAGTGCCCTTAAAATGCTTAAGTAGGCTTGAAAAAATTGGTTCTGCTGGTGTTCTAAATCTGTTCTTCAACTTCCTTTGCAACACTCATTTGCATTATCTTTGAAGAATTTGAACCCAACAAAAGTACACTTTGCTACTACCTGAATTATCACAAATCCTAATTAATGTAGTCCAAATTAACAAGAATTTACTGCATTTATAAAAATGGAAATTTATGCAAAAGACAAGTATTTACTGTCTAAATCTCTAAGAGGCTAACTTGAAAAGAATGTCAGATATTCAAATTTTATATTGTTAAATCTATATCTACGGTATAAAATGCTCAGCATTCCGGCATTTTGCAAATATAGATATCCAGCATTTTCCCACTGATGCTAATGAATATCTCCTTCTAAGACTATCTCTATAAATGTATACATTAAATCATGCAAAAAGATTGTTGGTAGTTTTTAGTTTACACATTAGGGTATTTTGTTGGCTTAAACCATTTCAGTGACAGAACTCTAACAAATAGCCTAACTACTCTTTTTGTGTATCCTTTTTTTTTCATTCTTCTCTAATAACATAAGAAAAAGCCAATAAAATTCATGATAAATTAATCATCCCATAAAAGGATTCCATAGGTGTCTCATAATAGAATGGTATTTCTCCCAGAGCAAAAACCAGATCACCTCAAGCTCCAGTTCAGAGTTAAGCAAGGTGACTTTTTAGAGAACATCAGTGGGCATTAGCAAAGATTAAAAGGAAACTATCTGATGGTTATGTGTATAGGTCAGCATTATGTTTCTTCCCTGCCAAATACCACATGTATTTAGGCAGAACTAGAATTATCAGTTACTGAATCACGATTGGCAGTGATATGGTGAAGGTGTGGCTTGGGTGTGACCACCTAAGATGCAGGGATAATGGTTTGTGGTGTCTGTAGATAATTTTAAAGTAATAATGAAAATGATAAATAAATCCACCTGCCTATAGTTATCACCACAGGCTGGAAGTTTTAAGCTACAATAAAAAATTCTCTTCAAAAAAAATTTGTCAGGTACTCAGACACACAAAGTTTTGGATACTTTCAAGGAGTTCACAGATCTCCTATAACCTATCCATGGACCACATCCTCAATAAGATCTATCTGGTTTTGCTCTACTATTTTGTAATTCATCAATTCTCTTTCTCTCTAATCCTATTTCTTAAATCTTACTCAACTTCACTCCCTCCGGGAACCTTGGTGCAAAAATGGAGATAATATGTAGAAAGTATCTTGTATGGGGTCTGGCAGAAGAGGAAGCATCCATCAAATGCTAGCTACTCCTGGCCATTCTAGCCCATGAAGTATCCAGGTCATCATCATACAGTTTTCCTAATTTTGTCTCCCCAGCTAGAAAACCAGGCCTATGGAGGTTTTTCTCAGACCTTACTTTCCAGGTAAAAACTGCTTTGAAACTTGTCTTTGCCAAGTTCATCGTTTCTTTACTCTCTTTGAAGAACTTTCTTCCCCATGAACGAGCTTCACTATTTTGCCAACCAAATCTTCCTAGTGTGAAAGTTAAGAAATTGGCTAAAGCAATACTCTCTCATGTACCGTCCCCCCTCCAACTAAGCCACATTTCATAAGGCTCCTAATAGTCAGCCAGGCTTACTCCAAAAAACTTCTGCTGAATCTAAAGTTCTTTGGCCTTCAGGGCAAAACGCCATCGTTTTATTCAAAGAGCTGCTCTAGAGGTGAAGTTTCTAAAAGGGACCTCTTTTGTAAAATGTTCTGAACTGTATTAAATTGGCCCCTTACTCAAAAGTAATGGAGTAGGCAGGCTTATTTTCTGTTCCATCCAGCTCCTTTTTTGTTTTTGTCTTACATAAGTAATACATTTTTGTTGTTGCTGCTGTAGAAAACTTTTAGCCAAAGGCCCACTCAAGCAGACAGAATAAATGACAAGCTATAGGAAACCAAACATGTCCTAAATAATGCCTGAACACAAACTTCAATCATTTTGGAAGACTACAGGTGTTCAGCCTAGAAATTCTACCTGTTCTTTTTCTTTTCTTTTCTTTAAGATTTACTTATTTATTTATTTGAAAGGCAGAGTTTCAGAGAGGCAGAGGCAGAGAGAGAAAGAGAAAGAGAAAGAGAAAGAGAAAGAGAAAGAGAAAGAGAAAGAGAAAAAGAGAGAGAGAGAGAGAGAGAGAGAGAGAGGTCTTTCATCTGCTGGTTCACTTCCCAGATGGCAGCAATAGCCAGAGCTGTGCCAATCCGAAGCCAGGATCCAGGAGCTTCTTCCAAGTCTCCCACAAAGGTGTAGGGGCCCAAAGACTTGGGCCATCTTCCGCCGTTTTCCCAGGCCATAACAGAGCTGGATCAGAAGTGGATCAGCCGGGATTCGAATCAGTGTCCATATAATGGGATGCCGGCACTGCAGGCAGCGGCTCTACCCGAAATGCCACAGTGTCAGCCCCCAACTTGTTCTTAATTATACGTTGAATACAATTTTAGGTAAAGAATTCCAAACCACAAAAACCAAGTGAAACATTATCTTACTGTTAAGAATTCTGAACCAGTCTTAACTAAAGAAATCCATGCCGAGCAGAGAAGGAAAATACATAAGCCCCCGGCAGTCATCTACAGCTCCTAAGTGGTAAGACAGCTTTCAGTTAAAAAAGATCACCAACAAAGTGACTTGAAAATCCGTTCAGGAATCTTTTACTTTTCACTAAAGGAGTTATGAACACAGCAGTTTTACACAGGAAAAAAAAAAAAGATATCTGTAGTCTTTAAAAAAAAAAAAAAAGGTACTGATGTTTGATTAGCAAACCAATATTTAATGGAACTGTACCAAAGCTTGCAGGATTGATGATAAATTTATGCTTAGTGTTTTTCTGATGATAAGGTATTTTGACAAGGGGGGGGGTGGATATTGGTACTTTCCTTCTAAAATTGATACCCTGTTATTCACAGTATCATGTTAGAATGATCATCCAATTCTAAATATTATCAAACACATATAAACTGCTAAAGTAACTTCTTTAAAAAGAAGTCAGGGGGCCATAGTTAAAGCAGTGCCTGGGATGCCAGCATCCCATATGGGCATAGGTTTGAGTCTTGGCTCTTGGCTGCTCCACTTCCAATCCAGCAGTGGGAGATGGCCCAAGTGCTTGGCACCTGCATCCACGTATGAGACCAAGATGAAGCTCCTGGTTTCTGGCCTTGGTCTGGCCCAGTCCTTACTATTGCAGCTATTTGGGGAGTGAACCAGCAGATGGAAAAATCTCTCTCTCTCTTTCCCTCTCTATCTGTAACTTTCAAATTAATAAAATAATTAAAAAATAAAGTATCCAGTGAAAATAAAGTAATTTAAGAACGATTGTGGGGCTGGTGTTGTGACGTAGTGGGTAAAGCTGCTGCTTGCAATTCTGGCATTCTACATGGGTGCTGGTTTGAGTCCTGATTGCTCAACGTCTGATCCAGCTCCCTGCTAATGTTCCTGGAAAAGCAGTAGAAGAGTGAACCTATGGATGGAAGATGTCTCTTTCTTTGTTTCTCCCTATCTATCTGTAACTCTGCCTTTCAAATAAATAAAATAAATCTTAAAAAAATATGACATCTTTGTAATTCATGGTACTACTTTGGAAAAAAGTTTTAAAATTTCCTGAGTAACGAATACATGCTTCCAAAAGTTTGACTAAACTGGAAGAGCTTTGTTAAGCAGCAACTACTACACAAAAGTTTCAGCAGTCTGTCCCTGCCCCATGTAATCATGCTGTATTTCTGTCACACTGAAGCAAAAAGTGTTCATCATTTTGTCAGCTCTGTCTGAAAAGCAGAGAATCACCTTTCCAAGCTCCAGAGATTTATGTTTTTAATTACCTCCTATCTGCTTCACTGCCCTCCAAACCTCAGAATCAATATAAATAGTCTTATTTATGGGAAAAATGTAAAATGTTTGACAAAAGCATGCTATCATTTTCTATATTTCCTTTGATTTGCTATTGATGCTTTCAATTTCGGTCCTTTTCCCTCAACAGAATCAGTTGGCTCTTCAAATATACATTATTCATTTAACTAATAATTTGTGCTGCTTAACAGTAGATGCACACTTTACAACCAGATTTCAGCTCCCAACCAAGCAATGAGATTATTATCTCTGTATCTCTAGTTCATCATGTGCTGCAGGGTTCATTTTAAGTGTGCCATTCTCCAAACCTCCTCTTCATAGGCTCATTTTTCAGTGAGGACCAACTTCCACGGCTTGTTTTGTGTCTGAATGGGAGGCCACTGCCAGCATGGGTGACACCTGACAGTCTGGGCACTGGTATTCTTGAACACACAATTTAAACACACTTGTATACATGATGGGTCTTCAAAAAGTTCTTAGAAAACATATATAATGAAAACACTATACATGAATTTCAAAACCTTGTGCACCAAAATCAACTTGTCTTTTAATACCATTCTCAATGAACTCTTTAAAGTGCCCTTGTACAGTTGTCCTTGGTATCTTGCTGATATCAACATCTGCAGATGCCCAAGTCCCTTACATTTAATGTCCCAGGAAAGGCCTAGAACCTATGAAGACACTTTTTAAAAGTCTCAGATTACTTATAGTAATATAAAGCAAATGCTATACGAAGAGTTATTTTGTTGTATTGTTGAGAGAATTATGGTAAGGGGAAAAAAGTCTTTGTATGTGCAATTTTTCTTCCTAATACTCATATTTTTGACCCCCAGTTGGTTGGAACCATGACTGAAGCAGCTTTGGGCACAGAGAGTCAATTGTATACAATTTGTGTATGATTTTATAAACACAGTATAAACTTATACACTAAGGGAGCTGCTATTTGTACCAGGCACTTTTAAGAGAAATACAGTAGATGTGTATGGGTGGCTGGTAGTGATTGTGTTTTTATTTATAAGGGAGGAAGCAGTTAATAGGCAGAGTTAACACATGTGTAGATAGTTGTAGGGTTTTGCTACAATAGCTATGTGAGAGGGTCAAATACTGGAAGGTGAACGTTTGAAGTTTTTTCTATCAGTTCGGGCAATGTACCATCATCAAATATTTGTAGAGTGCCTAAAAATTCAGGAAATATAGGTAAACTTATTTTTCAACGGTATGTTGGTTACAGTGCCCAATGTATAATATGCTCATTTGAACTTCCAGGGACCTTTTCAAATGAAGTAGCTCTGAATTTAAAGCAAAAATTCCAGTTTTTAAGCTAAAACAACTGAATACCAACACTAGAATGACCCAACAAGATAGGGAAAGATAGTGTACTTGTTACACTTTTGTTCCAGAGAAAAACGAAGGGAAAAAAGAGAAGAGTTACAGGAGAGGGAGGAGAGAAGACAGAGTGGAGATGAGAGGAGGGAGGAATGTGATGATTTAGAAGAAAGCACAGGGAAGAGAAGAACCATGTGGACAGAATTTCTAGGGCACGCACTGGGCATCCAGAGTAAAACACAGAATTCCTTAGAAAAGTGTTATATAATATAATGACAAATAAAGTTTATTCCTTCAGAAACACAAGCAGGTGCCCTTGCAGTAGAGTATCTCTTCTGCTTTTGCTGCAAGGAACATCTTCAAACACAGTGTCTACTGGGGCGTCTTTTTCCTGGCCTCTCTGACTTCTCAGAGAAGAACCGCAGCTGCTGTGGGGACTTCCTGCCTCCTGGCAGCTGGTGGAGGGGTAGAGTTCAGTCTGGTGGCCAAAGGAGAAGGACGATCAGCCAGCAGCACGTAGAGAGGGCGTTTATGTGGGACCCAAAGTTGTGGCTTTCTCCTTGACCTCTTGATTGCTGAGCTCTCTGCTGATAACAAAGAATGCCAGGGCATCCAGCAGAGACAGCAGGAAGGGCCTCTTGGATGCAGGAGGTGGGCGGGAGAAGTTTGTGTATATAAGACAGAGGAGAGTCTGTACTGCCTTGTATTAACTGCTAAAGAAATCAGGAAGTGGGAGTAACATTGAAATTTAAAAAAAGAGACACAGACAGATCCAGGCCGGCATAACTTGAATGATCTCATCTAAATGAAAGCTGCCAAGATGGCAAAGATGCAAACTGCAGAGTGAGGTGGTGCTGTGTCATGTGGGAATTCGGGGCAATGGTTGAACTACAATTCCAGAGAAATGTGTGGTAAAGAATAGAGACTCAATCACCCACAGAAATGTTCACACAAATGCTGGGTCATCCTCCTGCTTTGATTACCAAGCAAATCCTTAAGTTCCTGTCCATTTGTATTTATTCTAATGTAAATCAGTGAAATAGCATGAGGTCATCTCCTTATAACTTCAGAGATGAGGAAAAACAAGTATAGCAAAGAGAACAGAGGGGTAAGAGAGAAGCAAAAAACAAAAACCAGAACAAATGCAAAGAGCAACAAGATCAAACCTAGAGGTACCACAAAGTTAAAATAAAGAAGCTGAACTATAACATGATGCAAAGTTTACAATCCTATTCCAAAGATTACACTGTAAGCTTGAAAAGTCAAATGGGTTAGCTCCATAGGAGTGAGGAGAGGTATGGAGTCAGCGTTTAGGAACGCTGCATCTGCTGCTTAATCAATTGCAGCATTAATGCTGAGTACCAAAATTTCAGCATCAATTCCTGAATTAGAGTTTATAAAACTTGGCTAAAAGATCATTATGGCGGCCGGCGCCGCGGCTCACTAGGCTAATCCTCCGCCTAGCGGCGCCGGCACACCGGGTTCTAGTCCCGGTCGGGGCGCCGGATTCTGTCCCGGTTGCCCCTCTTCCAGGCCAGCCCTCTGCTGTGGCCCGGGAGTGCAGTGGAGGATGGCCCAGGTGCTTGGGCCCTGCACCCCATGGGAGACCAGGAAAAGCACCTGGCTCCTGGCTCCTGCCATCGGATCAGCGCGGTGCGCCGGCCACATCGCGCTGGCCGCGGCGGCCATTGGAGGGTGAACCAACGGCAAAGGAAGACCTTTCTCTCTGTCTCTCTCTCTCTCACTGTCCACTCTGCCTGTCAAAAAAAAAAAAAAAAAAAAAAAAAGATCATTATGGCTTCATTTCAATTTGCCTATTAGGCATAAAAGACCCAGTTATATATTAAGTATATTTATAATGAACAATATTCTGAAATACTACTACTACTACTACATCTACTATTGATAGATGATGATGACGATAATGATGTCATTTCTGTTTTGAAACATGCAAGCCGTTCTGTTTCTGTGTAAGAATCTGTTAAAAGATTAGTTTCCTTCATCCTTCTGCTACTATTCTCCAAGGCAGTGAAACGAATACATAAATTAAAAATAATTTAATATCTGACAACTTTCAGTGATTTGAAAGAGAGAGAAGTTAGCCTCAAGAATATTTTAAGTCCATTTTGGTTCATTTTTCTAGCAAGACCTCCCTCTGGAAATGGTACTTCCTAGCTACAAAGTAAAGGCTCAGACTTAGGCGAATCCATGTGTGACCATACTGTAGCTTCTGGGCATTCCTTCATTGGAGAATATAGAGGCAGTCGGGGCAAGGACAATCTCATTCAGTGTATACCATGTTAGAAAAGAATAGGTGGGCAAGGAGAAACTAGGGATTTAGGTTCTGCACAAATTTGTGCAAATGTCTGGGACTCAGTTGGGGAGCCTATTACTCCTGGACTGCAGTGTCTGCCCCTGGCAAAGTTAATGGTGTTAATTTGTAAGGGTTCATTTGGGAAATGTTTGTGATTAATGCTTACTCATTTACATCACACTGTATTGTGTAAATAAAGCTGGAGCCTTTTGCTTTCCAACAGTGGGGTTCTACTGAGATGAAGAAAACTGGACAAAAGGGGGCTGCAGACACTCAAACTAGGTCACTTTGCATTTTCAAGCCGGAGCACTTCCCTGGTACATTTTTTATGGGAAATGGAGAGCTTCAGAATGCAGTCTGTTTACTGTGCAAATCTGTCTTCCAGATTTTTCAATAAACATATTTTCCACACTGAAGAGTGAAGCCAATTCAGTCTCGGGCTGATTTAGAAATGTTATTAAAGAAAATAAGGATGAGCATCTTCTTAATTCTTACATTAAAATGTAAATAGGATAATTATAAAATAATAAACTCTCCCCCAAATAAAAAAATGCTGTTTCAGAGCTCAGTTATGCAAATTATAGCACCATTACTAAACACTTAGAACATAAACATATCACATTTGTGAATCTGTCATCCAAAGTGTGGCCTTACTGCCCAGAGTCCAAACATGACTCAGAAATCCTTCTTTCTTTACTATCAATGGATTTTCTTTAAAAATTTATCTTTTTTTTTTTTTTTTTTTGATAGGTAGAGTTATAGACAATGAGAGAAAGACAGAGAGAAAGGTCTTCCTTCCTTCCGTTGGTTTACTCCCCAAATGGCCGCTATGGCTGGTGCTGCGCTGGTCTGAAGCCAGGAGCTGGGTACTTCCTCCCGGTCTCTCATGCAGGTGCAGGGACCTAAGCAGTTGGACCATCCTCCGCTGCCCTCCTGGGCACAGCAGAGAGCTGGACTGGAAGAGGAGCAACTGGGACTAGTACCTGGCACCCCAACCGGGACTAGAACCCAGGGTGCCGACACTGCACGCTGAGGATTAGCCAAGTGAACCACGGCACTGGCCTAAAAAATTTATTTGTTTATTTGAAATGCACAGTTACAGTGACAGAAGGAGAAAGGGAGGGAAAGAGAAAGAGAGAAAGAGAGAGAGAGAGAAAGAGAGAGAGAGAGAGAATCTTCCATTCTCTGGTTTACCCCTCAAATGGCAGCTATGAACAGTGCTGGGCTAAACAGGAGCCAGGAGCTTCTTCCTGGTCTCCCACGTGGGTACAGGGGCCCAAGGACTTGGCCCTTCCTCCACTGCTTTCCCAGGTGCATGGATCGGAAGTGGAACAGCCGGGATTTCAGCACTGCAGATGGTGGTTTTCTCCACTATGCCATGAGGCCAGACCCACTGATGGAGTTTTGAGAAATGACAAGGAGGCTCATGTGTGCACATTCATTCACAACCCTTTCAGTAAATACAAAGGCAGTGGCTGACTGAATGGAGTTCAAGTCAAAGGTGAATCTACTCCCAGAGCAATCTGGGGGGTAGGAAGGAAGTTGTTATATCTCCCCTGACCCTACTCATGACATAAATATATAAAGAGCCTGTAACCCTTCTCTCTAGGTCTTGGAGACACACCTGTAAGCTAAGGGTGTTTATAACCTGTTCTCACAGAGACACCACAGAACTGGTTTTTAATCCCGGAGCCAGAATGGTCCTCCCAAAGATTGTGTCATTCATTCCAGGTCAAAAGAGGACACTGGGGGATGGTGCTGTGGCTTGGCAGGTAAAGCCTCTGCCTTTACAAATTCCAGAGATTAGGATATGGGCATTATTGCCTACCACATCTTTTAAAAAAAAGCGTAAATGAAGCGAGGGCAGTGTGGTGCAGCAGGCAAGCCGCTGCTTGGGTTAGCGCATGCCATATCGAGAGTGCACAGCATCAAGTCCTGCCTATTTTTCCAATCCAGCTTCTGGCTAATGTGCGCCCTGGGAGAAACAGAGGATGGCTCCAGGACATGGGTCCCTGCCATCCATACGGGAGACCAGGATAGTTTCTGGTTCCTGGCTTCTGTCTGGAAGCCCAGTCTTGGCCACTGTAAGCATTTAGGGAGGGAACCACCAGAAAAATCTCTTTTGCTCTCTTGCGCTCTCTCTGTTGCTCTATCCTTCAAATAAATAAATATACTTTGAAAAGAAAATAATAAAACAGTCATTTATGTTCTGGTGTGGAAAATTCCTCAGGTTACACTGTCACTTTAAAAATACAAAGTGTAAACAATATACTACATTCATGCAGAAAATGAGGAAAGAATATGTATTCACCCTTAGCTATATTTGCATAAAGAAACTCAGGAAAGAGATGTAAAAAATATTAAAGTGGGTAAAATAGATACAGAATGGCACAGGGAGTAGGAAGATGGGGAATGGGATGCAGCAAGATTTTCTGATGTTATCTTTTAAAATTATCATGATTTCTTATTCCATGTAAATTTGTTATTTTTTAATTAGACCTTGTTGCAATTCTCTTCTTAAATTTTCTTCTAACAAGTGCATCCTCATTTGTCAGTGGTTTTGTATCAAACAGTTCTCTAACATTACATTCTTAGATTTTGTGAAATTCTGCTCTTTTGAAAGATTTTTGCAGTTTCCCTCTGAAACCTATTTGTATTGCATTGTGAAGTGTTCTCATTATCTGGTATTGCTGCAGGGAGAATGCTGGTGTTAAAAGTAGAGAATGTCTTTAGGTGGGCATTCGTTTTCCAAGTGGTGGGTTAAGTAGTGAAATTTTCATTTTATATTCACAAAATGATAGTGACTTTAATTTCCTTATATAACTAGAAATTCAGATAAGTGTGCAAAACTGTATGAAAGATCATTCTAAATATAATAAAACTGTTTATTCAGATATTCAATTCTTTCAGTTTTGAAAACCAAAGGCAATTATGTAACTATCCCAGCCTACTACCCCAGCAACAGAGATGGAAAATATTTCCATCACTGAAAAAAGTTCCTTTGTGCCTCTTTGTGGTCAATCCCCTAATACTATCCTCAGCCTCTGTTAATCATTGATCTGATCACACCTGCAGTTTCATCTTTTGCAGAAAGTTATGTAAGTGCAATCACACAGTGTCAAGTTTTTGTATCTAACTTCTTTCAACCACATTGTGCCATTATCAATACTTCATTCCTTTTTATCACTCAGTAGTATTCCATTGTGTGGCTACATCACAGCTTGTTTAGTCATCAGTTGATGGATATTTAGGTCAATTAAAGTTTGAGGCCATTATGAATAAAATTACTTTAAGCACCATATATGTATGAATATATATATATATTTTTTTTTTTTGACAGGCAGAGTGGACAGTGAGAGAGAGAGACAGAGAGAAAGGTCTTCCTTTTGCCGTTGGTTCACCCTCCAATGGCTGCCGCGGCTGGTGCGCTGCGGCCGGCGCACCGCGCTGATCCAATGGCAGGAGCCAGGAGCCAGGTGCTTTTCCTGGTCTCCCATGGGGTGCAGGGCCCAAGCACCTGGGCCATCCTCCACTGCACTCCCTGGCCACAGCAGAGAGCTGGCCTGGAAGAGGGGCAACCGGGACAGAATCCGGTGCCCCAACCGGGACTAGAACCTGGTGTGCCGGCGCCGCTAGGCGGAGGATTAGCCTAGTGAGCCGCGGCGCCGGCCGAATATATGTTTTTACTTGTCTTGGATCAATACCTATAAGTTGGATTGTTCGGTCATAAAGGAGATGTATGCACAGCTTTATAAAGCTTCCCATCAATGGTTGCCAGACTGCTTGCCCAAGGGGTTGTACTATTTAATACCACCACTAACAATGCATGAGAGTCCTACGTGCTCATCGTCCTAGCCACTTGGTGCTATCAATTTATTTAACACTCACCATTCTAAAACATATAAGGGGATCTCATTTTAGTTTTATTTGCATTTCCTTAAAGGCTGCTGTTCATGTCTAGTGTCTTTCTATGAAACTATTTGTCATTCATATTTCTTGTTTGGTAAAGGGCTTGGTTAAATCTCTTATTTATCATATTGTACTTTAAGTTATTTGTATATTTTGTATATAATTTCATAAGTAGATACCAGTATTTTACTTCACTCTATAGTTTGTCTCTTAGTTTTCTCAACAATGTCATCATATCTTTTGAAGAGAAGTTTTTCATTTTGATGAAGTCCAACATATCAATGTTTTCTGCTTGACACATTTTTTGTTTCTTATCTAAGAAATCTTTTTTTAAAGCCTGTATTTAATGAATGCAAATTTCACAGGTACAACTTTAGGAATATAGTGGTTCTTCCCCCATACTCACCCTCCCACCCCCACTCCTGTCCTACCTCCTACTCCCTCTCCCATGCCATTCTTCATTAAGGTTCATTTTTAGTTTCATTTTATATACAGAAGACCAACTCTATATTAAGTAAAGATTTCAACAGTTTTCACCCACCCACCCACACACACACACACACACATTCTTTGAGAACAAGTTTTGCAGTTAATTCTCACAGAATAACTAATTAAGGACAGAGGTCCCACATGGGGAGTAAGTGCACAGTGACTTCTGTTGTTAATTGAACAATTAACACTCTTATGTATGACCTCAGTGATTACCTGAGGCTCTTGCCATGAGCTGCAAAGGCTAAAGAAGTCTTTTGTGACCACAAACTCCGTCAGTATTTGAACAAGGCCATAAGCAAATTGGAAGTTCTCTCCTCTCTTCAGAGAAAAGTACATCTTTCTTTGATGGCCCCTTCTTTCCACTGGGGTCTCACTCACAGAGATCCTTATGTAGAATATGTTTTGCTACATTGTCTTGGCTTTCCATGCCTGAAATGCTCTCGTGGGCTTTTCAACCAAATCTGAATGTCTTAAGGGCTGATTCTGAGGTCAGAGTGTTACTTATAGTGATTGTCATTCTGTAAGTCTACTGTGTGGACTGCTTCCCATGTTGGACATTCCCTCACTTTTAATTCTATTATTATTACTAGGCAATTGATGCTATTTATATGATCTCTTTAACACTTAATCTTATCTATATGTTCACTTTAACACTTAATATGATCACTTTAACAATTATGATGGCATTTTTACCACCAATTTTAATGGGATTTGGAGTCCCATGACAAGTTTTTAAACTGTACCCTTAGAAGTAAGTCCATAAGAATGAATGCAGAACTATACAGCTTTACGGTTGCAAACTTCCTCCTCCCTCTCTTATTCTCCCTCTTATTTTTTACTGGGATCTATTTTTCAATTGACTTTATATACATATGATTAACTCTAAGTTAAGTAAAGAGTCAACATATAGTATGAAGAGAAAAGAAAAAAAAAAAAACTATTCCTCAACAGTAAAGATGAGGGCTCTTCAAGTCATTTCTCAAAGTATCAATTTCATTTCAACAAATTTCGTTTTAGGAATGCTATTAATTCTCACAGATCAGGGAGAACATATAGCGTTTCTCCCTTTAGGACTAGCTTATTTCTCTAAGTATAATGTTTTCCAGATTGATCCATTTTGTTGCAAATGACTGGATTTCTTTTTTTTTGACTGCTGTGTAGTATTTCATAGTGTACATATCCCATAATTTCTTTATTCAATCTTTGGTTGATGAGCATTTAGGTTGACTCCATGTCTTAACTACCATGAATTGAGCTGCAATAAAAATGGAGGTGCAGATAGCTCTTTTGTTTACAGATTTCATTTCCCTTGGGTAAATTCCCAGTAGTGGGATGGCTGGGTCATATGGTAGGTCTATACTCAGATTTTTGAGCTATCTCCATACTGTCTTCCATTGTGGCTTTACCAGTTTACATTCCCACCAACAGTGGATTAGGGTACCCTTTTCCCCACATCCTCTCTGGCATTAGTCGTTTGTTGATTTCTGTATGAGAGCCATCCTAACTGGGGTGAGGTAAAACCTCATTGTGGTTTTGATTCGCATTTCCCTGACAGCTAGTGCTCCTGAGCATTTTTTCATGTTTCTGTTGGCCATTTGGATTCTAAGAAATCTTTACCTAACACAAACTCAAATAGATTTCTTATTAAATTTCATTCTAGGCATTTTATAGTTTAAGTTTATATTTATTTATCTAATTCATCTGGGTTAATTTTTGAATTTTGTATAAGGGAGCAGTCAGTGTTCTTTTAAAATACATTATGTGGGGCTGATGCTGGTGTAGCAGTGAAGCAGGTGAAGCCACGGCCTACAGTGCCGGCGTACCATATGGGCGTCAATTCAAGTCCCGGCTGCTCCACTTCCGATCTAGCTTTCTGCTATGGCCTGGGAAAGCAGTAGAAGATGGCCCAAGTCCTTGGGCCCCTGAACCTGCATGGGAGACTGGAAAGAGGCTCCTGGCTCCTGGCTCCTGGCTTCGGATTGGCACAGCTCCAGCTATTGTGGTCATCTGGGAAGTTAAGCAGTGGATGGAAGACCTCTCTCTCTCTCTTTGTCTCTGCCTTTCAAATAAATAAATAAATATTTAAAAATACATATATATTATGCTTAGAATTATACATTTATATATTGTATTTGTATACATTTTGCAAATAGATTCCAACTTTTCCAGCACTCTTTGTTGTCTTTCTCTATGTTATTGCTCCTGTAACTTTATTAAAAACTCACTATAAAGGTGCAGGTCTATTTCTGGACTTTATTCTGTTGTACTGATCAATATGTCTATTATTCTTTCACCAATTTTGCAATCTAGATTATTATAGGTCTTTAATTACTGAAATAAAAGCCTAAGGGCTCAAATTCTGTACTTTAAAAAGATTATTTTTTGGCTACCCTGGGGTCTGTCTTGTCTCTGTACATTTAAAAAACAACTTGCCATTTTCAATTTTTTAAAAGAGTCTTTCAGGATTTTGATGAGGATTGTGGTGGTTCTAGAGGATTAACATCTTAGCAGTATTAAGACTTCCAATGAATTAACACTATGTTTCATGAGTCTTCAAAAAGTTAATAGGAAATTAATATTGTGAAAAAACTATATGCAGATTTCAAAAATTCTATTCTATAATAAAGTTAACTTCTTAACTTCATTTTCCATAAACTTTTTGAAGTACTTTTGTTATTTATAATTTATTTAGATATAGTTAAATTCCTGAATATAGAGTACTATAAAGTACCAAAAAATTTTTGGATTTTTTTCATTGAAATCCCACTAAATACAACTTTATAAATCATGATAAATATATCTCCTTTCTCTATATGACCACAGTTTTTATTATGCTTCCTGTATAAAATCACCAAAACATTTGTTAGTGGTATATACAAACAAGAATATTTATTATCTTAGTATCTCTATAAGACGTTAATCCTGTAGTAAGTCTGGAGCCAACTAATGCAGGAAATATCACATACAATATGCACCCTTCAGATTTTTATTTGTAGAGGTCATTGACTTAATTGGACATTATAAATACGCTAGTATTATTTATTTTGCTTCCTTGTTATTTATATATCATAAGATCTACTTTAATATAAGAGGTTGATTTGTACACTTTCCTCATTATCTTATTTTCTTAGCAGTATAATTTTGCTGGTTGGATATAATAATTTATAAAGCTTTCCCTATATTTCCATGTCCTGGGGAAACAGAAACCAAAGAGTAGATCATTCTCTTAGGTATTTAAAAAGATTCAGCATACACATGAAATATGACACTTTATATCAAGAGCACTAACAATAATTTTCTTCATTGCATTTTAATTTTTTGCATATTTTCATTGCTTTTTACAAACTTTTTTTCATATTTCCTGCTATTCAAGTATTTTTGACAAGTACATATAATTGGTGAGGTTAAATATAAAATGGTATAGGTGAAACTGATGCTTAATTTTTAATATTAACCAGTTACTTTACTGCTCAAGTTTTAAGCATTTAACTCACATCCCTTGGAAATATGGGACTCTGAAATAAATGGGACACCAATAAGACTGGCTGGTACAGGGTGTGGGAATATGAAATGATAACCAATATATTCAGACCAGGCAGTCTCCCAGCTCTGACAAATTGCAGAGAGCAATGAGAAGGTGATACTCACATCAGAGTTGAAGCGAAGCTGGCAGACATTACAAGAGATAACTTGCTTCTTCTTTGGGGGAATGGACACTCCAAACGTGTGGTTAATGACTGCCTTTTGCACTGGATCCATCTGTAAGGCAAATGATAAAACAGTCAGTTTACAATCTCACAGGGTAACCATGCGAGCAAATCAAAGGAACTGGCTATATTATTCCTTATGGTTTTCACTTCTAGTTCCCAAGGAAAATCAGAAAGTATCTCAGTCAATAGTAATGTACTTATCTCCAGGAATTAAAAGAAAAAACCAAAAAACTGGTTTTGAATTACACACACACACACACACACACACAGATATAAACTCATGACCACAAGAGAACCACCGTGTCCCAAGTAATCATTTATCTACAAAACGAGCTTTGAAAAACCTTAAAAGAAACATAAAACAAGAAAAATTAAGAACCAAAATTCAGGGTTAAAATTAACTTGTTAATGTTTTCCCTGTTTGAGGTGACAACACTTACAATGATCTCAAATGACCTAAAGGACAATTATTATAAATATATTTAGGTTTCTTAACTTCTGATTTAAAGCAAAGTCACAAATGATAGGTTCTTACTGTAACATAGACAATTTTGATCTTTACTTTAAAACAATCTAATAACTTTCAGCTACTATAGACGGAAATCCATTCTGCTGGAAATGCATGTCACATTTGTGCACTCAAACGCCTATCACAGATTGGCTGATATGCAACGCTTGCTTAAATATTGATCAAGTAAAGTTTGATCTACAGCCTGTGATTCCCCTCCCCCTTTTAGCTTGTGTGTTTCATGCATATTCAGAGAAACATCGACTTTCATCATTGAATGATGAAAATACTCAACCACAGGAGAAGTACAGAACAAAGCCATTACAATACTCAGAAAAAGAAACACCTGGGTCTGCATGCAGAGACTGTAAAAACAGACCCAGCGCTGGTTCTCTTGTGTACTCCAGATAATAATCTCCTGCATTAGTATCAGACAACTGGCCGTTCAGAACACAACACAGGCAAGGAACGAAGCATTACTCAGAAACAGATGTAATACGAATGAGGACAGGTCCAGTGACACCATCATCCAGGAAATCTCCTGAGTTTAGGGTTTAGCATTAGTTTAGAGTTTTGGATTAGGTGATGATATTTGATCGAGAGGAAAAACAAATACTATCCTTGATCTTGATTAGAATTCAACAATGTGCAAAACTAGCAGTTACAAGAGCGTAAATATGTTGAAAGGAGGCTGAAGAGTTACTGAATAGAAAATTAGCCTAGTTTTGTTTCAAGTTTATTCCCGCTATAAAAAAACAGTTACTGTGTTTTGAGACACTTAATCATTCAAAGAGGGGAGATTTCAGGAGTAGTAGATTCTTTAATATCTTGAATATAGTGATGGCTATGCAAATTTATTACATGTTAAAACTGATGGAATTACATAGATCCCTAAGAAGTCAGTTTATGTGTGATGACTTAAAAAGTAAAAGTTGTTCAGAGTATTAGGTTTAACAACTAAAAAAAAATATCATTACTATAAAAGTGGGAGATACATTTTGTTCAAAGTTACAACTGTTTGTATTAAATTTTGTTTAATGAGAACAATAATGAAAAAGAAACCCTCTATGGGACACAGAAAATCTCAAAAGATCAGAGAACAAGACCCTAGTTTACTTTCTTATTTTATTCACAATTACATACACTTTAATCTCACCCATTCATTTGTAAAATATTAGACCATGATGGTTACTAGAGTAAGCCAATTTGGGAAGACTTAAAAACAAGACAGATTACACAGACAGGATAACAACAACCACAATGTTTTGCAAAATTAAAAAAAAAGCATTTTATTGAGTTATTTTCTGCTCTTAGGCTCTGAAAGATACTTTCTGTCTAGTGATGCATGACCTAAATGGGATAAAATCAAGTGAACACTTTGCCAAAACCAGCTTTTGCATATCACTATCATTATTTTCCCATTCTGTATACTAATGACTTTTCTTTAAATAAAATTAAAACTAGTTTTAGAAAAATGAATACCATTTGAAAATCTTATTTTAATGTATATTCTCAGTACTCATTTTAAAAATACATTGAAAATAAACATTAAAAATTAAAACTTTCAATCACTTAAAATAAATATGCATGTCCTGATTGTTCCCACATTACAATATAGGAACAGGCAAAGGATGGATTTAAAACAAATCTCATTCCAAATTTTTAGTGAACCAAGATATCTGTATTTTTTGAAGATTTATTTATTTATTTGAAAGGCAGAGTTAGAGAGAGAGAAGGAGAGAGAGAGAGAGGAGAAGGAAAGAGAGAGAGAGAAACCTTCCATCTGCTGATTCACTCCTCAAATGGCAGCTATGAGCGGCATTGCTGGAATGAAGGCAAAAGCCAGGAGCTTCAATCTGGAGCTTTTGTGTGAGTGCAGGAGCCCTAGTACTTGGGCCATTGTCTGCTGCTTTCTCAAGCACATCAGCAGGGAGCTGGATTGGAAGTGAAGCAGTCCGGACTTGAACCGGCACCCAGTTTGGTGGGCCAGCTTAACCCACCATGCCACAACACTGGCCAACCGAGCTATCTATGTATAACTCCAACCCCATCCTTGAATATAAATGTTCCCTTTAAATTTATGAAATTTTAGCTGCCCACATAATTTCTCAAGTAACTACTGACACATCTCCATTCTGCTCAAATCTCACATCTGTACCACAGCATCCTACGTGTTCCCAAGTCTGAGAGTCGTGCATCCTGGAAGATGAGTTGTAGCTGAGCGCTCCAAATATGCAGGCAGGCAAGTTCCTAGCCATCTGTACTCCGAGAAGCCCCTGAGGAGGTTCCTTACCAGAGCTGGCTCTTCCAGCTTATATGGTTTTTAAAAAAGTCAACTAAATAAACACAACCTCCTGGGAACCTGTCATTAACGTCCGTTGCCTTTCCATCCTTTCAGTGACGTATCCCGAATCACATCACAGCTTGATCCCCCATGCTTCTCACTTGAAACTGGTATCCTCTGTTTTCCACTTGCTTCTCTACTTGGGAAAGTTCTATGTTTTTTTGTTTGTTTTTTTCCTGTCTAAATCTCTTACCTTCTTCTACTATTGTTTAAAATATAAATCTATAATTATATTTTCATTCAAATATCCTTTGGGAAACACGATTTAATTGAAACAAGACTTTAAATTGCATAAAAGAGAGTGTCCACTTGCCAATTTAACTTATGATGTGAAGAAACTGATGTTTTGAGTTTCTGCCATCTGGGGCAGTAACTTCAAACACCTGGGTCATTTCAGCAGCATCCAGACTTTTCAGAAACATACAGAAGCTATTCAGGTATCTCATTTTTTAAAAAATGTGTAAGGTAATAAAATTCTGGATTTTTTCTCTTAGCATTCCTATGACATTCTGTGAGATGAAAATAGTAACTAAGGTATTAGATAAAACTTTTTCCTCCACTAGTGTGATATCAGTTCTTTGTAATGAGATATGCATAATTAAATCAATGGCAATTCTTTTACTCAATCACCAATTTTCAGACTGAATAAAACATTCAAGATGAATAAGAACATTCTCACAAGTCCTAAAACAGTGTACGTGCAAGTGTTTCAATTTAGCATATGGCAAAATATGCCTCTAGATTATGATTCTGTACGTAGAATACTCAGGTAAATAATTAGAAGAACCAATTAAACAATAAACTCACATTTTCAAAAGCTCAATTGGCACTTCATAGACATTTGATCTTCAAAAATGAACAAGTGCTTTCAATAATCACCAAAATATAAGTTTTAAATGAGAAATGCCTTGTTAAATAGTCATATTAAATTAGTGCACGTTAGTTCATGCTGCATAAAAAGCTGTGTGCAGATTGAGAAAATTATAATGCACTGGGAAATGATATTAAAGCAGCTCTTTTTTAAAGTGAAAAATGCCTACAACATAGCTCTAGCTACCAGTATTCCTTACCTGACAGAATTTATTGGTCCCAAATAAGCCTCTTCGTTTCTAAAAAAGTAAAAGTTAAAAGCAGTCATCTGAATTTCAAGACCAGCAAGCATATTTACATGAAAAATTTAAAAATCCATTTTCTTTGCTCATCTTCATGAAAGCAGCCTGAAATGCTTACTAACTAAAAATCAGGAAGACTTAACACTTGCCAGTATTTCTAATGAAAATCATGCAGAAATGAAAAGCAAACCTATTAATACAATTAATTGGTGGGTAATAAAAATGAAAGATGGGGTTGTAGCTTTTACTAGGAATCAAGGAGGGAATTGGAGGCTATGTATGGATGAATTAACTATTGTTGTAGTACAGTATTTATAAGATGAATTACGGAAGCTGGCCTTATCATGCCATTTATTATATTTTCAATATCAAAGAAGAGGGATCTCTTTGGTGAATTCATCAAAAGTATGGGAGGCACAAATTTGTGTGAATTTTTTTTAAAGATCACTATTTTCACTGGGTATAAAAAATAATTTACATTTGCACAGTGTAAGCAATCACATAAAATATACAACTGCAAAAAAAGTCAGGAGGCAGGGAAAACGCCCTGTAACACTGCTCTAAAGGTGGGATGAATCTCCTATGTGGGCTATGTGAAGAAATGGCTCGACATAAGACTAGGTTATATTTAGACTCTATACACAATTTTGCTAGGTGAAACTTAAGCAGAATTAAAAACTCTTTCACCTGTCTTAATACTTTTTAAGAGGCCTGAAATTTGAGGTACACGGTTATAAGCATATCAGAATGACTTAACTATCTACTACATAAGGCTGGGAATGAACTGAGCACCATATCATTAAAAAGCAAAAAGACTGTGCAAGAATTACACAGCACTTTCTTTTATCTGTGCTATCCTTAATGATGGGGAAATCTCACCTTAAACATGTTTTTTTAAAAACTTTTATTTAATGAATACAAACTTCATGCATTTCTTAAGTACAATTTTAGGAATTTAGTGATTCTACCCACCATGCCCACCCTCCTACCCCTACTTATCTTCTTCCTCCCTCTCCTATTCCCAGTCTTCTTTTATACTAGATCTATTTTCAGTTAACTTATGCACAGAAGTTTAAGTCTACAGTAAGTAAACAGTTTATCAACTTGTATGATAAAAGAAAAAAAAAATTGTTTCTCAACAGTCGAGACAAGGGCTGTTCAAAGTCATTGCATCTCAAAGTTAATTTCACATTTTTTTTTCTTTTTTTGAGAAATTTAATAAACTTTAAAGGAGCACCCAAGAGTGATACATCTTTCGGGAGCACTTAGACATAACTGTGGCTTATGAGACACCTAAAAGAACAAGCAATGGAGTTGGATACTTTGGCCTAACTAAAATTTGTGAGACATAAATACATCTTCCACTTAATACACTAAAATGGAGTAAATCTGTTAAAACAAGTTTTATTGCTAACTCTCCACATACAACTCTGAGGGAAGAGGTCTTGCATGGGAGGTTAGTGCAGTGACTCCTGTTGTTAGTTTAACAATTAACACTCTTATGTATGACCTCAGTGATCACCTGAGGCTCACCTGAGCTACTTAGACTATGGAAGCCTTTGAATCCACAAACTCCATCAGTATTTAGACAAGGCCATCAGCAAAGTGGAAGTTCTCTCCTCACCTCAGAGAAAAGTACAACCTTCTTTGATAACCACTTCTTTCCAGTGGGGTCTCACCCATAGAGGTCCTTCATGTAGGGCCGTTTTTTCCACACTGTCTTGGCTTTCCATGCCTGAAATGCTCTCATGGGCTTTTCAACCAGACCATATTGCCTTAAGGACTGATTCTGAAGTCAGAGTGCTACTTAAAGTGATTGTCATTCTATCAGAGCCGTTGATTTTTAACACATGTTCTGCAGAGCATTTGGTAAGCATTTCTACTTACATGCAGTAGTTGGTCCTACTAGCTTTTCTAATAAACAAGCAAAAACCAAGTTACTGACTTAAAATTTAAAATCAGTCATCCAGTAAACTTTTATGGAGAACTTGTATGCTTCAAATGCAGTGCAGATTTAAACTGGGAGATGAGGCAAACACAATCAAAGACATATATTTAAAAGTTACAAAGTGGCTTGGCAAGGAAGTCACCGTTAAGCAAACTGAAGATGCGTGAGAAGGCAAAAAAGGTCTGTTTACCCCTTACCCTACATTGGGCTCTCTTCCCCTTTTCTGATTTTCTCATACTTCAAGCTCCTTTCAACAGCTGCACCAGCGTGCTATCCTCTCAGTGGTATTTGCTCTTTAATTCCTTTCTCCAGCTTTGTTAACAATAATAAACATCATAATGAGAGCAGCTTAGGTTTACTGAGTGCCAGGAACTGTGCCAAGGGATTATCTGTGTTGTCCCCACCATCACGTGAGACAGCTGTATTACCCTTGTTTTACAAGTGAGCAATCAAGGCTTTGGGAGGTTCAGTAACTTACCACCCTTGAGTTTCTAGGTGCTGGATTCAAACTCAGGCAGGTGTCTCTTTCTCTACTGGTTCTTGCTAAAAGATATTGGGTGTCATATGTGGTCTGGCTGTCACAGGGTGTGGGCTTTGGGAAGAAGGGAACAGTGTTCTAGAATTTCTACAGCCAGGAAAGCAGCTGCCTGTGCAAACTACACATACGCCCTATGTGCTGCTTAAGTAAAGTTTTCTGGAGAAGTCAGTCTGGTTTTCTTTTTCTAACCCATTGTTGCCTTTCTTATGGAAAACCCAGGTCTTCTTGTGCAGCTTCAGGAAAGTCACAGATAGGAATTTGGGCTGCCTTGCCATCATTCCTCATTAGAACTGCTGAGTTTGCACACAGAAAAAAAGTTCTATGCCTGCGTGGATACTGCACATTAGCAGGGGGCAGTCATCATTTGCACCTGTCTCAGTTTACTACAAAGAGGACCTCAGCTACTAAACCCTGGGACTTAGGGCATTCTGAAAGTTTGGTAGGGCATCAACTTTTTGTCTGTGACATTACTGAATTAAAAGGAACACAAAAGGAATAACTATTTTTCATACTTTTCTTTTTTAGAAGCAGACTTATGGAAGAGCATATGAAATGGGGTCTGATTAGAATCTCAAATATTCATGAAGTGACACGTTTAAAAGGGATAGCTGTACTATTGAAGAGCAATATTTCTCTGAGATTACTTCAAAAAGTTTTGCTTTTCATATTTAAATACTCTGACCCCATGCCTTTATGTTAATGTTTTACTTCTGTTATTGTTGAATTTTTAGGAAATAGAAACACAAGACACAACTATGACAAATTTCTTCTCAAAGATCATGGAATACAAACAATTGTATATGTTGACAACAGTAGTTCAAAAATAAACTCTGTACTATTTTCAAATCATAAGGCTCAATAAAAATAAACCACATGGAACATTACACCGGGACTGCATGCTACCGTGAGGCCTGCATTTTTGCTTCTGGAATGTGTAAAAGCTAAGACCTGCTATGCTGACACTGCCTCCCCCACCCAGAGCATCCCGACAGCGGTGTACCTGAGTGCCATCTATGCTGCTGAAAGGAAGACAAATGACACGTCACTCTCTCTCTAAAGACTGATCATGAAACCAAGGCTCAAGTATTTGGAAGGATGCTCCCCCAACCATCCCAGCTCTTTGATGAAGCCACACATTGGCCATGCCTTGCAACAACATCAACAGTGCCATCCTCCACTAGGATACAATTACCGCAGCCCAAGGTTACTCGGTCATTCAGAACTGATACGAAGGTTAAAACAATGAGACATACATACACAATTTGTGGGAAAAGAAAGACAAATCAGATTAATTCTAAGTACAGAACCAATAATTAAGCTATTAGTAGCAGTAGTACCGTATTTTATGACTTCTAAGTTTTTTGAGGCCAGCTGACTGCTACAGAGAGGTCACCTTCAACTCTATCCATTTGTTTTCTAGAGTCTCCCTAGTGGCAATCACTTTGTCCTACAGAAAATAAAAGTAGAAGGTTCCTGGACATGAGGCAGCATATTAGAGTAGAGTACAGTCTAGAAATTCATTTTGTTCTACTGCTTAAAAAAAAAAAAAAAACAATAAATTTAGAAAGATTGATTTTTCACTCAAGTTTCATGTTGATATAGGCCCTGTTTGAAAAGCTCTGGGATTCATCAAACAAGAGCTGGATATTTCACTGACAAACAGGACAACCAGGGTAAGGAGCAGACATCTTGTGATCTATTCTGAAGACCTGTTTTGAAAGAAAGACTAAGTCTGCATTTTCTAGTAGCTTTTCTGGAGAAATTTCATTTGAGTTTTGAATAATAAAAAGAAACATATGGAATGCTAAGAGATCTGCATTTCTGCCATACAATCTCTCTAGGTCACTCTGACAATCACAGATATAGTCTTTTTAGAGGATTTTATATCAACTTTAAGTACACATTTTTACCCTTGGAATCTTTTTCTTCTTTCTGACACATTCCACCATAATAAATGCATGATTTTCAATTTGTTTATATATTTATTATATTTCTCTTGAAAAATGTATTCATTAACAAAAGCATATTAAATGCCTATATATGAGGGCGAGATAGACGTGTGTAGGAAATTCATGTTATTGTTCTGTTTTTTTTGTGAAATTTTTGAAATTCTTCATATTGTCTCATAAAGTATTGGACATAAAGTAGAGAATATGCCTTCAAAAACTCAACACAGTTGGATTAGATATTAGTTAAGAAAATCACAGATAGATATGTAGTTGGTGACATCTGTGTAAACAAAGCAATAAATTAGGTATTTTCAGAGTTTTATTAATATCATTCAAAAGCAGATGAAGGATTGTAAAGAAGCAGTACTTTACCAGATAATTCGTAAAAATGGTTTGGCTTGCTTCAGCACCCACTGTGATTCAGATAAAGTACTTTTCCACAAAAATCCATGGAATATATGTAAAAACCATTTCATGACTTAGGGAAGACGATACAGAATTCAGCCTTGTACAGTGGGGAAACACTGTAGACCAAGGCAGCAGAGTCCTCGGCTTTCAAAGTGAGACACAGACCTTGTGAGACACCTGCAAAAGATTTTCTTCAATTATCGAGTACAGACAAATGACTATCACCAGAGCCCCGAGGTGAAAGGGCAGATAAAGTCACCTGCGTTTGGAGTTCTCTAAGAAGCAGTGCCAAGTGCCGGGCACAGCTCACCTGAAAATCTTTCTAGTCTGTCTCTGTGGCTGGGCTGTGAGTGGCTCTGCACTGGGTTAAGGAACAGCAAAAGGACCCACGGTTACTTACATAGAAATGACATATCCATATTAAATGCTTTTAGAATCTTAAAGAATTACCAAATGGTAAAAGCAAATGGTTGGGTGGTCTTACCACCTCTCTCTCTCTCGTGGAAATCCAGTAACCTTTTTGACAGATGAAGTGTTCTGAGCAAAAGGAATAATTTTAATAACTTTAAGGTATGTTTCAGACAGCACTGTAGTTCCTTTATAATGGGATGTGTGGTAAGGTTACACCTGTGTATATAACTGAAACTAACTGACAGTAGATCCTTGTATGTAGCACCGTGGTCAGAACACGAGTAAAACGTTCCACTTCCTTGGCTGGCTCCACAGGCTGGTGATTTTCCATGCTGCCAGGGACGAAAAGTGCTGGCACAAAGCTGCAGTTATGCTCCTGGATCCTTTAGGAAACCACATCAAAGAGCATTTCAGAAAAGTTCAGTGCAACAAATCATTCAACTTACTTCTGCAGTGGAACTTAATTGAATGCTCACTCATACCTTGTTGTCATGAACACACAGAAACCCAGCCACGTTTTGGGGGTTGATGTTCATATTACAGCATTAAATGAGCAAACTTGAACTGCAATTCTACTGCGTATGTGTCTATACTCAGGTTGATCAAATGCACACTGAGAAGTCTTAGTGGTCAGTGGGATGCAGTAAGGAAGCCAGACCTCTCTCAGCCCCAATTGCAAATGCTGCTTTCATTGTGAGGCAAAAGGGCAAAAGCATTAAGGTAATGAGGTGGGTTACTTCTCTGAAGGAAATTCTGTGCTTTCCTTTGTCGCTTTTTTTTTTTTTTTTTTTTTTGGACAGGTGCAGTTAAACAGTGAGAGAGAGACAGAGAGAAAGGTCTTCCTTCCATTGGTTCACCTCCCAAATGGCCGCTACGGCCGGTGCTGCACCGATCCGAAGCCAGGAGCCAGGTGCCTCCTCCTGGTCTCCAGCGCTGGTGCAGGGCTCAAGCACTTGGGCCATCCCCCACTGCCTTCCCGGGCCACAGCAGAGAGCTGGCCTGGAAGAGGGGCAACCGGGACAGAATCCGGCGCCCCAACCAGGACTAGAACCCGGGGTACTGGCACCACAGGTATGGTCATTCTTGAACAAGCAAATGCTTAGACGATTGGAAACTGTTAGGAGAAACAGGAGTTTTTCCATCAGGATGCAAAGAAAGTTCCTGAAGGGGTTTTAGTTTTACCTGCAAGACTTGATGTTCACATAACTAAAATAATTTCTAGTCAAAGTATGCAAATACATACAGGTTTGAAAGAGATACTGACTCTCGTTTTTTCTTTTTTATAGAAAGCTTTTAAATGATAAATATAAATTTCATAAATACAACTTTTGAATTACAGCAGTTCTTCTCCCCACACCCACCCTCCCACCCCCAAACCATCCCACTTCTTACTCCCTCTCACATCCCATTCTTCATTAAGATTCATTTTTAATTATCTTTATATACAGAAGATCAACTCTATACTAAGTAAAGATTTCAACAGTTTGCACCCACACAGATACACAAAGTATAAAGTACTGTATGAGTTGTAGTTTTACCATTAATTCGCACAGTACAACACATTAAGGACAGAGATCCTACATGGCAGGTAAGTGCACAGTGACTCCTGTTGTTGATTTAACAATTGACACTCATTTATGACATCAGTGATCACCCGAGGCTCTTGTCATGAGCTGCCAAGGCTATGGAAGCCTCTTCAGTCCACAAACTCTGACACTATTTAGACAAGGCCATAATCAAAGTGGAAGTTCTCTCCTCCCTTCAGAGAAAGGTACCTCCTCCTTTGATGGCCCCTTCTTTCCACTGGGATCTCACTCACAGAGATCTTTCATTTAGGCCATTTTTTGCCACAGTGTCTTGGCTTTCCATGCCTGAAATGCTCTCATTGGCTTTTTAGCCAGACCTGAATGCCTTAAGGGCTGATTCTGAGGCCTGAGTGCTGTTTAGGGCATTTGTCATTCTATGAGTCTGCTGTGTTGCCTGCTTCTCATGTTAGATCATTTTCTCCTTTTGAATTCTCCCTATTATTATTAGCAGACACCTGGTCTTATTTATGTGATCACTTTGATAGTTAATCCTATCTTTATGGTCAGTTGTGAACTTAAACTGATCACTTTGACTAGTAAGATGGCATTGGTACATGCCACCTTGATGGGATTGATTTGGAACCCCCTGGCACATTTCTAGCTCTACCATTAGGGGTAAGTCCGAGTAAGGATGTGTCGAACTGTACATCTCCTCCCTCTCTTATTCCCACTCTTATTTTTAACAGCTGTACTCTCTTTCAAAGATGACAGGGATGGGAGTGTGGGATGGCAGTTAAGATGCCACTTGGTTTGCCTGCATTCATCCCATGTCAAAGTATCCTGGGAGGCAGCAGGTAAAGGCTTAAGTACTTGAGTCCCTGCCACCAACATAGGAGGTGCAGATCGAGTTCCTGATGCCTGGTTTTGGCCCAGTTCAAACTGTTGTGGGCATCTGGGGAATGAAGCAGTGGATGCAAGACCTCGATCTCTCTGCTTTTCAAATAAAACAGGTTAATAATTTTAAAAAGACAATATAATAAAAACTTTATGATATTACTAGTTGCTTTTGTGGATATATGAGAAAAAATAGAAAACATTTTTAATAGAAATGAAAAAGTACAAGAAATCTATTGGGACAGGAGTGGGGAATCTTTTTTTGTCAAAGGCCATTTGGATATTTACAGCATCATTTGCAGGCCACACAAAATTATCAACTTAAAAATTAGCCTACTACAGATTTATTTGGAGTCCTACTTGCGGTTGCTTTGGCAGGGCCAAGATCAAATGATATCACAGGTCTTTTATGGCCTGTGGGCTGAATGTTCCCTTTGGGGGATTTATAAGAATTTACCTCTTCTATAAATTTTAATAGTTCAGAAGTAGTATAATGATGACAAATACTATCAATAATTTTTCTATAATTTAGTGTCTTCAGGTATTTATAATTCTTATTTCCCAATGAGATATACTTATATTTCAAGCAAAAAAATCAGCCCACAAAATATGTAGTTGATGGTATACTATGCTACCCAAAGATAAATACCAATAAACCTATTCAGAATGAAGGGAACAAGAACTAAATTCATAAGAGAATTTAAAATAAGTAGGTAGGGTATTTCCCATGTTGTCTCCTTTAAGTGAAATAAAGCAAGAGAAACATAATTTTAGTAATCCAGACTAAAGAATAGTTTTCAACAGACGTACAAAACACTAACTAGGGATTCATCTGAGGACAGGTCTTTCGGGTATTCACCCATTTGGAGAAGAGACACATGAAAAAGTTTGGAAAGATAGGCCCAATATCTGAGCTTCGAGATTATCCTCAGTTCTAGGCCTTTATTTTGTTCTTTTTTTTTTTTTAAAGAAAAAAAAAAAAGGTGGCTTTGGGCCGGCGCCGTGGCTCACTTGGTTAATCCTCCATCTGTGGCACCAGCATCCCATATGGGCGTCAGATTCTGGTCCTGGCTGCCCCTCTTCCAGTCCAGCTCTCTGCTGTGGCCTGGAGGATGGCCCAAGTGCTTGGGCCCTGCACCTGCATGGGAGACCAGGAAGAAGCACCTGGCTCCTGGCTTCAGATGGGTGCAGCACTGGCCATAGTGCCGTTCGGGGAGTGAACCAACAGAAGGAAGACCTTTCTCTCTGTCTCTCTCTTTCTCTCTCTCTCTCTCTCTCTCTGTAACTCTACCTGTCAAATAAATAAAAGAAAAAAAAAAAAAGGATGGCCCAAATACTTAAGCCCTTGTCACCCACATGGGAGACCCAGACAAGGCTTCTGGCCCCTGGCCTCAGCCTATCCCAGTCCTAGCCATTGTGACCATTTGGGGAATGAACAAGTGGATGAAGATCTCTCTCTCTCTCCTCCCCTCCTTCCACTCTGTAACTCAGTCTTTCAAATAAATAAATATTTTAAAAAAATTAAAAAGAAAAAAAATCCCCAAGTTTCCCCAAGATTAAATTTCCATAAAACAAAACTCATTGTCAAAAATAAGTTTGAGAAATATCATTAAAAAAAGAGAATTCTTAGGGCCTGTATTTTTCACAGCAGGGTAAGCTGCTGCTTGTGATACCAGCATCCCATAATTCTGGTTCAAGTTTGGGCTCACTGCTGACGCTCTAGGGAAAGCAGCAAAGGATGGCCCAAGAGCTTGGGCCCTTGCCACTCACATGGGACACCATGTGGAGTTCTGGGACCCTGGCTTCCCTTGGGGAATGAATCAGAAGACTGATAATTCTGTCTCTCTCCCTTTCACTGTCATTCAACCTTTCAAACAAACAAATAAATCTTTAGAAAAAAAACTAGAATTGTTTATTTTTTAGGAGGAAAGAACATGGTATGTTAGCAACAAAATAGTACTTGCTGATATTTATAGATGGAATTTAAAACCCACTGATATGAGGCACAGGAATTCAGTCCAATGGTAAGACCTGGGTTAGGATGCCCGTGTCTCACACCAGGCTACCTGGGTTGGATATCTGGGTCTGGTTCCTGGTAATCAGCCCCTGTGAAGCAGCAGTAATGGGTCAAGTAATTGGGTTTCTACCACCCGTGTGGAGACCTGAGTGAGTTTCCACGTCCTGGCTTTGGCCTCCAGCCCAGTCCCAGCTGTTGAGGGTATTTGGGGAGTGAACCAATAAACAAGAGCATTCCCTCTCTCCTACTCTCTCGCTGCCTCTCAAAAAGTATTGAGAGTAAACATCCAAATCCAACTAAGTAAGTAAAGATGTGTTGCTTTTTTTCTGGTAAATAGGCAAAAAAAAAAAAAAAAAAAGTTACTAGGGCTTTTTAAAAGACTAGGGAAGTAATGAGCTTTCTTGATTTAAAAATCAATACACCTCCTGAAGAGCCAAATGCATTAACTGACATCCTTTCAAAACCGTTCTATCAAAGCTAAGCTTGAAAGGCTGCTCCGCAAGTAATCAAATAAATCCCGATGCTAAGGCAACACAGTCCATGATACACATTAAAAGGTAAAGATGAAAACAAAACCTCACCAGGCAGGAGCAAGGGAGTGCAAAGGCAGAAACTTGGGATTATTTGGGTATATTCTTAAAAAATACTTTATTTATTTGAAAGGCAGAGTGGGGCCAGCACCGTGGCTCACGTGGTTAATCCTCCATCTGTGGTGCCGGCATCCCATATGGGCACCAGGTTCTAGTCCTGGTGGCCCCTCTTCCAGTCCAGCTCCCTGCTGTGGCCTGGGAAGGCAGTGGAGGATGGCCCAAGTGCTTGGGCCCTGCATCCGCATGGGAGACCAGGAGGAAGCTCCTGGCTCCTGGCTTCAGATTGGCGCAGCACTGGCTGTGGCAGCCATTTGGGGAGTGAACCAACGGAAGGAAGACCTTTCTCTCTCTCTCTGTCTATAACTCTACTTGTCAAATAAAAAAAAAAAAAAGGCAGAGTTACAGAGATAGAAATCTTCTATCCACTGGTTCACTCCCCAAATGGCTGCCGTGGCCAGGGTGGGCCAGGTTAAATACAAGAACCAACAGTTGCAGGGGCCTAAGCACTTGGGCCATTTCCTGCTACTTTCCCAGGCATATCGGCAGGGAGCTGGGCAAGAAGTGGAATAGGCAGGACTGGAACCAGTGACCTGATAAGGGATGTTGGTGTCACATGTGACAGCTTAACCTGCTGCGCTACAATACCTGTCCCTTGATGTATTCAAAGCAAAGTGGAAAAGAACTCTCCTCCCTCCCTCTCCCCATGGAGTACAACACATTTCTCACTCGTGCATTAAGAAACATGGCTGGGGCTGGCGCTGTGCCATAGTGAGTTAAGCCTCTGTGCTGTAGTGGGTGAATCCTCTGCTTGTGGCACCAGCATCCCATAAGGGCGCTGGTTCTAGTCCCAGCTGCTCCTCTTCCAATCCAGCTCTCTGCTATGTCCTGGGAAAGCAGTAGAAGATGGCCTAAATGTCTGGGCCCATGCACCTGTGTGGGAGACCTGGAAGAAGATCCTGGCTCCTGGCTTCAGACTGGCTCAGCTTCAGTCATTGTGGCCATTTGGGGAGTGAACTAGTAAATGGAAGACCTTTCTCTCTGTCTCTCCCTCTCACTGTCTGTAACTCTACCTCTCAAATAAATAAATAAAATCTTAAAAAAAAAAAAAAAGAAACATGGCAACTGAGGACTGGAAGGCGCCACGCAACCCTGCCCAATGTGTCTGCCATGTTCCAATCCTAACCACCATGGGCGCTCACTCCCCACACTCTGCACCCTCATTACACTGGGGTAAAATATCTGGGATCATTCTTCTTTCCAAGCTTTTTGATTACTTAAGTTTGAGACCCCAAACCTCCCCTCACTGTACCCCCATCTCTAATAGAATCCCAAATGGAAATTCAATATAGTAAGATACTGAAAACTGAGTTCTGGTTAAGGTAGGTAGTTCAAATCCCAGCTCCATCAACCTGATTTAACTCCAACTTCTTCCCTTAACAATGAGGAAAGATTTGGAAAACTTTAGTGACTTGTTTGAGCCTCCTCAGCTCAGAGCTGAATCCAGATCTCCTGCCAGAATTACCAGATTCAGCAAATAAATAAAAATGTATAAATGCCAGGTTACACACACACACACATATATATATATATAAAACCTGGTATACACACACACACACACACACACCCACACACCAGGTTAAAATAAGCTTTACATAAAGAAAAAAAATTTTAGTATGTGTCAAACATTGCATGGGGCATATTTATATTAAACAATATTTGTTGTTTACCTGTAGCTGCAACTTTAACAAGGCACCCTGTATTTTATCTGTCCCCTCCCTCATTCCCATTCACGATGACCCAAATGTATCAGTGTTGATTCTACTTGTCTTCCTTCTTTTCTGTCTTTTTTTTTTTTTCAGGCAAAGTGGATAGTGAGAGAGAGAGAGAGAGAGAGAGAGAGAAAGGTCTTCCTTTTTGCCGTTGGTTCACCCTCCAATGGCCACCGCGCTGATCTGGCAGGAGCCAGGTGCTTATCCTGGTCTCCCACGCGGCTGCAGGGCCCAAGCACTTGGGCCATCCTCCACTGCATTCCCGGGCCACAGCAGAGGGCTGGCCTGGAAGAGGGGCAACCGGGACAGAATCTGGCGCCCTGACCAGGACTAGAACCCGGTGTGCCGGCGCCGCTAGGCGGAGGATTAGCCTATTGAGCCGCAGCGCCAGCCTACTACTTGTCTTCCTTCTTACAGGCTCATCTTGTGACATTTAATATTTTGGGGGTCTAATTAAAAAAAGTGGTCCCTAAGTGGTTTTGTAGATGATCTCAAAAACATTTTACATCACATACTGATCTTGCTATTATCCTTTTGTTCAGGCATATATATACATGTTAGCTCTTCTCAGAAAACATTTTTATTTATTTATTTTATTTGACAGGTAGAGTTATAGACAGTGAGAGTGAGAGTGACAGAGAGAGAGAGAGAGATAGAAAGGTCTTCCTTCCGTTGGTTCACTCCCCAAATGGCCGCCACTGCCGGTGCTGCGCCAATCTGAAGCCAGGAGCCAGGTGCTTCCTCCTGGTCTCCCATGTGAATGCAGGGCCCAAGCACTTGGGTCATCCTCCACTGCCCTCCTGGGCCACAGCAGAGAGCTGGACTGGAAGAGGAGCAACTGGGACTAGAACCCGGCGCCCATATGGGATGCCGGTGCCGCAGGCGGAGGATTAACCAGTGAGCCACGGTGCCAACCCCCAGAAAACATTTTTGATTCAAGTTTGTTTCTGCATTTGTACTAAAACAAAGAGCTGTAATAAGATGTCTCCTTGATCCTGCAGTAATTGCTTTGCTGAATAAGGGTCTGTCAAAGGTACAGCTCGATATTTAACCTGTGTCTACTTTATTTATAATTATTTTTACATAACTGCAAGGAGTCTATAGTTCAACCAAGAGGTAGGCTAAACTTAACTAGGTTCATTCTTTGTTGAATTTATTTAAAGACTTACTTATTTGGTGGGGTTGGGGGTGGGGGGAAGAGGGTGAGCAGAGAGAGACAGAATATATTCTATCTGCTGTTTCATTCACCAAATGACTGCAACAGTCAGGTCTGAGCCAGGCTGAAGCCAGAATTCAGGCCTTCCACATGGACGGCAGGAACACAAGCATTTGGGCCATCTTCCACTGCTTTTCTAGGTGCATTAGCAGAGAGCTGGATTGGAAGCTCAAACTGGAGCTCATATGGGATGCTGGCATTGTATGCAGCCACTTAACCCAGTGTGCCACAATGCCAGCCCCTTGTTTTGAATTTTTAATTCAAAATGTAGTCACTTTCAGGCAAAATTATTTTATCCACCAAATTTAAGCACATACAAAGTCCTCACCCTATCTGTTCTAAACATAGCCACACAAAAATAACAGAAAAATGAATATAACCAATGAAATTAAAAACGCATACAGTTTGCTTATACTTCGGCCATAAATATGGCATCAGACTTTGAATCAAAGAACGGAGAGAAACCTATGCAAACCACATCACAAGTTGTCATGAAACACACCCAATCTCTCAAGAACATTCATGAAAAGACTTAAGTTATGAGGTAAAACACATTGTATTCATAATCTATCTACTCCTTAAGAAGATTTTTAGAAAGTTTTTGAATAATCCTTTCCTTTCTGTAATTCAGTCTAGCAATGAAGCTTGGCCCTTCCAAGTCTTCACAATAATTACAAATTTTCATTCACCCTCTGCCTCCCCAAAATTTCACTAACATCTGACAGATACCTGGATCTGACAACATGAAAAGTCAACATGTCACTTTACCTAAAAATGCTTTGTATAATTAGTCAGGAATCCCCAAATCTCTGTCTCACCAAGGAACTGGCAGTTATCAGACCACTACCATCTACCTGGACCTCCCAAGGCGGGGTTAAACGCTGATCTCTGCAAATCAATCATGCTCCCGAAGAGAGGAATATTCCACTGATAGGAAAGCTCAAGTGGAGACTATAATCTTTCGTGATTACCCTGGAGGCTGAAGCAAATGCAAAAAGGAAAGTCTATGAATTGCTGATCATTGCCTGTGATGACCGACTCCCAGGAAATTCTAATATTACCCTTGCACTGTAACAAAAGGACCGTTCCCCAGACAGGTAGCTTCAAAGAGCTCCGCGCGTGGGTGTCACACAGTACTGCTTCAGAAGTTACTCACCCGGCAAAGGGGCCAGGCCCGGGAGGAGGCAGCTCTCTCCCTGAAGACAACCGAGGCTCTGAAGGTACCAGAAGTGGTGAACTGCGTGCTACTGCCTGTCTTTCCAGAAAGCTCTTTGCTGAAGAAACTGATTTAAAATGTAACAGTTTAAAGCCTCCCCCCTCCCCCAGCTCTGAAGTCTAAAGATGGATACATTTCTCTGCTGTTCCTAATAGCTAAGGAGCTATGAATATCTCAGCTGTATAACTTTAACATTTTTATTTAGACTGATATTTGTATTCTGAGAAAAAATAGTTTTCAGACATAAGGTCTGTGAAATATTGAGGTATAGAATAACTATTTATCTTTCTTCAGTAAGTAGCAAACTTACAGTTAGATGTTATTATTCAGTGGATCCTTCTCACACAATTGGTAATTTAGATTCAGGATAAAATGGGGGGGGGGAGGGTAGAATGAGTTATGTTATAGTCAAAAGTCCAACAAATTTTTGGAATAAATTCCCACTACTAATACATGAAGGACACTTTGATATGTTGACTATTAGGACTGAGGCCTTTTTAACTTAGTCACAGCTTGATTAATGAATCATGTGGGAGTAAAGGTTCTAGGTTTGGGAGTCAACAGCATTTAAAAATAGAACAGCAAACACCATTATGTCTTAGGATTCAAAGACAATGTGTCATAGAAATACCATTCATGTAGCCATTGAAAAATTATTTATTTTTATTTATTGATTTGAAAGGCAGAGAGAGAGAGAGAGAGAGAATCTTCCATCTGATGATTCTCTGTCCAAATAGTTCAAGCCAGGAGCCAGGTGTTCTATGTGAGTGACAGTGACTCAAACACTCAAGTCATCATCTGCTGCTTCCCAGCACATTAGCTAGGAGCTGGACTGGAAGCAGAGCAGTGGAGACTCCAACTGGCACTCCAATTTGGGATGCAGGTTTGCAATGACTTAATCTGCTATGCCACCACACTGGCCCCCCTCCATGTCTACTTTAAATTATTAAAATAATATGGGAAAATAATTAAAAAAATAATATGGGGATATGTTATCCACTTTGGATTTGTATTCTTTTTTTGCAGACTTTTACTAAATATGTAAATTCCAGAAATTTTCTAAATGTTCACACTCTCAATTCCCCATAAATACAATAAACTCGCACATTTCGTGATATAGACTAGCAAGTTGTTATCATCCCCAGTTTTATAATGAGAAGTGGTGCTAAATGACTTTCTCAAGATCAAAAGAAGTGATTCCAGACATGCGTCTTCTGACTCCTGGCCCAGTGCCTTGCTGCCCTTTATGAGGGAAATGATGGGGAACACACTCCCTTCTCCCCTCCATGTGGCTCCTGTGCCCCTGAGCAGCTTGAAAAAGAGTCAAGGCCAGGTGGGGCTTTTAGAGGCTTACTCTGGAGCAAGTCAAGGGGAGTGACGCTTCCCTGATCAGCAAGACCTTTCTCAATGGCTTTTAGGAAGAGGTGGGATGTGACTGATCAATGAGTGAGTGGCCCACTAACACCACCAATTTATTTAGAAGGTGAATACTTCAAAAGTGTACCACACAGCAGCAATTATTAGTAATAATTTCAACATGTAATAGCTTCAGCTCATTTTGGGAAGTGGAGATTGTGTGGGTTTAAATATATGGTTATGAAGATGAATCACCTTACCTATCATGGAAGTTTGGTGTCTGAGTAGGAAAAACAAAGAAATTAGACCCAGACATGTGTTTTTACTTGTTGGAGAATTTCTATGTGCCTCTAATTGTTTAAAAACCACAAGCCTGTGAAAGAAATCAGATATATTTTCTACACCACTTGGATCTTTACCTGGCTCTAGCAAACATGTTCACAGTAAGAGAAAGCTGCATGAGACTGACAAGACAAATCTATTCCCTAAATAGTATGTACTGCAAAAGAGTATTCTCAAATTGACTTTGGAACTCACAAGGATTTATTGGACACTTGAAAAAAATGTGTTCCACATGAGTAATTTGTTAGAAGTACATATGTTTAAATTCACGATGTAGTGTGACAGAGATCAGCTCTTGCTTATTTGATATTTAGATTGCTTTGTTTTTCCTTTGCAGCATACAGCTCTCTATTACAAGAAATGAGAAGACAAATTTTTATTCTTCAATCTTATGATCTGCAAAAAGTGTACAACAGGGACCGGTGTCGTGGGATACCAGGTTAAGTCACTGCGTGCAATGCCAGCATCCCATATGGTTACCAATTTGAGTTTTGGCTGCTCCACTCCTGACCCAGCTCTAATAATGGTCTGGAATAGCAGCATAGTATAGCCCAAGAACTTGGGCCCCTGCTCCCAAGTGGGAGACCTGGAAGAAGCTCCTGGCTCCTGACTTGCACCTAGCCCAGACTAGTGCTGGCTATTGCAGCCATCTGCGGAGTGATCTCTCTCTCTCTCTCTCTGTAACTCTTTAAAATGTCTTTTAAAAAAAAAAAAAAAAAAAAGAAAGGTGGGTACAACATAGATATATGTAGCCTATTTCACATGTGGCTACTGTAAAAGAATTACTTGTAGAATGTCTAAAATATGCTAAAGTCTTCTAGCACTACAATGTCATGAAAGTAAACTATCATTAATGTAAAGTTTGGATTTTTCTCATTTTATTTAAAGCATCAAAACATTGAAAAGTTAAGAAAATCTAAATTGAAAGCTCAATCTGTGGAGTGGGGGCAGTATTTTTCCAGATTCCTACTGAGCACTGCCGAGATGTGGAAGCTTCACAGATTGCTACGTAGCACTCGGATTCTTCTTTGGCATCCTCAATGATAACTATAAAAGTAAAAGGACTGGAATATTCCAAAGCATGTCCTCTCCTCGCCCAAGAGGTTTTACACAAAGTTGAACAGAAGAATCTAGACTGAGGGGAAAAAAGATCTGTGTATCAGCTTTCTATAGAAGCTTTTCAGAGGCCACCACTATCAACCAATGGTTAGAGAGCAACCAATTTAGAATTCCTTTTCTGGACTGGGGCGGGGGGATATGCTTGCACAATATTTTTTTTGTATTTGTACACTTTCTTGTATTTATTGAGTTCTCCCACCTTCCCCCAGGCCCACAAAGGCACAATTACTGAGAAAGCTAAGAATAAAGTTGTTGATTTCTTCTTCTTTTTAGTCGACTGGAGGCAAGTTAAGAATATTAGTTAAGGCTAATATAAAAATTTTTAAGAATAGGGCCTGACATGGACACTTTTTCCAAGTTGACTCTACTCTTGAAAAATGCTGACCTGGGGTGGCGCCAAGACCAAAGACCTGTCTCGCCAGCAAATCTGATGTACCCTCCAAGTACACATAATCCTTGAAACTCTAGCACTGAAGATGAAGCCTTCAGAGCCATGTGAGGTTGAGACTAGGATAATGAAAGGGACATGCAAGAGGACACAGCAAGGCTGGACAATAGATGTCTCTTTGTAGAGCTTCCTGAAACCTTATGTTTCCTCATCTCTCGAGCCTTGACCTGATGTTCCTTGGTGGCCTTTATCAGCTGAATTGACGAATTACACAAGGTGAAAAAATAATTTCTATCAGACAATGAGCAACTTGTGTCTCATTTGTCATTGTAACCCCCTCCTTAGCTCAATGACTGGAACTTGTAGCCATATAGTAAATAGCAGTGAACGAATGAGCTTTCCCAGATACCCTAAACAAATAATTTATTATGGAGGGAGAACAAATGGAACTATACATTATACAAAGAGCTATACGCTGATCTATAAGTACTATGTAAAGAAAAACCTACATATTCTGTGGGGGTTCAAGAGTGGTAGAGACTAGGGAGGCTTGAAGACAAAGTCTTTGGTAAGAAGAATCTTGAGGCTTTTGAGTAAAGTAACAGACGTGAGTTAAATTTACAACGGACACGTCTGTGGTCTGAAAGGGAGAACACAACAGTGCTAGCAGTCATTACATTGGGTTGTTTCGTTCCCAAGATCACATTTACATACTTTTTTTTCCTCTGTAAAATTTAATAGGGTTGTAAACATTTTTATGCAGAGAAATTCATCCTTAAATATTTGTACAAAATTTTCATTTGTTTTGTATCATATTTAAATATTTCTTCTATTAACCTTTTTTTCTAATTATCTGGGGAGTGCTGCTGTTGACTTATCCAAATTCAGCTGTGTGCCATCAACCTCTCCTCTCTTCAACTGATTTTGAGTAACCATGGAAAATTTCACCTCAGCATATTTTAACACTAGACACTTTCTTAGGACCTATAAAAGAAGGTGACCTTCAATATATTTTAAAGCATAACATGAAAAATAGAAATTCAACCATATTTTCTTTTTTATTTGAGTGGAATAAATGTGACAGTTCAAGTAGAGTCAGCTGAACATAGTAGTTTTCTAGGAAATATGGAATACCTAACTTTTTAATGACAGCAAGCACTATTAGAGTGAAAAAGAAGACAGCAAAAATACACATTTGATAGCATTAGCGGGGTAAAGTGTTCTACTTAAAGAAAAAATATTCAAGTAAAAGGCAAGTATGTATTCAGATTTAAATAAGGACTTTATTCAATAGGTAAAATACGAAAGACAGGTTAAAAAAAAAAAGTTAAAAGTCCTGGCTTACTCCAGGTCTCCTTATAGTAATACCTCATGAGAAACATGGCATGAATTAACAGCAAAGTAAATGTGATTTTGATTCTCAATTTCTTTCAGGCCTCCTTGATAAATAATTACTTTCACTATAAGACAGAAACTATTCAAGTATGTTCTTTGATATTGCCAAACTAGGAACAACTGAGAATCTCAAAGGATCTAGAATGAAAAAATAAATGGTAATCATATAAATTTTTGTTAAAGCTTACCATAGATACTTCAAAGAATCACACAGTGGTTTGGGACTTTATATTTAGAAATAATCTTTGCTCTGTCCCACATATTTGTTTACGTGTCAGGAAAACAATTATATCAAGGTAGGTGATAAAACTCATATTATTTTTCACAAAAATAAGATTGTTGAACTTCTTGCAATAAAATATCCATAACCTCCCTTGTGCCTGTGCTTTCCTAGAGCTGTTGCAGAAACACTGCAGGACTCGTAAAGACATTTCAAATAAACAGGCACATAAAACACCTGCCAATCGCCAGAGAAGCGGACCGGTGACTGTGGTCCCCAGGTGGCTCTTGAATATAGCGATGGCTCTGGAGAGTTACACAGACACGTCTGTGCAAGTACACAACATGTGGGTGTTAAAAAGAAACTTTCCCTACTTATCAGCTCAGACATCATACAGGTTGGGTGTCTGTCTCAGTCTGCTTGGCTGTCACAACAAAATGGCAGACTAGCTGGCTCCCACAACAGAAACTGATTTTTGTGAAATCTGGGAGGCTGTAAGTCCGGTAAGGTGCCAGCATGGTTGGGTTCTTGTGAGGGTTCTTGTCCTGGCTTGTGGAAGGCCACCTTCTGACTGAGACCTCACTGGCAGAAACAGAGGGGGAGCTCTCTAGTGTCTCTTCTTAAAAGGGCACCTATCCCATCATTAGGGAATGTGGACCCTCACGACCACATATCGCCAAAATTTTCTGCCAAAGGCCATAGCCGGAGCTACTGTATCATCAGGGGTTAGAGCTTCAACATATGATATGTAGGGGCAGGCAGCATAACTATACAAAGGAAGTACCAGAAAGTTCACAGATATGGAATTAAGAGATACATTTACTCAGGTACAATTTTTTAAAAATCCATGCATCTGAGAGATCTTAAAAACATTTACAGAAAATGTTTATTATGAAAAAAAACTATGCATGGATTTAAAAAATAATTTTCATGAAAATGAACTTATCTTTTAACTCTGCATTTCCCAAAAACTTTATGAAGTATCCTCATATGTGTACAAATGTCTTCTAAATGGACTTATTTTATTATACTATGATAATATTATCCACTCTCCTTTAAACTAAACACCAATATTATCTGGGTTGGTTGTGAGAGAAGATGAAAATCGGATCCATTGCAAAGGAGAGTGGGGACTCTAATTTGAAAGGCAGAAACAATTCCTTACATTTTGGCAGGTTCCTAAATATTACAAATAACAAATGAAGTATGACTATGAAGCATTAGGCATTTTTTAAGTAAAATGATAAAATAATGAAAACAGCTCTACTATAATACAAAAAAATTTATTCTTTCTGCTCCATAACTATTTTCACTTTGCCAATATTTTTTGCTTTTCATTATTTTTCCTAAGTATATTTATTCTATTTTTCTTAAGATTCTTGGACACAGAGTATTTTATTTTATCCTCTTCCACCAAACCATTATTCTTTCATGCATATATTACATTTTCAATAAAAACCCAGTAATCAATAACTTGTTTTTTTTTTAATCTGAATATTCTTTAGACTAAGGCCTAGATAAGAACACTTGCCAAAATGTAGCCACATAGAGAATTTCAGGGCTTATAGCTCAAAAAGATTTATAGCTAACTATTAGCCCTAAGATTTTAAAAAGGATGATAGTTACCAGGAAAACACCTGAACTGATCATTTGGAATGTTGAAGGGACTCAGAAATACAGGTATTCCCTTTGCTGAACAGGGAGGGTAAACAATGAAAACCAAGGAACTAGGGCTTTTTGTCCTGTTTCTCTCTTCTTCCCTTCCTTCCTTCCTTCAGAAAAAGAAAACTGTTATTAAGCACCTATGCCAGACACCAGGCATACTAAGATGAGTAAGAGAGCCCCTCATCTCAAAAACCTGACGTTCTATTGAAGAAGGTAAGTAATCAGCCGGACTGCGGCGTGAAGCTGCTAGCATTGAGGTAGTCTGGTGGAACTCTGGGAACACAGAGCGTGGGCCTTAACTAACGACTCTCAGAAGACTCCCTGAGAAAGAGATGACACCTGACGTGGACCCTGAATGACAAAGGCTTGAAAGTGGGTGGCAGTGGTGGAAGTGAGCGCTCGTAGGTACGCAGGCAGAGAAGCCTATTAGGTTCTGGAGATAAAAGTTGAAATGCTTTAAAAAAATCTTACTTGTGTTCACACCAGTCTTTTTCCTACAAAAGATTCAAAACTGTTCCTCTGTAAAGTGACTGCTGAGCGTAGTCAACGCCATTGTTCTCCAGTCATGCATCTTCGACACATAACCCATAATCAATTATCAGAGGTCCACACTCCACAGTCCTTATCATGTCTGTAATTCTTCGTGGACAGTCCCCGGCACTCTTTGCTTATTTCTCATACAAAAGCACTGAGAGGGATTCTGTTGATTGTGGAGCACTACAGTCATGCTGTGAAACGTCTTTCTTCATCGTGTATACCTTAGCATAGAGCAGCACCGATGCTATTTTGGAATATGACAGAATCTCATTTCATTCTTGCTATGTTTCTCATGTAACACTATCAGATGCCACTATTTTAAAAAGGAGGAAACTATTACTTCATATATCTTTAAAATAGAAAATGTCAAACATTCAAAACCTTCAGGTAGTGTCTCAGAGTACAGTGTTTTCATTCTTTTGTGAATAATCAGAAGATTAAAATATGGTTAATTATTTGCTCATACTATCCTTGGCTAGAAATAAAGTGATAGAATTTAACATGACTTTCAAAGAACAAATGGACTACTGACTATAATATTCTTTTAAATTTTGCCGACAAGAATTTATAGCTGTTTCTCACATATATTCTGCTTCAAAAAATACTGTTTGTAGAGATCTATTGTGCACATTTTAAAAAACCTCCCTTTTCTACTTAATGATTTATGCCGGAAATTGTCTGTCATGTTTCCAGAAAAAGAGCACAAAAGATTTCTGATTGAGCTTTGTTCACAATGAATGAGGTGGGAGGTGATACAGGTCAAAAGAGCCAAGGGTGTGAAGAGCCAGAGCATGAGTTTTGAAGTTAGATGAGTCTAATTCAAATCTAGGTTCTTCTTTTACTAACTCTTTCTTCTAGACAATAGGAGTGATAACCATGGCCTACTAAAATGTTCTGAGATCTGAGTTCTCTAAAGGATGTAAACCACCACAAATACACAATAATCCAGTGTAATTACTAGTAGTGGTAAAATAATGTCTTCCTAGGAATTTGTAGACAGTGGCTTTCATGAAATTATCCCAGGACATCTATAGAGTGAGTTACATATTGAAATGGAAAATCCTATGGGAAAAGGATAAATTTAAATTGCAACTCAGGGGCTGGTGCTGTGGCATAGCAGGTAAAGTTGCCACCTGCAGTGCCAGCATCCCATATGGGCGCTGGTTCGAGTCTCAGCTGCTCCACTTCCGATCCAGCTCTCTGCTATGGCCTGAGAAAACAGAAGATAGTCCAAGTCCTTGAACCCCTGCACCCATGTGGGAGACCTGGAAGAAGCTCCTGAATCCTGGTTTCGGATTGGCCCAGCTCTGATTGTTGCAGCCATTTGGGGGGTGAACTAGCAGACGGAAGAGTTCTCTCTCACTCTCTCTGCCTCTGCCTCTCCCTCTCTGTAACACTGCCTTTCAAATAAATAAATAAATTGCAACTCAAATATAAAAATCATAAAAAAACAATAAATAATTTCTTTACAAGACTATAGAGGGTCCCACTTGGAATGAGTTAATTTTAATACATTATCAGTAGGGCTTTCTGTCTAATAAAAGTCCTGGGTATAATATAAAAAGAATAAAATGATTACTTCATGTAGTTCTTTGTAGTATTCTCACTTTAGGTTCTTTGCAAAATTTTTACTTGAATAATAAAAGTTGATTTTCTTCTAAGAAGAAAGAAAATGAGCTTCCATTAATGGGATTATTCTTTGGGTTTTCTCAAATGCAGTACATCAGAAGATTAATTGCTGTGTACAATCAACAAACAAAACAGCATGGTGGTGCACCTGAACCCCTAAGCAACATTAATGGGCCATTATGAAAGTGTATTTTTATATTAAAAAAAAAAAACTTTTAACTTCTCAATTTCTTGTTTTTAGCTCTTAAAAACATAAGAATATGTAATATATTTTGATAATAGATAAAAGGTAATTTACAGAACAGTAATACTCATATCAAAGCATTTGTGTAAAGAATATGGCACTGGGAACCTATCAGACTGCACATAAATACTTTGCAGAGGCAGCAAGGACGGATAGCAGCTGCTGCCAGCAGTTTTCTCTGGCAAAGAGAAGCCAAGCATGCACAAGGACAGGGGACAGTGCTTTTTCTCTTTTACCTTGGATGATAAGGTTCTTTTTCAGTCCTTGAAGTAAGGAATTTCACCAAAAACAGAACAAGACAAAAGACCAACAGAGAGGTAAACCACAGAAGGAGCCACTGATGCCTACCCACATCATCTGTGCTGCTTCCTAATGGCAACAGATTTTTGCAGTGAGCACAGAAGCTGTTTTCCACGTGTACATTGTTTAAAAAATAAATACCAAGTGCATATTCTAAGAAGTACAGCATAATTGAATTATGCTTGGAATTTATCACACATGTCTCAGTAGAGGATATGACAGGAATGCTTGATCCACGCTCTCTGAAATGGCATGAAGTGGTGCCTTGGGAGTGTCACTCCCCATGGATTTATGTGACCATGGCAGGCATGATTTATCTTACTGTGCTGCTCTACTGGGCTAGAAACAATGCTCACCTATTCATGCTTTAAAAAACAACAACAACAACAACTCTGATCTGCCTCTGAAAAACCCAAAGAAGACAAAAACATTCAACTGTTTACTCAGGAAGTCAAGGGCAAGGCTCTTTAAAGAGCTGGCTGATCTGCTACTCCCTAATTACCTTACAACACTAAGCCCTGACACCAGGCTTGTCAGCAGATTTTATTTACAACCCTTGAGGAAAAATCCTCTTGCTATTTTCACTTCATACAGAAGATAAGTTTGCAAAAGGAAGCACTTGGCAGTACTTCAGATGCTCGCTGTCTGGTGGTGTTGATAATGCAATTCTTTTTATTATTATTATTATTATTATTATTATTGCTGCAGCATTTAGAAGGCTGTATCATTCATATAGACCATCGTGACCCAACAGAGTGACATAATTCCTGCAACCACCTGAGTTGTTTTAGCCACTTCTCTCGCTAAAAGTTTAGAATCTGGCTACAGACTGCTTTTATGCTGAATCCTATTGTTGAAAGATGTCATGCTCTACTGGGCATACCTATAAAATGCCTTTTATCCAAATAAAAGAAAGTCACCTGACCTGCATGAAGAATGCTGATAATTCCACGTGATTCACAATGTTAATGTTATGTTTTAAAGGGAAAGTCAAATTTCATGCAGATTATGAACAGGTAATTTCAGTAAGTTTTTTCCTTTTTGCTAATAGAGTCAGAGTCACATAATCCACAAGAGCCTCCAAATAAAATTCTACTTGCATTAAAGTCACAATTTAATAAATAAAATACCTCCTAAATAAAAATGCACTCAGGGAGAGAAGGCCTACAGTCACTGTTTTTTCTTTCTAGTTACAGGAAAAAAAATCAGTGTGACTTGGTATCTCCACACTGTGTTCCTGAACATGTGAACGGCATCCCAGAAACTATACAGGTACTCAGGCCACTGAAAAGTCTACCAAAACTGCACAATGCAACAGGTGAAAAGTCATTTGTGAAACACACATGCCGGCTATTGTCTGTACCAACTCCCACAGGTGAAGCATCATATTCCACAGCACAGCTGAGCAGCATAACCAATATATGGTCTAAAATTACACACTTTGGAAACAGACTATATCTATTGTTTATTTCAAAATGTAACGAGAGAGACTGAGCAGGGCACAAATAAAATCAAAATGCATTTACTCACTGTGTTAAAATTTGGAAAGAGCCCAACAGCAGAACTACTGTCCACTGGAAAAGACATAAACGGTTTGATATCCAGTGAAGGCTGCATCATCAGGGTAGGTGTGCGCACAAGAGCAGGAAGGGTGGTAGTGTGGCATGTACTGCCTGCCAAGAACAAAACAAAAATGATTTCAATCTGTCACTCACATGCATCATCCTCCCCAACCTACAGTGCAGAAACAAGACGACTGAGCTGCAACCTGCAAGCAAGAGCGTTACACCGGAGGTAAGCAAACGGCACAGGAATAGTAAACACAGCATAAAAGGATCTTCTTCTTCATTGTCGAAGACAGTGATGCAGAACGCTTCTTCATGGCAAGAGTCATGTGCTGCTCCTGCAGATTCTGCCAAGACTCGCAGTGCACAGATCCTACTGGCAGGTGGGACCGGAAAAGGCTCTGTTGTCCATAGGTTGCCTCCCACTAGCCAAAAATGCCAGAGAGAAGAGGGGAGGAGCCTCTTGAAGCCAGATGCTCTTTACTATTCAGAGTTCCTGAATGGCCAGTAGGCATGTTTTATGCAAATAAGAGATAATTGCAGGGTTTTCACAAGAGGAAAAAAACTTGAACTCTTACACTTACTGTCTGCTCTCAGCAAAGTTATGACTCAATTAAAAAAAAAAAAAAAAAAAAAAGAAGGAGAAGGAGGACCGGGAAGAAAAGAGCAAGAGGAAGAAGAGAGAGAAAAAAGAACAAAGAAACAACAGGGGCAGACTTTTGGACTAGCAGGTAAGATGCCAGTTAATATGCCTGTCCCACATTGGAGAGCCTGGGTTCGAATCCTGACTCTGGCTCTTGATTCAACTTCCTGCCAATTTAGACTCTGGGAGGCAACAGGTGATAACTTAAGTGACTGCGTTCTCGCCACCCATGTGGGAGACCTGGATTGAGTTCCTGGCTCCCTGCTTCAGCCTTGGCCCTTGCAGGCATTTGGAGAGTGAATCAGTGGATATGAACGTCCTCCCTCTCTCCCTTTCAAATATAAAAAAAAAAAAATTAAAAAACAAAACCTGAAACTTGTCCTTAATTTAGGGAAATAAAGTAGTCTTGATGTTGACATAGATAGTGTTTTGGGGACTCAAATTTTTTGTCTTCAACTTTTATTTCTAATGAGTTTGTGTTATTTGAGCAACTACCGCCTTTTAACAATTGTCTTAGCTATCACTCTTTAGCTTACTGGTTTAACGCATGCATAGCAGATTTTAAATGCTCTTCTCCAATAATCAGTATTTTCCTTTGGCCTGTAGCTTCCTATAGTACACACATAGGTACAGGTGGCTGACTGAGAGATAGGTAGGCTCTGGCATGCCTTTTTTTTTTTTAACAGCTTTATTGAGATATAACTCACATACTCAATTCACCCACTTGAAGTACCTTAGTTTTTAGCACATTCACAGGCTTGTACAACCATTACAAATTTTAGAACATTTTCATGACGTGTAAAAAGAAACCCTGTACCCATTAGCAGTCACTTCCCATGTCCTCCCAACATCCCTAGCCTCTGGGCAATCATTCTATAGATTTATCTATCCTAGATATTTCATTTAAATGAAATAATGTAGTATAAGGTTTTCATGATTGGCTTTTTTTTTTTTTTTTTTTTGGACAGGCAGAGTGGACAGTAAGAGAGAGAGACAGAGAGAAAGGTCTTCCTTTGCCATTGGTTCACCCTTCAGTCGCCGCCGTGGCCAGCGCGCTGATCCGAAGCCAGGAGCCAGGTGCTTCTCCTGGTCTCCCATTCCCATGCGGGTGTAGGGCCCAAGCACTTGGGCCATCCTCCACTGCACTCCCGGGCCACAGCAGAGAGCTGGCCTGGAAGAGGGGCAACCGGGACAGAATCTGGCGCTCTGACCAGGAATAGAACCAGGTATGCTGGCACCACAGGTGGAGGATTAGCTAAGTGAGCCATGGCGCCGGCCCATGATTGGCTTCTTTTGACAGTGATTTTAAAGCTTACCCATGCTGAGGTAGATATCAGATTTTTATTCCTTTTTTTTGGTTATTATGAATACTACTTCTATGAGAAACTGTTTAATACAGTGTGTGGGACACATGTTTTTTTTTTCTCTCAGGTATTTACCGAGGGGTGGAATTTTGGAAATTGCTGAGTCATATGGTAAATGTATTTGACCTTTTGAAGAACTGCCAGACTGTTTTCCAAATAGTTGAACTATTTTAAATTATCACTATCAGTGTATCAGGGTTCCAATTTCTTCAGGTCTGTCTGCATAAGGATCACATAACAATTACATGCTTAAAATCCCCTACTAAGTTCAAAAGAAATGAACAATATGAGAAAGTGCACCAACTATCAAAATTTTTACCCATCTCTTTCTTGGTGATATAGGCAGGCAGACAGGATTAAATCAATTAGATTTGTGAGTTGGAGACCATGCCTTTGTGCCTTTGCCCTGCCCCCTTTCGTTATCTCACACCCCTACCTGATCTCACCAGTATGCTCACCTGCCAATCAAACTATGTAGCCACTCCCCTTTGAAGTGAATAAAAGGCCTGGAGCACTGTGGGCCCTTCCCTGGTTGTCCATGCCTCTGGGCGGGCTCTCTGCTTTCCTGCCTGCACTATGCTATCTGTGGCTGCTCCTAACTGCAGGCTTGCTCCTCGTGGCTCCCAGCCTGCTCTCTGCCTGGTATGGACCCAACTTATGTTCCTAGACTTCTTTCTCCCCTAAATAAAAACCCTCACTTTCCTTGGTGGTTTTCTAACTGAATAAATGCTAGAATAAATGCTGAATAAATGCTGTACCATGTTGCCTGTTTCATATAAGCAGCCAATATTTAGAATTCTTATTTAAATATATGGCAAGAACTTTCGAAATTTTTTGAGTAAACGTCCCCAATTTCACTGGTGTCACAGAATCATTAAAAGTCCCCTCTATTTAAGTGATATATTTTGGTAATGAATTTCCATAATAAACCCTACATAATTTTTTAACTCATTCCAGAACATTATTGGTAGTGGTGTTCAACAGTCAGGAAGCATTTGTATTGATCCTAAAAACATTAAAAAAAAAAAAAAAAAAAAAAAAAGGAGAAGGGCTCCTGCATTGATCTGCAATAGCAAGTCTTTAGGACATTGCTACCCATTGCAGAATATAGAGTAGGATTCAGTAAACAGGGAATCAGCTAGAAATGTAGCTTGAACAGTGATTTTTTTTTTTTTTTCTGATGCTCAAGTAAATTCTCTGATCTCTGCCTGGCATTCACATAACTACTCCCATATTTAATTACACATTATTCTTCTAATTAGTAACGTTCTATCCATTGCTAAGTTTGATGTTTATAGAGATCAGTATGTCAAATATTGCTGATACGTTCATTAAGATACTTGCTTTAAAAGCTTTGCATTAAAATCTTAGCTAAATTGAAAAAGGGATGTTTCTTATATTAGATCATTGGCCTTTTATAATGCATTACTACTATGATTATTGAAAGTACAAAGAGTAGGTAAACGCAACCATTCTACTTAAAGCTGCTGATGAGCAAATTTGTAATTATTTTGCCATTTGTGGGTCTTTCAGAGGGAAGCAAAGTTCTTTCTTTCATCCCACAATGGTGGCTCTGATAACAATGGGTAATACAAGGCCTCTAAGGGCCAGGCGAGAGCCACTTTGTACTAACAAACTCCAATCAAACAGAATGCAACAGGGAACTTGACAAGCAGATTGCTCCATCAACAAAGGTCAGAATGCATAAGGATCCCCCTTACCCAATCAAATCTCTATGCTAATAAAAACAAGGCTAGAGAACTACTTAGCTGCCACCATTCATTAGCATAAAAACTTCGCAGCTGTTTACCATTTCATTAGCATTTTAATGACAGACAATTTGCCATGTTAAACACAGATTGTTTTAAAGTACTGGTAGATCTTCTGAATAAATATAAACTCTACTTTCATCAATTTCACCAGAACCTTGCTGTTTTCACTTTTAAAACCTACTATTTAATACAACTTCACCAAGACTGATTGCTTCAAAGGAAGTTTTTGCACATGGAAAGTGAATAGGAATAAAGTACATTTTTCTTGCACAGGTTATTTCATGCTTTGATACCTCAGTCGCTCTATTCCAGATTTTTGCTGTTGCTGCTGCTGTACAAAAGCCTCTCCTTATCTCTGGGTGCCCAAAAGTGAGAGGGGGTTACAAGCAGAAATTTGACCCAAATGCATTGTACCATACCAAAAAAATGCTTGATTTCTCTAAAAGCCTAGGACTTTCAGAGGGGAAAAAAGGCTGAAAATATAATAAGCTGGCATTTCAATACAAAGGATGGTATAATATACCTTTTACATTGCTGTTTTCATGGGACAGAACCAACATTTGTATTTTTATGAACTATTTGGCAATATGTAGCTCTGTTTCAAAGCATAGGATATAACCTGGTATAAATCATAATGTGACATAATAACACGGCTCCACCTTATCTGATAATGACTTTTATTAGAGAAAGAGAAAGAGAGAGAGAGAGAGAGAGAGAGAGAGAGAGAGAGAGAAACATGCTCCTATCCTCTGCTTCACTCTCAAAATGTCCCACTGGGAACTCCCATGTTGGTAGAAGACTACCTGAACTATCACCTGCTGCCTCCCAGGGTTTGCATTAGCAGGAAGCTAGAGTCAGGAGCCAGAGCTGGATATCTAACACAGGAACTTCGAATGTGGGTATCTTAACTAGCGTCTTGAGCACTTGACCAAACACTCACCCAGACGGTACAATTTCATTTATAGCACTCAATATATACATATATATTTATCAAACTCTGTGTATTGAAATTAAGTGTATATATACACAACATGCATATCCCAAAGACCTAACAGTACCCGCTCTCACTATGGAAACTCCACCTGTCCATATCCTTTCCCCAAGGAGTGTAATTAATGCTCCCCGTAAGTTGCATTTAGATAGTAAAATAAGTAAGGGTGACAGGAAATTTCCCCTCCACTCTCTGGAGGTCCACTGAAATGAACAGAGAATGGACAGGAGAAAAAGTATGCCAATTTTCTCACATGCCTAACAGGAACCATACAAAATATGAAACTCAATGAAAGGGGGAGGGTGTAGGCAATTTTAGAGGTGTAGAAAATGATTTTTTAGGAGAAATTTATGAGTGGGTCTTCCTTATGGACTATAACAGACAGTGGCTTGGATCAAGCTCCTGGCAGCACTGGGGTTGGCAGCAGCGCAAGTTCAGGGAAGGAGAGGGCCAGACCGTCACAGCGGGGAGGCTGTCCTGTGTAAATGAAGTCTTCCAAGGAACCCTCTAGGGCTGACCTCAGAACAATCTATGGAAAGTCTGTCTACCCTGCCTGAGGACTCTGAGACTCCTGTCTGCACTTTCCTCATTATTTGATGGGCTTCCGAGGGAGGAGTCTTAAGAGCATTGCCTTGTCTTACAGAGAAGTTTCCTTGGTCAGATAAGGCCTTCCCTGCACTCCAGCAGGACAAGCGAAGGCAGCTGGGAAGGCTTTCCAATTCCCTGGAATTCAAAGCGCTCACCATTTCAAAGCATCATACTTGGGGGTATGGTTTTCTGAGCCCCAGGAAATAGGAGATGTATTCATCCATACTATGAAATCAATACTAGGTGAATGACAATTCACCGTTACAACCATAAAGAAAACTATTATTTCAACCAACAGGTGCCTTACTCTGTCAATGGATTATGTCATAATCCATCACAATAAAACCTCATTTGAGGGCCAGGTGACACTTGAAATTATTGCCTGAGTCTTTGACCTTTAGAAATATGATCTTGAAGGCTCTTTCAGGTTATAGCTTTGAGGCTTCCCAGTGGTTCTTCCTTATGGACTATAACATCTTTCTTAGAAAGAAGAAGAATACATCAGAATCACAGGAAATATGGAAAAAATAAAATTTATTTTATATCCTGCAAAAAGAGTAGCTTCTTATGGTATTATTATGTATGTTCCCTTCAGTGAGTACCAAAGCAAAAAGCTTAACATAGTTATATAAAGAAGTGTTAGCATGAGATAGCATCAATTATAGAACTCTTTAGATTTCTTTATAAAAAATTAAAATGAGTGGCATATCAGATTCTCTACCAAACACAGTTTTCCCTTTTGTTTTCCCAACTTTGATGCCCCTGATACTGTGCATTTTCCCTCTTATCAGGAAGAGTGACCAACCCAGCATCTCTCCCACTTGTCCCCTTAGCTTTCTAACTCTTCTACCAATCTTCTAGGTGAAGAAAATAATTTACCAAGACACCACTACACCACATGTGACTAAGAGATATGACTGACACAGGGTCAAATAGTAACAGTCACAACAAATACAGCATTTTTATAGCACACATTCTGTATCAGGCACTATCTTAGGGATGGTACATGCATGTAAGTATATACTAGGAGGTGTCCTAAAGTTCACAGGTAAATGAGATTAAAAGATAATACAAATCACCCATGAACTTTTTTTTTTTAAAGATTTATGTTTCCATCTGAAAGGCAGAGGTTAGAGGTGGGCAGAGACAGGGATCTTCCATCTGTTGGTTCACTCGCCCAAATGGCCTCAAAGGCTAGGGTTAGGCCAGGTTAAAGCCAGACCTTCTTTTGGGTCTGGGGCCAAGTACTTGGGCCATCTTCTGATGCTTCTCTAGGCACATTAGCAGGGATCTGGATCAGAAGTGGAACGGCCAGGACTCCAAGTGGCACTCACATGGGACACCTGTGCTGCAGCAGCTACTTAACTTGCTACTCCACGATGCCCGCCCCATAACCATGAACTTTTTGAAGCTACACATATAATCTCCATATATACATAAAGCTACCTCAAAATGTTAGTGGGAAATGGAATTTAAAAGGTAAGATTACTTTTGTGCAAATATTTTGGAAATGCATGCAGTTTTTTTCATAATATGCATTTTTCATACACTTCTTGGAAACCCCTCATATTCATTTACATGTATATTTATACTTATGTGTACATACTTGCAAAAATACTCATTTACTCTTCACAACAAAGGTTCTAATATTAGTCCCATTTTGTAAATGAGAAAGTAGGCATAGAGATTAAGCCGAACTTCATACAGTTTGTTTATGAAAGAGCCTGGATTTGAACTTAGGCAGTTTGACTCCTGCATTCTGCTTTTTACTCCTATACCATGGTCACCAAATTTGACAGCTTGAATAATATCCAGTTATACAGATGTATTTCCACACTATAAACAGGAACATTTCACCATCACATGAAGAGATTCAAGATGTTGAACTTCCTAACAGGAATGATTTACTGCCGGGAATTAGTTGAGACTTTTATTTGGCTTTAATGTAGCATCTGATACTGAAATAGCTAAAATGTTATGATAAGCTTTGTAATGCTGTATGAGACCTGCTTCCAGAATACATTGATCTAAAAGTGATCTTCCTCAGTATTATTTACTTCAACACAGACTTGTGAGGGGCCAATAAGGTCCACTGCTGACAGCTACCGGGGTTACAAACTGAGTCAGAACTTGTTTTACTTTTCGAGGAAACAGTAACAACGGTGACCATTTCATGGTATTCTGTATGCCAGGTTCTATGCTGATTTGTCTCGTTTTATCTCAATTATAATACAATTCTATGAAGTTTGTACTGCTACTAACATTTTACAAGTGGAAAAGGTGAGGTTTAGAAAGATGAAGATGGGGGCCAGCGCTGTGGAGTAGCAGGTAAAGCTGCCGTCCGCAGTGCTGGCATCCATATGAGCACTGGTTCTAGTCCTGGCTGCTCCCAATCCAGCTCTCTGCTTTGGCCTAGGAAAGCAGCAGAAGATGGCCCAAGTCTTTGGGCCCTTTTCACCCACATAGGAGACCTGGAAGAAGCTCCTGGCTCCTAGGCTTTGCATCAGCCTAGCTCCAGGCTTGCGGCCAACTGCGGAGTGAATCAGTGGATGGAAGATCTCTTCTCTCTGTCTCTGCCTAACTCTGCCTTTCAAATAAATAAATAAATCTTAAACAAACAAACAAACAAACAAACAAGAGGGTCCAGTGCCATGGCTTAGGTTAATCTTCTACTTGCAGTGCTGGCATCCCAAATAGGGAAATTTGGCCAAATGGCCGGAATGGCCAGAGCTGGGCTGATCTGAAGCCAGGAGCCAGGGGCTTCTTATAGGTCTCCAACGTGGGTGCAGGGGCCCAAGGAATTGGGCCATCTTCTACTGCTTTCCCAGACACATTAGCAGGGAGCTGGATCAGAAGTGGGGCAGCCAGGAATAGGACCAGCACACATATGGGATGCCAGCACTGCAGACAGTGGTTTAACCAGCTGTGCCACAGGGCAGCCAATCCCCCACCCCTGCTTCCTACTCCTTAACAATAGGGTTCCAGTCCTAAAAGCCAGGTTACTAAAGCACCATCTCCTATATTGTTTTCATAGGCTTTGCCCCGATGATGGTCTGAATCAGTCTCAACTGGATGAAGGCTGACTAGCTGAGCCTCACATGTGTAAAAAGGAGGACTGTATATGTCACCTGGAACCAAAGTTTAGCCACTCCCTATAGAACGAAAGATTGGAGCATGAGTGGAAAGAGCAGTCAGAGAGCTTTAGGAAGGAAGGGGTCCAGCAGGTTACAACATCCACAAGTTGGACTCATTCTCATATCAGTCCACACATGGTTTTGTCAGAGGCCCTAGCAATTACAAATCACCCCGTCAGCAACTACACGACCCGAGTTCTCTTTTCTGATGCTATACAGCTTTCCCGAGACTCCCCAGTCAGGGGGACAGGTTAGGTTTCATCTCTGCGTCCATGGTGGGCAGCCACTCAGATGCTTTCTTTTCTCAAAAGTGTCACAATCTGACTGGTTGTCGTCTGCATCAGTCAATGAACTATTTTGTTCCCTAACAATACGGCAGGGGTCATGTATTATTGATAAAATGTGAATGAGGTTCAACAGTGAAAGCAATCGTATCTGGGGTAAATTTGAGATTATAAATGTTGACATAGATGAGATATCTCTTAAGATGAACTTTGGGGGAATGGATATTATTTCCAGAGATGGATCTCTCTAGTTCTCACTTGCTTGCTCGCTCTCTCTGCTTCTCTCCATTTCTCCTTCTCTAACTCTGCCTTTCAAATCAATAAGAAAATCTTTCAAAATTTGAGAATATAGGAGTAAGATACTATCAGAAGAATGAATAGGCAATCCACAGAGTGGGAGATGATATTCACCTTATACTGATTTTGAAAAAGGACTTGGATCTAGAATAAAAAACTTCCACAGAACAGTTAAAAAAAAAACTAGAAAAATGGGCCAAAGACTTGAATGGATACTTCACAAAAGTGTATATTAAAATGTTCAATAAACATTAAAAATATTACTTAAGTTCATTGGTAATTAGAGATATGTGAATCAGAACGAGATATCACTCTATACCCACAAGAATGGCTACAATGAAGAAAAACAGATTATTAAGTGTTGACAGGGATAAGAAGCAACTAGAGTTCCATAAGGAAGTATAAATTGTTACAGTTACCTTGAAAAGCTACTTGGCAATATCTACAATATCTACTCTATAATATCTACTTATACATAGGAGGTAGTCTTAAAAAAGTTTGTGGAAAATGAGTATCATGATAAAACAATGCATGGATTTCAAAACTTTTTATACAAAAACTTCTCTTATTTTCCTTTTCCCATGAATTTTTGGATGTCCCCTCATATGATTCTTATGAACCAGCAATGTCCTAGGAATATGCCTAACAGAAATGATACGGAAGCTGGCGCCGCAGCTCACTAGGTTAATCCTCCGCCTTGCGGCGCCGGCACACCGGGTTCTAGTCCCAGTCAGGGCGCCGGATTCTGTCCCGGTTGCCCCTCTTCTAGGCCAGCTCTCTCCTGTGGCCAGGGAGTGCAGTGGAGGATGGCCCAAGTCCTTGGGCCCTGCACCCCATGGGAGACCAGGAGAAGTACCTGGCTCCTGCCATCGGATCAGCGCGGTGTGCCGGCTGCGGCGGCTATTGGAGGGTGAACCAACGGCAAAGGAAGACCTTTCTCTCTCTCTCTCTCTCTCTCTCACTGTCCACTCTGTCAAAAAAAAAAAAAAAAGATACGGACTAGAATGCCCATAGCAATAAAGTTTACAGTTGCCACAAAGTGGACATTGGCAAAGTAAGCCATCAGCAGTAGAAAGAATAAATAATTTTGTCAGCTTCACATGACAAAATGTTTACACATAGAATTTAGTAATAAGAACAAGTGATAAGCCACATAAAGCCAATAGACCTTGCGGATATGATGTTGAGGAAAAGAATTTAAATAAAGGAATACATGCTGCCTTGTATAACTCATATAAGGTACAAGACCAGGCAAACTAATCTATGGTATTAGTTAGGATAGTAGCTGTCCTTGTAGGAATGGGTACTGGGGATGCTCTTATCTTGATCTAGGGGTCAGTGTACATTCACTCAACTGTACACTTTCATTATGCTATACAGTAACAGAAAGTTTTCAAAATTGAGCAGTCCTATTAATTTGGATAAAATGCTTTGACAAATAGAGGCAAAACTCCCCAATAATAATATCTTGAATACTTTGAAGTTAGAATAGTTCCATGATTATGTCTTTGGGGCTCCTTTTCCCACTACCAGCTTCATTATTCTTAGGACTGTTTGTGAACAAATAAAAGTTCCCTAGATGCTGCTGCTTCCTCGCTGAATTTAGGAACTGGCTAGAGAAGACTGACACAAAATGCAGTGATGCCAAAGAGAAAAACGTTTATCTAGAATTCTGAGTTCCTAAAAGTGCCTCAATTGGCAATTCTGTGCCTGCATCTCCCTCGGGGCAGTTTGGGGTCCCCTCCCAACAGCTGCAACAGCAGCCGCCTCTACAGCAACCTGCCAGCATGTTGCATTAGAAAATAAATCCTTCTGAGCACCACACTGAAGTTTATAAGCAATAATGAAGCGCTGTATCAGAAGACGGCAATGAAGCCACATCGTGATAGATTTTTAAGCCACAGTGTCCTTTGGGTTTAGTAGTAGTCACACACCAGCTTCTACACAAAATAATGAATCTTTCACTGAGATAGTTTTTCAGATGCTGCAGCAATAGAAAACACACAGCCAAGGGTGATCAATCTGTACCTGAATATCTTGCCAATGTACTGAGTTTTTCATATTTAAGCATTGAACAAAATGGGTAAGATTTACTTACTATACACAAACAGCAGTTTGGTTAAACGTGACATTTTTACCAGCTGCAATCTTTTTTAAAAGGCACCATCAAAAAATCCGAGAATTTCAGATTTTAGAAGCTTAAAACTTAAAACTGTGAGATGAGAATAGCTAAATCGTCATCGTGCCTAGCCAAATATTAATTTTGTTGTAGATTTGCAGCTCATAACCCAACAGCATCAAGCATAGTCATGCGAGAAAGAAGCCTCAGAGAATGGAAACCAGGATTCTAACACATGCTTTCTCAAGCTTTTCAAAATCGTTTTTAATACACCTGACTTATCAAAAGGGAATGTCATGTGCTTAGTTCCCAAATTACGAAGTCTTTAGAGAAGCCAAAATTATCTCCAGCAGAGCTTTACTAAAATTGTCTCAGGTCAAGAATGGATTGGGAGGTCATAGATGGCTGACGAAATTTTTTGGCAAAAAGACCCGGAGATGGTCCTGGGCTACATCTGCTTGGTGATTCTCATCCATGGCATCGAGACCCTTCTGCAAGGGCTGAAGTTGCTTTCTCTGACAAACCGAGAACAATCTGCAGTCCCTTCCAGCCTGCTAGGGACCTAGGAGCAGCACAGATCTGTGACTTGTTTGAGCGAACTTCCTAAGAACGCAGACTTCCCTCAGAAGACAGCTGCTTCTTAAGTCACTGACTATTTCTAGAGGGACCATACTTCTTAAACCTGTAGAGATGAATGTTGACTTATGAATCTACCCTTCATTTTACATGAGAAGTGAGATGAGAACAGCTAAATCGTCATCGTGCCTAGCCAAACGTCTAAGACAGGGACACTGCTTCAAATAAGCAGGTCTGGGCAGTCAGATATACAACAACTATGAGTTGTACTTCTTTTTTTCTTGAAAAATTTAAGTAGATTAATATCTGGGCTGTTCTCTTTTCTTTATTCATTTTGAAAATCAAAGTTAGAGAGAGAGACAGACAGACAGACAAAAGGAGAGATCTTCCATATGCCAGTTCACTCCCCAAATGACTACAACGGCCAGGGCTAGGCCATGCTAAAACCAGAAACCAGGAGCCAGGAGATTCTTCTGGTTTGCCATGTGGGTGGCAGGGGCCCAAATATGTGGGCCACCTTTCACTGCTTTTCCATGGCCATTGGCAGGAAGGTGGATCAGAAGTAGAACAGCCAGGACAGGAACCAGTGCCCATAGGGGATGTTGGCGTCACAGTCAGGTTTACCTGCTACACCACAATGCTGGCTGTTTCTAAATTTTGACTGAAATGTAAAATGAAGTATTCATTTATTTAATGAGATTTTAATCTTAATGTTTTTGTCAACATGGGTAATGGGAGAAAGACATTCAGTGAAAGAAAAGCTCATGTGGTCAAAAGTCAGTATTTCTTCCCAGTTTAAAGAACAGCAGGAGACTGATTCTAACACTTCATTTTAAATAATTATTTTAATATTCCAAATGGGGGAAAAAAAGGGAACAACAAAGAGCATTAAAACTATGCTTTGGGGATGGGTACTATGGGGCAGCGGGTTAAGCTTCCACTTAGGGCCCTGCATCCCCTATTGGAGTGCCTGGTGGGAGCCTTGGCTTCTCAGCTTCTGATTCAGCTTCCAGGTAATGCACCTGCGAAGGCAGCAGATGACAGCCCAAGTGCAAGTGCTCCTGCCACCCATATGGGACACCCAGATGAGTTCCAAGCTCCTGGCTTTGGCCTGGTCTAGCCCTGGCTATTGTGGGCATCAGGAGAGTGAACCTGTAGGTAGATGATTTCATTCTCTCTCTCTCTGGCACGTTGCTTTTCAAAAACATAGATAGATCTTTAAAAAAAAAAAAAAAAGTAAAAACCTGTGCTTTTAACCATACTGTTTGGATCAATATAAAACACAGTCTCAGCCAGCGCTGCGGTTCAATAGGCTAATCTTCCTCCCGCGGCACCGGCACACGGGGTTCTAGAACTGGTTAGGATGCTGGATTCTGTCCTGGTTGCTCCTCTTCCAGGCCAGCTCTCTGCTGTGGCCCGGGAGTGCAGTGGAGGATGGCCCAAGTGCTTGGGCCCTGTACCTGCATGGGATACCAGGAGAAGCACCTGGCTCCTGGCTTCGGATCAGCGCAGTGCGCCAGCCACAGTGCGCCGGCCTCAACAGCCATTGCGGGGTGAACCAATGGAAAAGGAAGACCTTTCTCTCTGTCTCTCTCTCTCACTGTCCACTCTGCCTGTCCAAAAACAAAACAAAACAAAACACAGCCTCATGGTGGGAGGCACACTCACTTGGTGCTGGAGGTTTTTCCACGAAAGTACTATCAGAATTGCAATACAAATGCTATCTGCAAAGACACATTTTCCCAAGCCAGGGCAACTGACCTTCCTCTAGAACCAAACAACAGGGCCCTTCAGGCCTCTGGTTCTGGCTCTCGGCTGGTCTTCTCTACTTCACCCAAAGGGCCAGGCTGAAGGACACTGGAAGCAGCAACTTGCAGATCAGTGCACCCAGCCGCTGCCCTACATGCTAGCTACAGGAAACAAAATGTTTTGTCTCTGCATGAGAGAATTTCGGTTCCTGCATTCAGTGTCTCGGCTATCTTCCTTGAGAAGCCAAAGAGAGAGAGAGAGAAAATAACAGTGGCTTCTGTGAATTATCCTGTAAAAAGTTATTGCCCACCCCCCACCCCACAAATGTATTCAACTTAAAGAAACAGTTAATATTTGCTCTACTAGTGTTCTATACTCCTACCTTGGCAGAGAAAAAAGGTTTCCTTAGCTTAAACATTAACTGAACACTCCAAAGCTATTCAAAAGCAGTTACCTGTTTTTTTAATAGGCTCCCTAAAAGCACAATTTGGGAATAAACAGAAACAGTAAAAACTGTTGTAGCACTTTTTGTACACCTTTCATGGCCACCATAATTATAAGGCACACTAGAGCATTCAGGAACAATTCTAATGCAGCATTATAATCACAGTGACTACCGTAGGTCACTCCTGGCCCTCCATCAGCAAGGAAGCCTTTTCCCCAGGAGCAGGAGAGACGGCTTGCACCTGACAGCTATGACTGCTGTTTCAGCTGCATGAGGGTCACCATCCGACCCCTGGGGAAACCCGTCAGGGATGGAGTGTGCAGGCATCGTGAACAATGGGGTGACACCAGGGCTAAGATGGCGAAAAGGGTGAGGGAGAACCTGGAGAGGGAGGGAGGAGTGGCGATTCTGCCTTCGTTTTGCGGAGAGGACTAGAATTTACACTATTTCTTCTTTGGAATTTCCCAACATCCCATTTGTAAAATGATTTCTTCCCTCTGGTCTTTTTGCCGGATGGCAGAAATCTGTACTGACCAAAATGGAGCAGAGAAAACTCTGCACGAGTAGGAACAGCCGAGTTAGGCAGAGCATCCAACTCCTTCAAACACGGGCACTAGGCAACGGGGAGACAACACAGTATCGCCTTCCTTTCTCCTGACCAATGTGGAATGTCCTGCGACTCGGGAGATGCTTGTGGGTCTTTAGTGGGTTGGGCCAGTGACTGGCCTGGCTTCCTGGAACTCTGCCACTGTTCTGACATCCCAGAAATTGATGCTACCTGCTTCAGTAATACAGGCAGCTTCTGGGGCACTAGTGATATGCAAACAGCATCAGACAAGGCTCTCCAGTGAATACTCAAGGACTTTCTGCATTGGAAGTGATTCATCATAAATGACTGCCCCTGTTCCCATGTAGCGTGTTTGCTGGTGTACTATTATTCTGTCTTTGTACAGCTCTTCTATGGAATTTCTTCAATTTGACTGTCAGGTTCAGATTCATTCTCTCTCTCTCTTTCTCTTCCTCTCTCCCTCTCTCTCTGTCTGTCTCTCTCTGTCTCTGTTTCTCTTGTACACTGAAGTGTTTATTTTTAGCACAGTATTTATGGTGTGCAAGATGATACTTCGATATACATAGTGAATCAATTTCTATAATTAATCAATTTAGCATATCCATCATTCGCATAGTTCGTGCACAGGCGTGTGTGTGTGTGTGTATGTGTGTGTTTGTGGTAAGGGTGTCTAAAATTTACTCTTCAGCAAATTTCTAGAATGCAATACAGTATTATTAACTATGTATTCTCATGTTGTATTGCAGATCTCTAGATTTCTTCATCCTACGTAACTGCAACTGGACCCTCTGACTTACATTTCCTTGTTCTCCCCTGCCACAGTAAACACCTTTCTATTCCACTTCTATACATTTGCTTTTTAAATTTTGATTTCACTTACAAGAGGACATGCACTATTTTTCTTTCTGTGATTGGCTAATTTCACTTAACATAATGTTCTCTACGTTGTTACAAATGGCAATATCCTCTTTTTTTAAGCCTGAATAATATTCCTTACATGGAATTTCATTTGGTTTCCCAAATGATTTCCTCTTACTCCCTCAATGATCATCAAAAGTCAAAGCCAAATGATTTTTTTAATACGCAGTCTCATTAAAAGTGGATAATTAAAATAATAGCACTCAGTATTTTCCTTTTCAGTGATTTGTTTTATAAGCCAACAAAGAAACCGAAATATTTTCTTTTAGAACGTGTGTTTTGCTCTTGGACTCTTTGGGACTTAGAGCCACTTTCTTTGCTTTAAAAGATATCACTGGAGGCTGGCACTGTGGCTCACTAGGCTAATCCTCTGCCTGCGGTGCGGGCACTCCAGGTTCTAGCCTCGGTTGGGGTGCCGGATTCTGTCCCGCTTGCTCCTCTTCCAGTCCAGCTCTCTGCTGTGGCCCGAGAGGGCAGTGGAGGATGGCCCAAGTGCTTGGGCCCTGCACCCGCATGGGAGACCAGGAGAAGCACCTGGCTCCTGGCTTCGAATTGGTGCAGTGCCGGCCGTAGCAGCCATTTTGGGGGTGAACCAACGGAAGGAAGACCTTTCTCTCTGTCTCTCTCTGTCTCACTGTCTAACTCTGCCTGTCAAAAAAAAAAAAAAAAAAAAAAAAAAAAAAAAAAAAGAGATATCACTGGAAAGTAAACAGTTCCTAAAGCAGACTTGGTTCTCAATATATTTGACAAAATATGTTTCCAGTTAAAAGAAATGTAAAAGAAACCCAAAGTCTCTATATGTCCGCCTGTCTGTATATGATTCCAAACTTCCACTTGCGTCTCTTTTCTCTGACACTCCCTTTCTCAGCATCCCTCTCACTCCTTCTCTTTGACCCCCTCCCCACCAGGTCTCCTTTTCTCTCACTTATCTTTTCTGTCTCCACGCTCTCATCTCTGGAATCTCTGTCTCTGTAGGTGTGTGCACCTGTCTCTTGTCTCTTTCTCTCTGCCTCTGACCCTCAGCATACTGATGCCAGGGAACTAGAAAGTATTCATAAAATTTGTCATTTGCCTTGTTTTGAAGTTTCACTGTATTAATTTTTGTTTTTAAAATTTGCTTGTGGAAATCAAAAGATTGGCAGAAAGATCATGCTAGTATCAGGACAAGTTTGTCCCAGTGACAAGGTAACTATTAAATGAGGCCATGATGCCTGCTCAGGACTCAAGCAGCCACGTCAGTTGCAACAACTGGGGATTGTTTCCTAAGTGCTCCCACCATGGTATCTGCTATATGTAGGACAGATAGCACAAGTTATGATCTTAAAGACACCAAAGAATCATATGGTATATGTTGACAGATATTCAACATTGTGTTCTGGGTTATATAAGCAATATACCTTCCCACTGGAGAGCACAAAGTGCTTTCAGATATATTAGGTAGCCTTCTTACATGCATTTTACATACAACAAACAGTACTCTGAACTCTTACATGGCTTATCATCACCCTATGTTTTTCTGAAGAACATGATGCTCAGGGCTAAATAATTCCATAGCAAAGCAAACAAACAAAATGAAGCCAACGATGGGTTTAGAACCAGAAAAAAAATCTTCCAAAATCAGCCTATTGGAATAATTACATTGAGCAACATTGTCTGCCAAGATGATACATATCAGACTCTCAAGCACCCTGGAAAAATTAATGGACTTTGCCTATAGCCTACTCATGTTTGCTTTTTTTTGGGGGGAGGGGGGAGGTGAGGAAGAGCAGTGAACCCTCAGTGTTTGCATCTCTAATCTACCAAGACAGCATAACAGTGATGCTCCTTCAATATTTCCTAAACCACCTGAACTCCTTCTGGGAATTCCAAGATAAAAAACATCTTTCTAGTGCCAACAGGTCCCAAGTTCTTTCTAATACTAATATTTATATGTGTCTGACAAAGGGCAAAACTGAAAGAGAAAGGATTTGTTCAAGGGCAAAACAAAGTAATACCACTAAGATATAAATGAGACTTTACAAGTACCTATTGTGTACATATAGAATACAGCTATCCTGAGACAATATTCCCTGGTGAGGAGCTAAACTTACCTGGTTTCCAGAGAGATCTCGATGCCCAAGGGTTTAAATTAACATGAAACCATTAAGTTTGTACTTGAACTAGAAGGAACATTAAAATCTGAAATGAGCCTGTCATAAAAAAATCATGTGATGAGAGTGCAAATCACTCACGTCACTCAAGTTTATTACAGCCACCACCAGCCACGATTCTGTCAATCTTCATGTGGATTCTTGGACAGGTACAATCATAAGCTTAAATGAACTTCATGAAGAGGAGAGACGGGACAAGGAGAAAGGGTTCTAACAAACTGTGATTAAAAACAAATCTCATTTTTATCTAGCAGTTATTCTGAGACAAACTTTGGAATAAAAAAGAACAGTAGCTCATAAGATAAAGGAAATGTGGGAAGTCAGTTGCATCTCATATTTAGCAAAGTGACTCAATAGCACAAGTTAAATACAAACCGATTAGGAAATATAAGATAGCATTGGACAGGGGAGTCACGAAATCAGCAAATTCTATTTGTTCTAACGCTGATACTTTTCTCTTTTTTCCAAAATGGATTTGAGCCGTTTCCTATTTCTGTCACATACTTTGTGAAAAAGTTCCCTGAGGTGTAAATGCTGATCCGTCAGCAACGCTTACCTTCGTTGTTAAGATTACAGTCCACGTTCACTTCTGCATTCAAGCACTGTACGAGGCATTGCATTCAGAGATAAATAATTCCATCATTTCAACTGGCGCTCCTGTGAAGCGCGCTGCTAGGAAACAGCCAGCAGGCTGAGCGTCTGAACAAATCATGCGTCCTGTAAATGCTGCTTAGCTCTAATTACTATTGAGGGTAGTGTTTGCAACTTGATTCCAGGGAGAGAGCAGACTACCTTCTGACGACATCGAGCCAAATATATCCTAAAAGACTGACAAGTTACTTTCTTTCATGTAATTTTTCTCAGTCTCTCCTACCACTCTGCCAGGCTAAAAATAAAATCAAGAAATCTGAAACCATTCCTTCCTCCCTATAAAAGAACTTGATTCTCTCAACATAGCTATTTATCACAACAATCTGGAATTTTCAGTATCACTAAGATTTTAAGGGTATTTTTCCCCCCTGGATGGGCATTTTAAAAATGCCTCTACTCTGAACAGGAATCTGTTCTCAAACTTCCTATTCTGTTGGTATGGAAGTTTATTTGCATATTATTAGGCTTGAAGAATTTTGTTTCCTTTCCTATGAACTTTTAAGTTTTAAAAATTCAGAATATATAATTCAAAAATGCTAACAGATGATAATTTGATGCTGATAACATTAATATGGATGCTTATGCATCTCAATTCAAATATCAAATTTCAAATATACAGGGGAATTATAATGGGGAGATTAGCAGTTTTGTAGGTTTGGAATGAAAAGGATTCATTATTTACTCACATTTCTAACCAATTTCACTCTCCATCTAGTGGCATCTGGCTATGTTATCAGAATAAGGATTCCGATATATCCATGCGTGACTATGAATGTTTTCCTTATGCTACGCTGACTGCCATTGCTATTAAGGAGTTAGCTCAGTGGGCATTGGAGTCAAAGAAAGAAATCTGAAATGACTCATGTTTGCGAATGTCAGGAAGGATTTTGCACCTTTGACTGTGTAACTTAGTACCTTCATCCAACACAGCAAAAGCACTTACTCCTATCTAAATTCTGAGGTTTGCTATATATGCTTATGTCAGATTTGCACAGAAATTTTGAGGGAAAGGTAAATCTAAGTGAATAATTAGATGCAGCAATCAAAATGGTAATTTTAAAACCACCTGTTACAAATGGTGTATTCCTTTAGCCCCTACTATCTCAGTTATGAATAACAAAATAACATTCTAAATGGAACATGGGATGGCTAGCTCTATACTTATTTCCTCCCAAATAACAGTTGTGTCCATATTACATAATATTTAGTTCTTCATGATTATAATTAAATTCTAGTCATGGCTGCAATTTTTACATTAAAAAATTCATCTATAATAGACCTCTCTTAAGACACTCTTAATCATTACAATGATGCCTCCTTTAAAGTATTTTTATTTCATGGAGCTAGGCAAATTATTCCATCCTTTTTTGCCTGCCCTTCAATCACACCTGATTCTTGAAGGACTTTTCTAGAACATTTCCAGGGTTGGCCCATGAGTACATCCTCAAACTTCTAAGCTCTCTGACTTTTCATATATTCCAGGGGTGGGGAACCTTTTTCTGCCAAGGGCCATTTGAATATTTATACTATCATTCATAGGCATACAAACTTATCAGCTTACAAAGTAGCCTGCTATAGATTTACTGAATTTCAAGTCCCACCTGAGGTTGCCTTGCTAGAGCCAGACCAACAGATTTCAAAGGCCTTATCTGGCCTGTAGTCTGGCTGTTCCCCACTCCTCAACGTGTTGTCCCCAGACCAGCAGCATCAGCATCCCCTGAGAACTTGTTAGAAAACAGATTCCCGGGCCCCACCATAGTCCTGCAGAATCCCCAGCGCTGGGGTTGGGGCCCAGCAACCTGTGTGACGTGAAGCGTGTTGCTCTTTATGAACCACTGTCCATGGTGCATGGATGCACTGAGAGCTGTGGGAGAAGAGAGGACGGGACACTGGAGACTTACAGAGAAAACTCTGGGGAGACAGAGGCTCAGCAGAGCAGTGACTCATCTAACCGACGGCCAGCGTTCGGCTAGATCAGGAGGCACCTGTCACCTTCAGCTAACACAGCAGTACCCATTCCAGGACCTCACTCTATCAATCACAGTCTTTCTTCAAACAAACCAACTTCATTCCTATCAGACTCTACGTCTACCAACTTTTCTTTCTTCAAACTTTTAGTTCCTTATGTAGCTGGCACTTCTTTTCCATTTTTCACTATCCCCTCACTTTCAAAACCCCATGATCTGCTTTCTAATTCCCCCAGCCTAAGTCAACAATGATTTTAAAGGTGTTTTATCAGTCCTCCTTGAACTCCTCACCACTAGCAGACTATAAGCCAATGTCTAAATAGTCTCTTTCCAGGTTAAACTTTTTGAAATGTGTTTATTTATTTGAAAATCAGAGAGAGAGAGAGAGAGAGAGAGAGAGAGAATTTTCAATTTGCTGTTTCACTACCCAAATGCCACAACAGGCTAGACTGGCCCAGACCAAAGCCAGGAGATCAGGGACTCCATCTGGGTCTCAGGCAGATGGCTGGGACCCACGTTCTTGAGCCAGTATCTGATGCCCCCCAGAGTGCGCAGTAGCAGGAGCCTCGATCAGAAGCAGCAGTGAGACTGGATCTCAAGCACTGACAAGGGATGTGGGCTTCAGGCAGAGGCTTAACCGTTCATACCACAATGCCTGCCCTTCCCCAACCCTGCTCAAGTTCAGTTTTTTTATTCCCAACCACTTGTTGGACCCCACCCACCTATATCCCACTGGCTCTTGAACATGAACTTTTACAAAATTAAATGACAGTCAATCAAGATTCCCCTGACCCCACTCCACCTAGCTCTCTTAAATTCCCCTGGTCTTTATTTCACGGTCTGGCACCAGGAGGATTCCGATTACACACACCCTAATACTTGAAGCTGTGTCTGACCCTCTCTTCCTTGCCCCTGAATCAAGCTGGTTGTCCAGATTACATCTGTCGACTCCTTCCCCTTTTCATACCCATTGCCATTACTTTCATTTAAGTCCTCATTAGCTGTTCACTGGCATAATCCTTTCATCACTGTATTCCCCTTGTAGACAGATGAATGCTTAAGAACAGCTTGAATTAATCATTTTCCTATTCAAATATTGCCCATGGCTCCCGTTAGTGAGTGGTAGGCTGTGAAATCCAATACACCTGTTCAAATCTCTACTCTGATACTTACCAGCTGGGTAACATTACATGAATTAATTGACTTGGTAAGCCCCAACTTTCTCAGTTGACAAGTAGGAATGAAACAGTAATCATACCTCATGAGGAGCCCTGCAGGAAAAAAAATGCCTGCAGATTCTTACCACCCTGTTTTAGAACACCGAAATATTTAGGAAATGATAAACACTATTATCAGTATCAGCCAGCACCATAGACTTCAACTCCAATGCCTCCATTTAGCATCTACCCTCGTCCTCAAATTTAACAGAAAACTGTTTTCTCATATACTCTCTACAAGATTTGTTAAACAGAATTTTATTTCAAAGACAAGGCTCACATCTTCCTTTTCGTTCTGTCTCTGGCCCCTAAGGCAGTGCCTGACACCTGGCAGTTGCTCCTGAAATGTTCACTGTGTGAAGCACTGTCGTCGGTTCCTGCACACACACATTTCCTTAGTTCTTTCACTTTGTTCCCGCTGTCACGCCTCCTAGGTGTGCTCCTTCATTTCTGTCCCCTTTCAAATCCAAACTTCAAGTGGCATTTTCAATGCCATTTCTTCCAGAAAGGCTTCTCTCTTCCCTAAGAAAGTATCTTGTTTTCCTCTGAACCTGCAATGCATTTCATGACTTCTCTATTATAGTACTCAAAACACTCCATTATATATTGTACATGAATCTCCTTCCCTAGCCTTAAGTTCTCTGGGCCAGAGACTTGACTTGATTTACTGCTGTGTGCCTAGTGCCCTGCCCAGAGAATGGAGAATGAATGAATGCGGTATTGGGAACCACATCTATGTTTTCATTATAAGAACTGTGCTGCTGCATACTACCTAATTAAAGGTTTTGTTTCTAATCAATTATTACTATAATCTTCAAAGAGTATACAGATTGTGAGAATTACAGAAACAAGTTTAAGAGGGTCCCTTATAAATGGGGTGTGTTCATAAACTTGGTTTTAAAAGCCAATATTCTAGAACTCAGACACATTTTCCATAGAAACAAAGTCATATACAGTCACTGGATTCCTAGAATATAGTTCTCAATAGCTCCTTTAACCCAACTGGATGGCTGCACTAGATAGAGCACTATACTAACAGTAACACCTCAGTGGTAACATTATTGTATGAGATGTTGAAAAGGAGGCATCAATTTTTGAGTGCTTATGAAGATACCTGTCTTCCTTGCAAAACAAAAAAGCATGACTATGTATTTATGTATTTTTAAAGATTTATTTATTTGATGGGCAGAGTGACAGAGAAAAAGAGAGAGAAGAGGGAGGGAGAGACAAAGAGAGAGCTGCTCCATCTACTAGTTTACTTTCCAAATGGACATAACAGCTAGGTATGAGTCAGGTGGAAGCCAGGAGTGAGGAAGGGCACCTGGGTTGTCCACAAGGGTAGCAGGGGCCCAAGCACTGTGTCATCATCTACTGCCTTCCCAGGCACATGAGGAGGAAGCTGGAGTGGAAATGCAGTAGGTGGGACTTCATGGGGTGCTCTGGTTTGCAATGCCAGCGTGGCAAGTGTTGGCTTAACCTGCTGTGCCACAACACTGACCCATTTTATTTTGTTTTTATTTTATTTATTTTTAAAGGTTTTAATAATTTGAAACTCAGAGTTATAGAGAGAAGGAGAGAAACAGAGAGAGAGAGAGATCAAGCTTCCATGCACTGGTTCACTCCGCAAGTAGCCACTAACAGCCAAGGCCGAGTACGCTGAAGCAAGGTGCCAGGAGCTTCATCCAAGTCTCCCATGTGGGTGCAGGGGCCCAAGGACTTGGTGGTCCATTTTCTGTTGCTTTTCCCAGCAAAGAGCTGGATTGGAAGTGGAGCAGCCAGGACTCAAACTGGCACCCATATGGGATACCAGTGTCACTTGTGATGGCTTTACTGGCTTCACCACAATGCCAGCCCTGCCCATTTTAGTTATTTTTCAAATACTCAGAAAGCTATAACCTAAAGGTAATTTTCTTGTGTTTTCATATGGTTACTTTTCATTGCCAGGATAAACGTGATATGGTTCATTCAATTAATTTAAAATTGTTGTCTGTAAATTGCAAATGGAAGTTTCCATTGCAGGCTGTGGCTTTACCCACTATGCTATGGCGCCAGCCCTAGCTAACAGCTTTTAACAGATTTTTCTCAAATCACTTATGCTCTGCTGCACTTGGTTCTTCACGTAGCAGCTAAGCATACTATTTGAAAATTCAAATCTGGGGCTGGCACTCTGGCGTAGCAGGTAAAGCTGCCCCCTGCAATATTGGCATTCCATATTGGTTCTGGTTCCAGTCTGGGCTGCTCCATTTCTGATTCAGCTCCTGCTAATGGCGTGGGAAATGCAGCTGAAGATGGCCCAAGTGCTTGGGCCCCTGTCACCCACGTGGGAGACCTGAACGAAGCTCCTTGCTTTGGCCTCGCCCCACCCCAGCCATTGTGGTCATCTGGGAAGTGAACCAGTGGATCAAAGATTATCTCTCTCTCCTTCCTTCCTTCCTTCCTTCCTTCCTTCCTTCCTTCCTTCCTCCCTCCCTCCCTCCCTCCCTCCCTCCCTGCCTCCCTCCCTTCTTTTCTTTCTTCCTTTCTGTGTGTGTCATTCTCTCAAATAGATTTTTACAATAAGGCAAACATCATCAAATCATGACATGCATAATAGCTTCCCAACACATTTGAAATAGAATCACATATCTTACCATGGCCTACAGTTACAAATATTTAAGCCTTTGTTTACTTCTAAAACCCCACCAAATACCATCTCCCATCCCCACCTCCCAAGATCTAAGCTTCCTCTCTCTTCACCAAACTTGTCAAATTCATTATCTCAAGGCTTTCTCTTTCTACTTCAGCATGGAACCCTATTTTCTCAATTCAGTTATCACCTCCTGGGGGGACTTTCCCTCCACAACATTACTCTACTTTACATGCTTCCCAGCTCTTATCTCTGAAATTATCCTGTTTTTGTTTACCTGCTCATTGCTTCCTCTCACTAGAATATAATCCCCATGAAGACAATAACTAAATTCAAGTGCTCTACTGCCTCCTTCTAGAACAATGGCAGGGCTATGGTAGGCTCTAAAAACATACTTCCAATAAAATGAATGACCATACTTCCCCAGTCTTTTCAAGTGTGAAGAGATTTTTTCTAGCATCAAATGGTTTTAAGGCCTTCTCACATAGTATTATTGTTGTTGATACATTATTAGTATTAACTGATTATATGAAACATTGCTATGAAGTCAGTAACATTTAAGGTAAAGTGGTATCTCATTATCACATTAGGGCTGGCAGATTTGGTGAAAAAAATGCTGGGTATGTGCAAGACACAGTATATATTTAATGTACTAAATACTTAGCGCCCATTTCTATTTATAGCAACATGAACATCTTCAGCCCACTCACGGCTGATGTCAGGGGACCCACCGATGGAGATGCAGGATTTGGTACAAGGATGCAAGGAATGGCAGCAGTCCTAGTCGGAACTTTTTCAAGATAAGAATAAATTCTATATAAATCCTATCCTACACTTGATCTTAGCCAAAAGACAGAGAAGCGATAATAAACCCTATCTTAAACTAGCTTATTACAGCATAGAATATGGGAGAGAGGAAGGGTTGGTTGTCAATATGTATCTTTATACATTTCTATAACAATGGCTAACATGTACATAATGTTTATTATGTGCCAATGCTGTTTCAAGCATTTTAAGCATATTAATTCATGCAACTTCACATTAACACAATAGAGGAAGAGCTTGCTGTCCCCTGCATTCTCTAGGTGAAAAGACAGGATGCACAAAGATTAAACATCTTGCTGAGGGTCATCAAGCAGACAAGTGGTAGAGGTGGAGTCCAACCTCACACACTTTGGCTCCATGGTCCACACTTTAACCACTATGCAAGCTGCCCTTACAGATGAGGCCATCTATACACGAGTAGAATATGTCTCGTACCATCCACAGCAGGAAAGAACAAAACACATGTCAGATGCCACTCACTCCTGAATATGCCTATTTCACCCCCATTCTCAAGTGGTGCTTTCCTCATGACTGCCAAAAAAAGGTCTGGAACACTTCACAGCAAGTGACTTTATGAAGCAGTTCCATATCATGTGGGAGATCTAAATCAAATACAAAATCTCACGCACTGTGAAAACAGCATGATTTCCTAGGACACACTGTGAAGTGAGGCTGAGGTGATAAGATAGCAGATCTTAAAATGACTTGAAACCAAAAATGGAATTGTGAGCATATTCCCAACTTGCCAAGAGTGTTCTATTTTCACGTGTTTAGAACCTGGGGGTACAGACCTCATCTTAACGAAGTCTTTAAGTGTGCAAATCATGGTGCTTTCTGCACAGTCATGCGTCAGGCTGTTTATGAAGGTCAATGTTAGTTTAAAGCATCAAGACAGAATTCCAATAAGACGGAGGTTGTTCTACCATTCATACAAGGCCTTCCCTTAATTTTGTCCCCTTTAAGGAGATTAATTAAGCTAACTTATGAAATACGTGTACGTCAAGGAGGAGTTGAGTCTACAGAGCATAGTCTGTGTTGTGTAACATGACCCCTATGTAATAAATCTTTTGGAAAGCAGGACTTCTTTTCCAAATGGGGCCTGTCTTCACTTTTCTCATGTAAGTCTTGGCAAGTGGGGCACTCTGAGTCTGACAGGCCACTTCTTTGCTCCTCTGCTGACAACTCTTTTACACAGATGTCAGCTGGAAACCTTTACTAGGTCACGTAGCGGATCAGAACTCTTGAATCACATCCAGTTTCCAACCAACCTGTCCTACCCCAGCAGCAACGCATCAGTCCTGCACACCGGTGCAGCTCACGTGAGAAGGCATAGAACATGAGAAAGAGCAAGAGCTGACTGCCAATGCCAAGTTAGCTTAGGAGGTTCTTCTGCAAAAGGCTGGCTAGGGAAGAGACATCTCTGCATTTCTGTGATCTCTTTTTGTAGAAATAATTGGGAGTTTGAGAAGAAGTATGAAGGAACGGAGGGTCTTCTGTAGCAGCAGAGAGATCCCAGGTAAAATTTTGCTTCTACAATTTATTCATGGTGAGACTCTGGAGAATTATTTACTTTCTGAGCCTGAGTTTTCTCATCAGAAACAGAATATCTGTCTTTTTTAGGCGGAGAAGAAGAAAAACAATAGAACTCATTTAAAATACTTAGCACAGTATCTGGCACAGAGCATGCACTCAATAAATGTTAATTCCCTCTTTATTTCTCTGATCCTGAAGAGGGACAGGTGTTTAGAGGTCAAATTTAGAAATGTTGCCAATATCCTCAGCATATTCCACTTTTACAGGTTTTGTCTTTGTGTTGTCTGTATGCCAGGGATTCTTAAATTAAGATCCACAGACCACTCCATCTCCAGGAATTTCATGCAAATATCCACGTTCACTTTTTGGAGAGAGAAACTGTCCCTGGGTTTAATCAATTCTCCAAAGATTTTGTGATTCCAAGAGATTAAAAATTACTGCATAAATTTCTGAAAAGTTGCAGGCAAACAATATATTTTTGTAAATGAAATTAGATTTTAATGTACTAGAAGAGTCTGTGAATAAAAGAAACTCCACAATGAATCCTGCAAAGCAGGTACTTGTTTCATAAACCGTAAATTTAATCCACAGTTTTTCAGTTTTTTAAAATATTGAGATACTCATATATCAGGTTTGCTGAAAAAACAGAACACATAGTGATATCATATTCATAGTAGCTGACCTCCATTAACAAGTTACAACATAGCCTGAGGAGGTCAAGTTCAAGTTCAATGTCAACTAAAAAAAGAAACCAAAAAAGAACCACTTCAAGAGAATCTGTGCTCTTAACTCAGAATCTCTGCTCCAAATATCTTATTCTGTTGATGAAGAAATTGAGGTTCTGAGAGGTTATGTGACTCGCCCAAAGTCATCACAGTAGTTATGGACAATGAGGAATAACAGCTGTAAAAATAATGACAGTGATTATGATGATGATGACAGCATTATGATCTATGGAGCGTTTACTTCAGCTAAGTCTTTTAAAGACGCTAACCTCATGTACTTTCACCACAACCCTGAAGGAAGATTTTATTACCTCTATTCAGCAGATGAAGCACTCTGCCCAGGGCTCCACAGCTAGGAAATGCCTGATTTAAAGCAACTCACAACTCAGAACCCTATTTTGGCTTGAGACTGTGCTCTTAAATAGTACTTGAAACTGCTTCCCAGAACACAACAGGACACAGAGTCACATGGTCTCGGAATACAAACAATTAAGAGGCTCCTTAGGAAAGATTTACCTACCACCTTTATGACAGGTGCGTATATTTGGATGAGGCTTTTAAAAATGCAGTATTGGACTGTTTTTTGCTAATGCTGCACCCTCACAGATATACAATGGGAGTACAATCTGGAGAAAAAATCCAGGTCATCTCTTGCTCACAGCATCACCCTTGATAAAATCCTCTCTGGCCATGCCCCTCCCCAGTTTGCTGGCCAAGGGAATTGAGGCAGATGAAGCCTGTGCTGTCGCCAGCACCTCCTTCTAGACCACATTCTGGGTGCACAGGATTCCATGAACACACCCTACTGGTCCTGGAAGCACTCCCAGGGCTTGCCTAGGTCTGCTTTCCACGTGCCTCCCTCTGAGATGGTCTGGGGAATGGCCTCTGGAGGGCTGTTTCAGGACCTTGTAGATGGAGCTCGGCAGTGGTGCCTGTGGCGCCCTCATTTTTGCAGTGGAGGATGGGGGTGGGACAGGCGACTCCTTGTGCTCCCTATGTTCCGGCTCTGCAGGTTGAGGTATCTAAGAATTCTAAAATGACACCTGCTCTCAGGTTTCTGTGAATGCATACTTTTCAAAGCAGCAGAATAAAACACACTTTACTGTGCAGCAGGCTGACTTTTCACTTTGAAATCAACATCAATTCACGTCAATTTGCATATTCAGCTCAGCCCTCCAATGCAGGTCCTCCCTCCCTCATAATCTTCCTGCGCCCCTGGCACACCTGCTGCACCTGCTATCCTCAGTCTGCCTTCCCTGGTGAGCTGGCGAGAAGTCCACCTACGCAAACCTCCACATGACATCTAATGATGACTGACCCATGAGGCGCACACTGTCTTTATTAGGTATTAAGGATATAACCATGGACAAGAAACCTTCAATTTCTGCCTTCACAGAGCTCACTGTCTTGTGAAGGGTCCTCTTGAATATACAGGAATTTAAAAACCAGAGTATAAACGAGAAGACAGAAGTAACACTGAGTATGCTGAAGGAATAGCACTCTTTCATGGGTGTATAATAAGGCTTTCTTGGAAAAGTGAGGGCTAAATGACAAACCTGAGGATAGGGTCTACCCAGGCAAAGGAGAAAGAGGTAAGAGAGCAGGAAATGCTGACCAGTGCATGTCTCAAGTAGAGGGAATGAAACATAAGGCCTGAGGCGGAGCTGGCGCACAGCATTCTGAACTGAAAGAAGTCCAGCACTGACTAAAGTTGTCTCTGGGGTGAGAAGTGTTCCTGGAGGCAAACTGGGACCAGGCCAGTCCAGGTCTTATAGGTCAGGCTAATGGGATTAGACTGGCCCTGAACGCAGTGCAGCAGCAAAGACAGATGTCAAATGAGGGCATGACACGGGGAGACTTTGATGTCAGCCACGTCAATGGGAGGGGATGGGCTACATGGCTGTGCAAGAGGGGCTCATGGGGAAGACATGGGTAGGGCAGAGGAGTTCCAGGAGGAGGCATCAGAGTCACCCCCGTCGAGGGCAATTTCGGCATGAACTGAGGGGCAGGCTGCAGTGAGGAAAGAACACAGATGAAAGACGGGAACTCCAAAGGACACAAGACCTACTGGGACATGTGGCTGGTATGTGGGGGATGAAAGCAGGGTGCCCAGCCTGGAGGTGGAAGGCTCAACCACACAGAACTGAGCTCAGAAGAACGGGTCAGCTTGGAGGGAAATTTAGTTTCTGAACTTGGAAGTGAGGGAGTCAGGGTTCTTGGTGTTTATCTTTCAGTACCTAAGCCCGAGGGTCCAAGGCCTCTAGGACCACGCAGGCCAGGCCTCCTCCCTCCCACTCTGGGTAAACAAACAAGCATGAATGAATACCCCGTCATTGATAATTTATCAAGAACAATCACTTACTTAAATATCTGACTATCATAAAAGTTACCAGGCCCATTCAATACATGACAATGTGTCTGGATTTCCACAATTACACTAGTTTTCAAGTGTCTCAAATATCACAGCAAGAATTCAGATTTAGCCAATATTTCAAGATTATGTTCTCAAGTGTTTGATGTTAATGTGATAAATGTTGATCCTCAGAAGGTGAAAAAAGTTACTTAGGAATAGCTAATTCATATCCCCCTACATCCTCAGACTTTACATGTGCATTTCATAGCACATCTACACCAGGAATTAATCCTCAAGAGATACCTGAATCACAGTCTTTTCTCAATCACCAAGAACTTCACATGAGTCACTAATACCACAAAGAAAATGTTAAACATTCACACTCAGACTTGGATAAAAGGGTAGTATAATTTCCATTTCTTATGTTGTCAGACCAAACACGCAATGATAAGCTAATAATACTTTGTGAAGACAGCAGCTGCCAGAAAAAAAAAAAAGTAAAAGTAAAATAAACTAAAGGACAGGTTCAGTTTTTGAAAACAAGCATATCAAAAGTAAAGTATATCATTTTGCTCCATATTGATGAATATTAATTTGTATTACTTATTAGCTATAACAGGTGTAGATTTAAGTCTTTTGAAAAATCTAAAATTTAAGTTAAAAGTTAAATTTTGAAAAGTTACTTTTAAACTTTTTAACAACTTGCTCTGTGAATTTCTTAAGTTATAAACAACAGAAATCAATACTAAGTAAGGGAAAAACAACAACAACAAATGATGAGAAGGCTTTCAAGGCTTCATAAATATTTTAAGCCAGTGCAGAGGAAAAAGGGAAGTCATGTGTCAGCAAGCCAATGTTGCTCAGATCTAGTGAATATGAGACTTCAGATAAATACATTAATTTCTTTACATTTATTAAGTTTGTGAATAAAGAAACAAAATAAAAATAAACTCACTAAAATGCCATTGAAAATAAGGTTCATAAGGAGCTCTGATGTTCACTTGATAAAAGGCATAGTATCTTTAATAGATTCATCTTGTTTTCTCTTTACACAGAACTATATCCCTGTGAACAAAGCAGAAATGATTTTACAAATTCTTTTTTTAAGGACTTCTGTGGGTGAGACCTCAGTGGGAAGCGGTCATCAAAGAAGGAAGTACTTTTCTCTGAAGGGAGAAGAGAGCTTCCACTTTGCTTATGGCCTTGTCTAAATACTGAAGGAGTCTGTGGATTCAAAAGTCTTCCATAGCCTAGGCAGCTCAAGTCAAGAGTCTCAGGTGATCACTGATGTCATACATAAGAGTGTTAATTGTTAAATTAACAACAGGAGGCCGGCGCCTTGGCTCAACAGGCTAATCCTCTGCCTAGCGGTGCCGGCACACTGGGTTCTAGTCCCGGTTGGGGCGCCGGATTCTGTCCCGGTTGCCCCTCTTCCAGGCCAGCTCTCTGCTATGGCCCGGGAGTGCAGTGGAGGATGGCCCAAGTGCTTGGGCCCTGCACCCGCATGGGAGACCAGGAGAAGCACCTGGCTCCTGGCTTCAGATCAGCGCAGCGCGCCAGCTGCGGCGGCCATTGGAGGGTGAACCAACGGCAAAAAGGAAGACCTTTCTCTCTCTCTCACTGTCCACTCTGTCAAAAAAAAAAAAAAAAAAATTAACAACAGGAGTCACTGTGCGCTAACTTCTCATGCAGGACCTCTGTCTTCAAAGAGTTGTATTATGAGAGTTAACGGTAAAACTTGTTCTCAAAGATTCACTTTGTTTTAGTGTATTAAGTGGAGGATATTCTTATTCTCATAAATTATAGTAATGTCTAATTGCTTGCAAAAGATGTATCATTTTTGGATTCTTCTTTAAAGTTAATTTTCTCAGAAAAAAAAAGACAACCAAAAACCCGAAATGAAATCAACTTCAAGATGCAATGTCTGGGGCTGGCACTGTGGTTCACTTGGTTAATCCTCCGCTGTGGCGCCAGCATCCCATATGGGCACCGGGTTCTAGTCCCGGTGGCTCCTCTTCCAGTCCAGCTCTCTGCTGTGTCCCGGGAAGGCAGTGGAGGATGGCCCAAGTCCTTGGGCCCCTGCACCCGCATGGAAGACCAGGAGGAAGCACCTGGTTCCTGGCTCCGACTAAAGCGGCCATTTAGGGGGGTGAACCAACGGAAGTAAGACCTTTCTCTCTCTCTCTCTCTCTCACTATCTGTCAAAAAAAAAAAAAAAAAGATGCAATGTCTGTGAACAACCCTTTCCTCGACTGTTAAGGAACAGGCTTTTTTTTTTCATACAATTTGTTGAACTCTTAGTATAATCTTCTGTGTATAAAGTTAATTGAAAATAGATCTTAGTAAAAAATAAATAAAAAATAAGTACGGTGGAAGAATCACTATGTTCCTAAAGTCGTATTTATAAATGTACTGTTTGTATTCCTTAAATAAAAGGTTTCTTTGGGAAAAAAATTCTTCTTTTACTATAATACTCCTTAAGATCAGAGTTACCCAGGAGGAATGGGTAAATGAAAATGAACAAAACTGGGGGTAACTTTGATAGAAGTACTAACCATATCTGGAGTAAGGCTTTGAATTCTACAAGTAGGCTGCATTTTACAGTGGGGCAGATACAGCTAAACCACAGGTATTCAGGAGGAAAACAACCACACCTTTCTGTGGATAAAATACAAATCAGAACTGATACTAATCAGACAGCATTGTCCTTATTTAGAACAATGCATCTGTTCAGTATAATAATGTAAGCTTTGCGGTGGTTGGTCTTTCTCAAAATTGTGTAGGACTCAAAGTTTCTGTTTGGCTCTGAGCAACATATTTGTTTCCTACTGAGTATGAAGCAAAGTGGGGTAAAGGACCCTTCTGATTAAACAATGGTAAAATCTGCTGGGTAGCCACAAAAGCAATGAATACTGAAACACCTTACCAAATGAATCACAGCTACTTAGAGGAAAGGGGCATTCAAAGCCACAAAGCTAGCTGGGAGCGATACCCAGGAAGCTAATGACAGCCACACGCGCATTCAGCAGAAATTACAGTCCTCACGCGGCACACTGGGGAACCTCAACCGCTGTCTTCTCTTACGCTCACAACACAGGACGGACGCAGGCAGGGCTTTCCTCTGCGGGATGAATTCATGGCTTCACTTACTCTCTCACTCCTCCCTTGGTGAGCTTCTCTTTAGTGCCGCCTTCTGGAATATTCCTGCCTCCAGGCCCTGTCTCCTCCAGTCGCCCTGATCAAGTTTTCTGAGACCTGCCTGTCCTCTTCTGGTTCTGAGTAGGTTGATGTTGCTTGGCTTCCCACACTGGTCTGCTGGCAGCCTTCTCTCTCTCTCTCTCTCTCTCTCTCTCTCTCTCAATCTCTCTCTTTCTCTCGATTTCTCTCTCTCTCTCTCAATCTCTCTCCCTCTCTCTCTCGGACGATCTCCCTGCCTCCCAGGCCACTGCTTCTCTATGAGTGGTGGCTCCTGCAGCCCAGGCCGGGCTTCAGGTCTCAGCTCTGCATAGGCAGAAACCTACTGGGTACTGCCAACAGGATGCCCCATGGCCACATCTAAAACCAAACTTGTTTTGGCTGAGAAATTTTACTCTGAAACGTGACAGAATGAAATGACTCATCCTAAAGGAATATCCTGTGATAGTATAGCATATATTTAGAAGAGAGAGTTCCAATCAGAAACGAAAGATATCAACAAGATCATTTTATAGAAAATTCTGTACCAGAGTTATTTTATAGAAAATAGTGTGCCAGAGTTAGATCTTTTAACAATACTTATAAATAACCTGATCACAACTAAACGTAACACTATTTGAGCTTTAAGTGAGGAACAGCCCTTTGGTCAAATAGGTTTGTTTTGCCCCTCACCAAATGTTAAAGCCAGATTGAGAAACAAGTAGAATGGCTGTTTATTTAGGATTCTCTTTGGCCTCCAAGCATTGCTCGTTTCTGTGCAAAGTGGAGGAGTTTTCAAAGGCCACTGGGGAGGCTCCGTGTGGTAGCTGAACCCCTTATACTGCAGGAAGCCAGGCACCAGGTACATGGGAAGAATATCAAGAGGAAAAAAAAAGGAAAGCAAAAGGGAGGAAAGGATTAACATATCTGTTTCCCTCTCAAAATTCCTCTGTGAAAAATAAGTGATTAGTTATGCCAAAATAGTTACTGTCACAAAAATAAAGAAGTATCTTTTTTTCTAACCTGAGGTGTGCCTGTTCTTAGTTAATGTTCTCTACCTAGTACTCGTGTAGTATCCATGGGATATATTAAAAATTGGAATTGCTACAAAATTTTCATTGAAAATTTAGTATGATTTCTTCATGAGTTCTTTCTCTATTTCATTTACTTACACTTTTAGGAGTTAGTGTGACTTCAAAACTTTATTTTGAAAGGCATAGATATTCCATCTGCTGGTTCACTCCTCAAATACCCACATTATCTGGGGCTGGGTCAAGCTGAAGCCTGGAGTCAGGAACTCAATCCAGTTTTCCCACTAGGTGGCTGGATCTCCATTACTTGAGCCATCACCAGCTGTCTCAGGGTACACATCAGCAAGGAGCAAATATCAGGAGTAGAGTGGAGACTCGAACCCAGGCACCTCAGGAGGGGATGCAGTTGTACCAAGTGGCCTCTCAACTGCTTTGCCAAATGCCTACCCCTCATAGGTTCATTTTTAAAGTAAAAGTTGAACCAAATTTATATTATATTTGCACAAAAAAACCTTATTTTTACCCCTAGGTAACTCCCCACCTTGCATGTTTTTAGATCATTGATGGTTAACTCTATCACAACACTTGCCGCCGCCTTCTTCTCCCTTTCTTCCTATAAGCACTAATCACCAAGTCCTAGGCGTTTAATCTGTTAACATTTCTCAAATTATCCCTGTGACTGCTCTCTGCAAGTTCACATCCTCTCTTTCACCATGGTTGATCTCTTTCACTTTTATTCTCCTTAGATCCATCTTCTATGCTGCTTATTTTTTTTTAAAGATTTTATATATTTGAAAGGTAGAGCTACAGACAGCAGGAGGGGGGGGGGGGAAGCGCGTGAGCAAGTGAGCTTCCTTCCGTTGGTTCACTCCCCAGATGGCTGCAACAGCTGGAGCTGCGCTGATCTGAAGCCATGAGCCAGCTGCTTCTTCCCAGTCTCCCACACAGGTGCAGAGGCCCAAGGACTTGGGCCATCTTCTACTTCTTTCCCAGGCCACAGCAGAGAGCTGAATTGGAAGAAGAGTAGCTGGGACTAGAACCGGCACCCATATGGGATGCTGGTGCCACAGGTGGAGGATTAACCTACTGTGCCATGGCGCCGGCCCCATATGCTGCTTTCAGAGTAACATATCTAAAATAAAAATTGAACTACTTCACTGTTTTGCTTAAATTTTTTTTTCCTTCATCCTTTCAACACATGAGGGCCAACCCTAATAATCTATGTCTGATGTTGAGAATGTGGTACGAACAGCATCAATGAGAGGTCTCCTTACTTGTGGAGCTTCACCTTCAACAGACCATTTACACCAACATGACCCCCATGATACTCAGTGGTGAGACCCATAACATCATCTGAGTTCCATTTCTCGTAATCCATGTCTCAAATACTGCTCAGTAACACACTAGTTCCATGTACACATTACGCTGTTTCATGCCTCTGTGATTTCTTCCACTGACCCTTTCTCTCCTCCCCTATTTTATGTTATAAAATTTTACTTATTTATCTGAAAGGCAGAGTCACACACACACACACACACACACACACGCACACACACAATCTTCCATTCACTGGATCACTCCCCAAATGGCTACAACACCCAGGTCTGGGCCGGCCTTTGAAGCCAAGAGCCGAGAAGTTCATCCTGGTCTCCCATATAGCTCGCAGGGGTGTAAGTACTCAGGCAATCCTCTGCTGCCTTCCCAGGCACATTAGTAGTGCACTTAATCAGAAGCAGAGTAGCTGGGACTTGAACCAGCAGTCTCATGTGGGATTCTAGCATCACAAATGGAGTCTTAACTTGCTGTGCCACAACACTGGCCTCATCTCCCTCACTCTCATCTGCCTACTGCTGTCCATATTTAAAAAAGGAAGTCTCTTTTGGATCTTCTAAGGCTGGATGAAGTATACTTTCACTGTGTTCCTACAATATGAATATTCCACATCACCATACTCACTACACTATATTTCAGTATCTTTGTATGTGAACACATTTTTATGTATACTCACTCCTAAACATTTATTTAGGTACTACTGCCTTGAATATGATTCCTATATTCTATATATATTATAATGATTTCAGAGAAAATTATTGTCAAAGAGATACTGATGATATATAATCAATTCAGGTATGAAGGCAGGAGACAGGAGATGCTGGGATCCCACTCGAATCCCATATTCATCAAGGGTTTAAATAAACCACTCTGGCGGTTCAACAAATATAGACTGAGTCCAAATGATTCTCTTATTTCAGTAATCTCTGCTGCACTGTTCATTTGCCTGATGTTTCAATTGTCTTCTGCCAAAGGCTGGTCCTTTTGCTAAAAAAGATTGAAGAAAAACCTCTCAACAGATGGTTTCAAGTATATTTCTTGTGGAAAACAAAGAATCCAGAAGAAAACTGGATATGACAACAGGTGGAGGAACAGAAAGTAATCATTACTGCAAGTGGACAACTATGCAGAAAAGAAGACCCATGCTGCCGGGCTGACAAAACAAAAACTGACTTTCCATGGGACTCTCAGAACAGTCGATGAACCATGCGCAGCCACCCAGGCCTGCTACAGTGAAGGGGACTGGTTTTCTGAGCCACTATTAGGGAGAAATAAGCCAAAGCAACTTCTGGAGACGAGATCTTGGGATAATTTCTGGTGCCATTTAAGCTACTTCTAGTTATTACTAAAGTAGATAATATAAAGTTGATTATATATCAGACATATAAATTTCACAGTGAAACACAAGGTTTCTTTAATAACATATGCCAAAAATATACATGAATATAGTTCACTCCATCTGTAAGACCTATTATTGTAATTCTCTAATTATACAGAGCTGAGATCTCCTTTAGATAGAAACTTCGCCAGTGCATGTCAGTATATTTTCAGTAGAAAATGTGGCAACTGAGCCTATACCCTTTTATAATTAACCTCAGGGAAAAAAATCAGGTTAATTTAAGGTTTTATGAAGACATTATAAATTGCTTAGCTCCTTATCAGAAAAAAAAACTACAATTTTTTAAAGTAAAAGGTTAAATAGTTACATTTTAGTAGTTTTAATAAATTATTAAGATGAGTACTAGTTTCGTCCACAGTAAGGAAAATAATGAATAAAGTAATTGCATAGTGGTTGGACAGTTGGTCTTCATCAAAAACAAACAACTGTTAACTCTGAGTTAATGTCAATGTGCTTGCATTTCTGTAACTTTTCTTGGGTTGATATATTTAACTCTCATAACGTTAACTTGACAAATGTCAATTTTCACAGCAAGAAATCAGTAAGTTTTTACATAATTTTTCTCTGCTTCAGCAGTTCCTCACTATTTAATTACATGCTATTATCGATGGTTAGAAACTATAAGACATTAATCACTTTCCTTAACTAGTGACAGTTCTCTGAATGTGCGATGTATGTGTGTATATGTATGTGCACATATCTGTGCGTATGATACACTGATAAACGATAAATTCTTCATGAGTAAGACACAGTCCCTGCTCTACTTGGAAAAAGAAAACAAACATGGGACAAAGCAAATTCTGCTTTCTGAGTACATCCCCTGAGTTAAGCCATACACAAACTAATATAGTCATACTCATCTTGGCCTCCCAAATCAAAACCATTAGAGGATGTGTGTGCTGTCAGTGTGTATAGTCACTTAAAAAAATTATCTTTGAGGTATAGAAAGAAAATAATCTTAGATGACACTTCATTCATGCAGACATTCACAGATTCCCTGCCCAGATACTGAGAACCACTATGGATCAACTTAAGTCATCAGTACTGTTAATTCTCAATCAAGATACTCATAATGTATCACATTCCATATCCAGTGGAAAGCTGTTCTTCTGCCTTTCAAAGTCATTAGACTGTGTTCTTGAAGTCTGAAAGTCACATTGGCCCTTCACTAGTTTGTTCAGCTGATCACAAATCAGAGGTAATGACATTTACATTGCTAATAAACTCTGCTCCAGGTGTGTGAGCTCCTGGGTTGGTGTAGTTTCTTCTACCTGAGAAAAGTTAATTTGACCTCCTAAATGGAAATTTAACTAGAATTAACTAGCCGAATAAGAACATCCCCTTACTTGTACATCCACAAACACAGATGCATATTGAATCTAGAAATGCATGAAATTCCTTAATTACATATTCCATATTAGAAACAGGACAGATGTGCAAAACAAATTGAAGTGTGTGTGGTTAATTTATCCTGACATAAACATCAAATTGCTTGATGAATCTGGGCACATTAGGCGAGTACCACCTTGTCATTATGGCTGACTCCACCTATGTGACAATGACCTCTTACACTGGGTTTATAGAATCAAACTATAAAAGATATGCACTTTGATGAAGAATAAATCCTGGCTAATGTGAAGAAAAGCTGAAAACCTATTAATTTGGTTTTCTGTATCCAAACTTGAGCAGCTAAATATTTGTCTATTTAAGTTTCTTTGATCATACACACACACACACACACACACACACACACACTGCTATTGGAGTAGTACGGGATGAAAAGTGTTAATTCCAACTTGTTTCTTTTATTGGCAAGGACTAAATAAATGATCTCAAACCAAAGTCGGATAAGTTAAAAAAAATCCCACTGCCTTGATTAAAACATAGCTAATTGAGGCTGGTGCTATGGCATGGCAGGTTAAGCCCCCTCTACAGTGCCTGCAATCCCATATATAGGAACCAGTTTGAGTCCTGGATGCTCCACTTCCAATCCAGCTCCCTGTTAATGCACCTGGGAAAGCAGTGGAAGTCAGCCCAAGTCCTTGGGCCCCTGCATCCATATGGGATACCTGGAAGAAGCTCTTGGCTACTGGCTTCAGCCTGGCCTAGCCCCAGCCAGCCATTGTGGCCATTAGGGGAATGAGCCAGCAGATGGAGGATCTCTCTCTTTGTCTCTCCTCTCTCTGTAACTCTACCTTTCAAATAAATAAATAATATATAATAACATTTTAAAAATTATTTATGTTATTTATTTGAAAGGCAGAGAGACAGGGTGGGGGCAAGGAGAGAGATCTCAACTGCTGGTTCATTTTCCAAATGCATGCAATAGCTAGAACAGTAAGAGGATAAACCCAAAGATCGGGAACTCAGCCCAGGTCTCCCACAGGAAGACCACTTGAGTGATCACCTGCTAGCTCTTGGTGTGCATTAGAAGGAAGCTGGAATCAGATGTTGAGCCAGGTCTCTAACCCTGGCACTCTGATATAGGAAGCAAGCATCCTGGATCTTAACTGCTGTGTCAAACACTTGCCCTACTAACAGTTTACTGTTGTAATATGTTGTTTTAACAGGCATGAATAAATATATAGACAAATAAAAATAGAGAGAGATGTTCTGAGATAAAATTGTCATATCTGAATAAAGTCCTGATTATGAATTTTATAATATTTATAAATTTACATAGTATTTCAAGAGCAGTAAGTATCTTACATAATTAGTTTTTTTAAAAATTTATTTATTTGAAAGTCAGAGTTACAGAGAGAAGAAAGGCAGAGAGAGAGCAAGAGAGAGAGAGAGAGAGCGAGCTTACGTAATCTGAATACTACTTTATATTAAAGTCCAAAAAATGGATAAATTTTGTTTCAGAACTAAAGTCAGTGAAATGGGATTTGATATGTGCTGAACAATAACCGACAATTTTGAACAATTTTCTACATAGCAGGTACTTTGCTAAGTGCTTTCTGTACTTTCTATAATTTAATTTTCATTAGAATCCTATGAGATGAACTCTGTTATTTCCTTATCATGGAGAAGGCTGAGGCATTTCAGTGAGTTAAGTAACTTTCCCATTTACTGTTAATAAGTGATGGAACTTGGATAGAAACCAAACCTTAGTGGCTCCAAAGTCCAAAAACTATCTTGTATTTGCTCTAATGCAATTTAGAAATTTGAAGGCCTGGAATACAGTCTCAGTGTCAATCAATTATTAGGACTGAGACCCTAGGGAAATCACTGAATGCCTCCAAATTCCAATTTTCTAATGTAAAATATAGAGCCAATGAGATATCCCAACTATTCTCACCAAGTTATCTGGAGGGTTCAAGAGGTAATTTAAGTAAGAAAACTGTAGAGTTCCTTTACATTGTGTTGGTCAAACATTTCATAGCTCCCAAGGCAAGACAGTGACATTAACCCAGAAATCTCAGTAGAGGAAGGGTTTAGGAAGCCAACAGAGCAATCCTTTCTTCTATAGGAAATCTCAGGCATGCTGCTCAGTATGGCATACGACAAGCACCAGAAAAAACATTCAGCCCTGTGGGGTCAGGACAAACAAAAGGACAACCAGTGTGCTGGACTGAATGTGTCCCCCAAATCATATGTAGGAGTCCTAGTGCCCAACGCCATGAGAGGAGGAGATAAAGGTTAAATGATGTCCTAAGGGTGCGGCCCTAATCCAACAGGGCTCAAGTCATCATAAGAGGAGGAAGACACCCCAGTGCTCTCTCCCACATGAGGACACAGAGAGAAAGGACCAGCTGTGAACCAGAGAGGGAGCCGTCACCAGAAACCGAATTGGCTGCAAGCTTGGTCTTAGACTTCTTGGTCACCAGAAATGTGAGAAATAAATTTCTGTTAAGCAAGTCTGTGGTATTGCATTATGGCAGCCCAAGCAGTCTCATATAACCAGTATCATATTCACCCTTCTGTTGCCAATGTCACCCAGAGAGCAGGGCCAATTAAGCCCTGTCCACTTGCCAGCTGGGTAGCACTGTGGTCTTATAAATTACATGAGGAGCTGACAACCTTGGGTTGTGGCTCATGGGAATGTAAGACTGTCCTAGGCAAGGTTAGCATGAATGGGGCTCAGTATAAGCTAATTTGCCAGCAACAAAACTAAGTTTAGCAGATTACTGTAAATACCCTCAGAAAAACAAACCAAACTAAGAAAAATGAAAACAGATCAATAACAGTGCATTTCTACATCTGACAGTATAAGCTATTGCTAAAAACTTACAGAAAGAGGGCAGAAAATTTTGATTAATAAAATCTCTATTGGCAAACAAAAGAATTTCTGCATTCAAATAGTAACATAAGTAAAATAAGTACCATAAGTGCCTTTCCTTTTACATCAAAACATGGTTCCTTCTTAATTAATCTGCCATACTTTCCTGAGCTAGAATGGAAACTAGCCGAGGTTGTTACATATAAAAATAAGTACACTTGAAAAAGTTACTTCTGCAGCTTTTTTTCCCCATAGGATTCTTGAGAGTTATGTTTTAATTTACAAGAAGATAAGAAAGTTTTCAAATGCAAACACAGCTTCCTAGAAAGATCTATCCTACATGCTGAGTAATTTGAAGGTCATTGTTAGCAAAACAATTCCATTTACCTTCTGCTTTCACACTGACTAACCACCACATGATTTAAATAGAACATTATTTGGTGAGCATTATTCATTCTGCATGAGGCATTACTCCTTGTACTTCAGGCAGCCACACAGTATTGTTTTGCCAGTCTCCATGGTACTAGAAATATGTACTTAACATACTTCCCTGCTAAAAAAAAAAAAAATTCCCAGTTTCCTTTGCTGATGCCACATGACTAGGTTCTGGCCAATGAGATGTGAGTGGAAGCAGTGACCTCTGTATCAGGACTTTCAGAAGGAAGGGTGTGCTTCCCCCACTGTCCCCCTTCCAACAGCCTGAAATGTAGAAGTGGTGGTGAGCTGAGCCTGCAAGAAGGCAATGTACAGCAGAGGAGCCCAAGTGACAAAACGGAGAAGTCTGGGCTCCCAAGAAGCTGTCACACTGCTCCTGGACTGCTTGGTGGGGACGACTGAAGCCCCGGTCTTTCGAGAACCACTGTATTCTCAAGCTGTTTTAAAAACACTGTCCTACCCTGACTTTTCATTAAAAGAGGACTGTACATCTATCTCATGAGGCATCACCACCTCAGGTTTGCTAGCACATTTAGGTTTACTTGAATTTTTGAGAGCTTAAACAACTTCCTTGTCATTGAGAAGGTGTAAGTGATGAGGCTGCGATTTTAATCAAGTGCTTTTCCTGTTATATCGTCTTTAGCCGAACAGAGAAAATGCCTGATGTATAGAAAATTAGAACTGTGTAGCATTCTAATCCCTCATCTATTAATCTTACAGGTTTATAAAAAAGGCTTCAGCTTCCTTGGATTAGAATCAGTGCCATAAACCCTTATTTTTCTAATAAAGAGCCTGGCCATCAGTGCCCTACTCCTCCAGGACCCATCCCTCACACAACCTTGCATTAGGAAAATTACAGAGAAAGCCCACGCTGACTCTGCAGGAGTATGACAGGCAGGGCTAGTGATGGTCCTCTCATAATTACAGAGGAACACACTGGAACGGCACAGCAACACAGACCCAGATTAGAGGGGACTTTCGTGTACATCCACCTCCCAAGTATCCTTCGACACCCCATTGGACCCCAAGTACACAGTGGGGGCAAACTCGGCAGAGTTCTTTCATGCATGGAGAGCAGTCTAATGCATCTTCTATGGACAATGCCCTACACATGCTAACCTAACAAGTTTTTGATGTGTGGTGGGGATTTGTGTTATCCATAATTTAATATAATTTTAAATATACAGAAAAATCATGACAATTATACACAGTTCTCATATGTTCCTCACTTCATTTCCTCTAATATTAATTACTTATATTTCTAGGGTCCATTTATCAATATTAAGAAATCAATACTGTTTTAACTGAAAAATAAAAATTTTAACAGTCTGTCTCTTAACCACAGGGGATATTTTTCAGGACCTCCAGTGGATGCCTGAAATTGTAGATAATACTCATACTTGTTACATAATGCCTTTTTTAAAAAAAGATTTATTTTATTTATTTGAAAGGCAGAGTTACACAGAGGGAGGGAGAGACATAGAGAGAGATCTTCCATCTGCTGGTTCACTGCTCAAGTGGCTGCAATGGCCAGGGCTGAGCCAGGCTGAAACCAGGAGCTAGGGGCTCCATCAGGGTTCCCACGTGGGGCAAGGGCCCGTGCACTTGGGCCATCTCCCACTGCCTTCCCAGGCAAAGTATTAGGGAGCTAGATCAGAAGTGGAATAGCCAGGACTCAAACTGGCGCCCATATGGGATGCTGGCTTTGCAGGTGGTAGTTTACCCTACTACAACACAACACTAGCTCCATCTTTCCTATCTTAATGAAGCACTTCTCTTGCACACTGCTATAGCTTTTGCAGTTTCAGATGTGAGAGGGAAACTAGCATAAATTTATTTTTCCTCAACAATTTTGATAGAAGATTCATTCTTACTGTAGGTATTGGCAACCTCAGCAAATGAATTTTCTTTCTTTATTAAGATTTTTCACTTAGAGGATGTACTTTACAGCTTCTCTTTGATATATCTGAATTGCCAGCATCACTATGCTAGTGCCTTGAGGCCACTGTGAAGTCAAATAAGGGTTACACACAAGTCCTGCAGTATCATGAGAGCCACTAACAGTGAGCAGCATATTCAGCATGGAAGTGCTGCACAAAGGATGGCATGAGATTTCACCATGTCACAGAGGTAAAGTAAAGTACCCTTTGCACCCCATGATACTAAAGCTAGATGATAGCAATACAATTCCTTACTGGTGATGCTAATCCTAATCTGGAAGGATTCCTGGTCTCTTTCACTGGAGAATGGTATTTAGAGACCCAGGAGCAGGCCTTGGGTGTGCCTGCTGCTACTGGGATATCACCGCTCTCTGGTACACCCTATCAGTGAGTAATGTGATTATTAAAATTGAATAATTTTTGAGTGATTGAACTAATGAGCTCCTCTTCTGTAAGTATACATTAAAATAAATCTATGAATACATACAGACAGCTATGCATGCACACACACAACCTGAAGCAGTGGTAAGTGCAGAATATAAAATGAATTCTTTAAGTGTGACAACACTGCTGTCATTTATATTCTGAGATGCTGGTCTTAATTTATACGTCAGCACTCTCACTGTAGCTGACTTGTTTTTCAAAAGGCTTCTAAAGGAGACAGGGCAGGCCTGGCCCTGTTCACCCTGTCCTGTAGTCTGCTGCTGGTGCACAGAAGTGGTGACAGGGATTTGAGTAAGGGGCCCACCCTTTACACATGGTCGAAGGTTGGGGGTAAAAAAAAAGGCTCTGCTTCTTTTTTTTTAATATATAAGATTTATTTATTTATTTGAAAGTCAAAGTTACACAGAGAGAGAGGGGAGGCAGAGAGAGAAAGAGAGAGTGGTCTTCCATCTGCTGGTTCACTCCCCAGATGGCTGCAATGGCCGGAGAGGCACAGATCCAGAGACAGGAGCCAGAAGCTTCTTCCTGGTCTCCCTTGCTTGTGCAGGGGCCCAAGCACTTGGGCCATCTTCTACTGCTTTCCCAGGCCATAGCAGAGTGCTGGATCAGAAATGGAGCAGCTGGGACTCAAACCAGCACCCATATGGTATGCCAGCACTGGAGGTGGTGGCTTTACCCACTACGCCACAGTGCTGGCCCCCAGGGCTCTGTTTCTGAGTCAAATGCAATTCTTAGCTCGGATACACAGTTTGAAGAATCAGGGGAAGGAACATTTATTGAAGACCCACAATATATCAAATGGATAAGGTTGTTTTGGTGCCAAACATTTTGAAATTGTATATGCTCATACTATAGTTCATATAACCATCAAGACAGCATTATGCCTATAGTTGAAAAATTAAAGATTGCTCAGGCCAGGACTTTACCTTGGGTTTATACTGCTCATTATTAAAACTAAGCCTGAATGCAAACCAACCCATATTTTCCCGTGACAGCATGCTAAATAAAATGTCTTGCATATAACAGGAACTCAGATCTACTACCAATGGGTACAAACACATACATTATTATACCTCACTCACCGAGTAATTCAGAAAAAAATCTGAATGATATATATATATTTATATATGCACAAAATAAAATAGAAACACACATCTACAGTTTGAGTCCTCTTTTCTTAGTACTCAACAGAACTGACATATGGGCTGCTCCAGGCGTGAAACCTCAGGATTAATTGCCCTCAGTCTACACATGTTTTCTCTCTGGGCCAGAATGGGAAATCATTCAAACCTCCCATCAATCTACCAACCTGGTTATACATTCCTATTTACTGTGCATTTACTATATGTCAAAAAACCTGCTATTTCTAATGTACACATTGATGGATAAGGCACAGTCTCTTTTCTTCAAAAGCTCGTAGTCTAGGGAAGAAACAGAAAAATTAAAAGGCAACTAGAATAGAGTAGGATTTCTCAACCCCAGCATTAATGACATTTAGGATTGGATAATTCTGTTATGGGGGCTGTTCACTGTAGGGCAGTTAGCAGCATCACTCGTCTCTATCCACTATCTCTGTGGCACCCCACAAACAAACATTTCTCCAGACACTGTCAAATGTCCCTTGGGCGCACAATCGTCCTCCTCTTACATTCTCCCTGACCTGCACTTCACCCCGTTAGACCTGCTGCAATGGAGTATAGGCAACTATAAAAGTATACAAGATAAGCATCCAAGGACAGGGGTCTAGGCTCAGTAAAAATTCTTGGAGGAGGGGAGAGCACTGTGATGCAGATGGAGCCGCCCTTGCTGTGCCAGCATCCCCTAGCAGAGTGCCATTTCTGATCCAGCTCTCTGACAGTGCGCCAGCAAAGGCAGTGGACAATGGCCCAAGTGGTTGGGCCCTGACACACATGTGGGAGACCTAGATATAGCTCCTGGCTTTTGGCTTCAGCCTGGCCAGCCCTGGCTATTGTGGTCAGTTGAAAAGTGGACCAGTGGGTAGAAGATCTCTCTCTCTTTCTCTGATGTTCTACTTTTCAAATAATTATTTTTTTAAAAAGCTTTTTAGAGAATGTACTCCCTCAGAGAGGTCTAAAAGTTCAGTAAAATTCAGCTAGATGTATAACTGGTAATCTGTTTCAAATGTGTATCAAGAAAGCTCTGAAGGTGTGCAAAGATGCAGGGTTTATAATGGGTCCAGCACATCCGGGGAATTAAAAACGGGTTAGCATGCCTGCAGTGGGGAGGTATGCAGCAGGCATGGTGAGGTTCAAAGGAAGGCAGGGATCTAGGCATGGCACAAGAAGGCTGTGATCACAAAGGCCAAGGTCTGGGGAAGGAAGAGTTGGGTTTTGAATGTGTTGAATTTGAGTTACCTGAAAGACCGCCAGGTGCATTTCCAATAGAAAGATTTTCATTTCTGAGACACAGCAGCATGGAAGAATGAACACTATTTATACAGGGAAGCCACAGGTGTGGATGAAATGGCCCAGGGAGAGCAGAGCTTGAAAGAGGCGTGTGTGGCCCTGACAGTGACAGGGTGGACAGAGGTGAGGGGAAATCAGGGTAGTCCTGATGCCACAGAGGGCAACTGAGGAGAATTTCATAAACACGGCATAAAGGTCAAGTAAGATGAGGAGTGAAACACATCCACTGGCGCTGGAAATTCGGAGGACACTGGTGGCCTTTGCCGGAGTCACCTCATTGGTGTGTTCTGGGCAGCCGCCCGCATACAGTGGGCTGCAGTGGACAGGAAGAGATTAAGGGGAGATAAGTTCAAGAAACTTGGCAGAACACACTGGCATGAAGTCAAGTCAGTGCCCACAGAAGGATAAATCACAAATACATCCAGAGCAAAAACAAGAACTCGGCAGGAGTTCTGACTTCAGGTCAGCTGTAGCAGGCTTGCTCTTGCTTCTGGCTCTCTCAGTGCTCCTTGCAAGCTGCTTCATGGAATTCTGAGTGCATACCCATGCACTGCTTTGCCTCGCCACAGCACACCACGTGACTCGGGGTGACTTCCCAGCACCTATTTACTTGCCTGTGATATGTCTTCTGAATAAAGGACTAACTTTACAGCATGACTCATTTGACACTAACATTATGAAGCCCCCTTTAAAAGTCCAGTGATTCCAATAGTTTAGAGCAAGAATTTAAAAATGATGTCATTTCATCAAGCTCTAAAAATATACTTGCATTAAGTGTGTTTATGAAAATACTACTTGAGAGGCTGGTGTTTGGTGCAGAGGGTTAAGCCGCTGCCTGTGATGATTGCATCCCACATGAGCACTGGTTCAAGTCCCAGATACTCCACTTCTAATCCAGTTCTCTGCTAATATGGGGAGGGTGGCCCAAGTACTTGGGCCCCTGCCACCCAGGTAGCAGACCCAGAAGGAGTTCCAAGCTCCTCGTTTCAGTTTTCCAGGAAGATACCTCTCTGTGTGTGTGTGTGTACCCCTCTCTGTAACTCTGCCTTTCAAATGAATAAATAAGTCTTTAAAAAAAATGAGGGGCTGGCACCGTGGTAAAGCTGCCACCTACAGTGCCGGCATCCCATATGGGTGCTGATTCAAGCTCTCTGTTATGGCCTGGGAAACAGTGGAAGATGCCCCAAGTCCTTGGGTCCCTGTACTAGCACGGGAGGTCCAGAAGAAGCTCCTGGCTTCTGGCTTTGGATCGTCCCAGTTCTGGCCATTGTGGCCATTTGAGGAATCAACCAGAGGATGGAAGACCTCTCTCTCTCTCTGCTTTCAGCCTCTCTGTAACTTTGCCTTTCAAATAAATAAAATCTTTTTTAAAAAAAATGAAAGAAAATGCTTCTTGAATTAAGAGTACGTAATCTAGCAGCCTTAGAAGAACTGATTCATGAGAGATGCAATCTGAAAGGGGTGCTAGAGACCTTCCTGCATTTTGCTCCCTACTTACAATCAGTGATTGACTACAATCACTTCCTTTACATCTTATAGTTCTTTCCCTTCCATTCCACAGTTACTGCTTTCACCTGCAGCATCTCTCCTACATGCCTTTGCAACACTCCCTTAACTGGTTTCCTTGCCTATAATCGTGGTCCTTGCCAAGCCTTTCCCACACTTTTCTGGAATGATCTCTCTTAGTCACACATGTGAACAGTCTGACAGCTTTACTTAGGACCCTGTCATGCCCCCTCACAAAACTGAAAATGCTTTCTTCCACTTGCTGCAGTCATCCTTTGCATATTTCACCTTATACGTACATGCTATCCATAAAGGATTGCTATTAAGTCTTGCAGCATTATGCCAACTCCCTCCTACAAGCCTGCGCTCTTACACCCTTCATTCCTGGTTCATCTGGAGAACGAACTACTCAAACCGAGTTCTGGCATCTTCTCTGTAAGGTCTTTGTCAAATTCTTCCCTCTTACTTAAACCCAGATAAGACTAACCAAGACCCTCTTGGTGCCTGCAGTGTACCTCACATAAATCCCTGGAGCAGGCGGAAAGCCACTGTTTGTATGCATTACCTTCTACAGGTAACGTCCTGTGTTCAGACTCTGCTCCCTGCAGACAGGAGCTTCTCCATGCACTTTTATGTCCCATCCAACACAGCCCACAGCAGGGGTCCCGTAAGCAGGGTCCCATAAGCAGTTACGAGTGAATCAAGTTCAAGCCTCTGTGACTGCCAATGAAGACATGCGGCCAAGAAAACTTACCTAACTTATCCGATTTCACTATCTAGTGAGTGACAAAGCAAGGAACGGAAGCTTTAGATGTTGCTTGGCACTTTAAACAATATTTATTTATTTACTTACTTACTTTTGTTTGGCTTTTATACTATGGCTCTCAGAGCTATCCTGGGCAGCTACCACATCTACTTGAAAAGAGGGTACTCAGGGCTTGGCTCTGCAGGCTGCTAAAAATGCTTTAATATCAAACAATGAAGCAAGTATTTGAATGGGAACTATTACTCCTTTCTGGTTGAGAAAAAAAGTAGACTAGATCATTTGAAAATCTGTATTATTCGTTTTTATTTCCACCTTCTTCCTACCCATACCCTTCCAACTGACCTCAGCAATTACTGCTCACTTAGGTGTTTTCAAAGGAGTTAAAAATTTCTAAGGACATAGTATGAATGCATTACCATCTTCTTACTGGCAGAACAAAACTCTGTTTCAGATTAAGAAGTTACTTTAAGTATTTCATGCTGAATAATCAATAGTAAATTAAAATTGTTCCAGTTTGTTTGGAAAGCTTAAAGACAAAGATCAAAAAGCAAGTAATAAAATCTAGGATTTTCCTGGAATGATGTGACTAAATTACTTTAGATGAGGAGACTGTAGCTTTGTATTAGGTTATACTTTATAAAAAAAAAAATGATCATGAAGGTAACTAGTTTGTCCTTTTTATTCATGACCAAAGATAAAACAGAACACTTAACGGGTGCATATGTTTTATTTGGGAGGTTTTAATAGTTCTAAGCAGATAATGTTAATTTGTAAAGGCCCAAAGAGACCATTAAGGCTTCACATAACAAGCTGCATTTTAATAATGCAGAGATTATGCAAGATGGAAGCTGATTTCTGCAGTTTAGGTAATAAGCAAAATGACTTCCTGAAAGAGCTGAAGCTTATGGGAGAGGCTTAAGACGAGCATGTCCTACAGAGGGCAGAACCTAACGCTATCTCCAGAAGCACAGGGAAAAGTAGTGATTCGAAACATTTCCTCCAAGCTCCATGCTTCTTTCAAGTCTCCTGCTCAAGCATAAAAATGAATTTCCGGGGGCTGGCCTTGTGGTGTAGAGTGTAAAGTCGCCCCTCCTGCAGTGCCCATATCCCATATGGGTGCTGGTTTGAGTCCTGGCTGCTTCACTTCCAATCTAGCTCTCTGCTATGACCTGGGAAAGCAGTGGAAGATGGCCCAAGTGCTTGGACCCCTGCACCCACGTGGGAGACCCAGAAGAAGCTCTTGGCTCCTGGCTTTGGATTGGCCCAGCTCTGCCTTTCAAATAGATAATTAAAAAAAATTTTTTTAATGAATATCCAATTTCTATTTGCTGATACTAATAAATTCCATTTTAAAATCTGTGAGGTCAAACAAACTTGTCCTATGTTCAGATTTTCTGAAAAGATACACTGGTTTTTCTTCTTGTTGGAGTGGATGGCACCGCACTATGGAAAGACTTGACACACCCGGGTGGGATGAAACACTCAGTGTTATTCAGTGAACCAATGGATGGAAAATCTTTCTCTCTGTTGCAGACTTAAAACAAAAAACAAACCAGATTTCCTATTCTGTTTGGGCAAAGTTTCATTTTAAAGAGGGTGGGGGTCAGGAATGGATAGGGAAGCTTATTTTTATCTTGTTTATACTGAGGCATTCTATAAGCCAAGACCCCATCCTGCTATTCCTCATGCAAGCAGGGAGGCAGGGGGTAGTTTTGAGTGCTGTCATATTTAACCACCATGACAGTGAAAATCATTTTTAACTTGGTCTCTGTCTGCTGGGGAGGAGCCCAAGGCCATGAAAACCACTCATTCATCACATGCCACAGCACTGTGACCTTCTGCTCAGACCTCCTTCTCTGGCATCATTTGCTTGACAACCCTAAGGTCAGCCTGCCTGGTGACTGCGACTTTTCTGTGCCATCTTCAGGTGCTATAATGCACTGTCCTGTGTGTACCTGGAAGATGTTCCTGACCCAGCATCAGTGATGGCGCATGTGAAAAGGAAAATGTGATGACGCAGTTGGACTGAGCCTGAGGGCTCTACCCAGAAGGAAGATCCCAGAGAACAGGAGCTCCTGTGCACCCAGTCCTGTGGAGAGAACTCTGCATGAGTCAGCACCAGGGGACTTCAGCAACCTACACTTGCCTGATCTGTCTCCCTCCTACAGAGTATTTTTCATATTTTGGTCTTCCGTTATCTGGAACAATTTCCTATGCTGATGGGTACCCCATACATTTACACCGACAAAGAAGCATTATACAACAATCATACCTACACACCTTGGGACAGATTCAGAAAGGTATGCCAGCTTTAATTTTGAAATTTCTTATTGCTTGTCAGTTTGCCTCTCAGCCTTAATACCAGGAAGGAATAACAATCATAGCTGGTCCCTAGCTGCTCAATAGCACACATGAAATGAATAAAGACTCAACTCTGGTCTAACCGGCTCAATTTCTGCCTGTATCAGCAGAGAGCTGAAAACGGAATAATTCAGCTTGCTGTGCACTCTCTCATCAAATCCACACCAAGGAAAGACTGCCTAGAGACACATGCTTCTTAGGGAAAGGAGAACACTGAAGGCTGGAAAAGGGACAGGATGCGCTTATTTCTGAAATGGGCTGGCTAGGAAGCAGTATATCAGCATTTCTGTAATCCTCCACTCTTCTGGGTCCCCCGCAGAGGGGAAGAGAACTGTGTTTATCAGAGTCCCAGAAGTTAGAAATCATTAACCAGTCCTCACTCTACCCCCACTGGCTCCAGGATGAAAAGGAAGAATGTCAACGTGACACGATCAGTGTCACAAAACAGGTTTGTGAAAGGGTCTCACCGCGCTAATAGGAACTGCGCCTAATGGAAAGCTATGCAACAGGCCAATCTGAAAACAGAATGTTATTGTGATGTGAATACTTATTGCCAGTCTGAAACCTAGTGTTGATCTGCTGATTTTTCTTTTGTGAGGCAGATCTAATTATAGTCAGATACCCAATTTGGTGTTCATTAAACTGTCACCACAAGGACAAAAATTGTAACAGGGGAACATTTAGCATGGTATAGTGGAAAGAACATATTTACAAAGGCCTGGGTTAACATCTCTGTCATGGGGGTCTGTGTGTAACCCTGGAGAGGCCAGCTAACCTCCGGGATCCTCTGCTCCCTGTAAGGGGCAACCATTACCCACATCAGTAGATGATGTGTACCCTGTAAGGTTATGAAGCATAGCTACAAGAGGGCACAGGCCCTAGAACAGGTAAGGGCACCTCTTTACGTCTCAGACCTCTCACTTCTAAGATGGGGATTTTGTTAGAGTTTGCTTCACAGGATTTCATGAGATAACATGCACACACAGTTGAAGCCCAGTGTGGAGCACCTGATACTTTTATCAGTGCCATTTACCCTATTTTAGCTGTGACTGTAGCCACTATTTTACCATCCACAACGTGGTAGCGTTCTAAATGGCTCTTTTCTTTCTCCCTCTTAAATTCCCTTTCTACCTGCCCCCCTTCTGAGAACTGTACATGCTTAATGCTACGTAAATATCATTTTGATTATTTCAGCTTTCTCTTTAGATGAATGTTTTATCTTGCTCATTTACTTAGGATGACCCATGGTAGCAACAGCCTAGAAAGTTAGGGTTTAATGAGACCTTAGAGATTTTCTAATTACCCACTGGTTGTTACAAAGAAAAAATATCTCAGTACCAAAGTGGCTCACTCCCTCCAAGAAACCGCCCCCCCCCCAACACAGAGTCTTAGAATATTTCTTTGTAGTCACAGGAAACCCTTCTGTGCTATTGTTCTCAATTCTTCTCATTTTATATCTTCAGCTTGTTATATGCAATTAAAAATGTTCCCTCAGACCTCCTTCTATGTTATCTGATTAGTGTTGTGCCAAAGTGAAGTATTCTAATGGCTCTTGGACTAAGAAAAAAAGGGGATGTTTTTATTGGAATGTTCTGCTTTGGGTAGAGTATACACTTTATTGACTAGGAAAGGACAGACCGCAATGTAAAAGGCTTTGAAACTCTGATTTCTAAACAGTCATAACCCAATGGGAGGCAGGGATTGGCCTGGTTAATTCTTAAAAGACTGTAATATTCATCCCTAGAAAGCTTTTCTCTGCTAATGAAACTTTATCTTAACTTCTAAGCAGGGCTAATTTAAAAATCTTCACTTCTGGAGGAAATAAATACCGACAGTACATTATTGGGAACTAGGGCCACCTTCCTGGTCAACAGAGCACCAGAACGTCTTACCCCTAATTAAAACCCAGTACCTTCCCCCAGCCCTCCTTCCCTGCTACTCTCCTCAGCCTCTAGTAATGTGATTCTACTCCAACTTCAAAAATGACAGCAGCTTTTTAAAGATTCTTTTTAATTTTTAAAGATTCATTTGTTTATTTGAAAGAATTACACAGAGAGAAGGACAGAGAGATATCTTTCACCTGCTGGTTCACTCCAATACGGCTACAATGGCCAATCCTCAGCCAGGCTAAAGCCAGGAGCCCAGAGCTTCATCTGGGCCTCCTACATGGGTGCAGGGGCCCAATTACTTGGGCCATCTTCCGCTGCTTTCCTAGGTGCATTAGCAGTGAGCTGGATTGGAAGTGGAGCAGCCAGGACATGAACCGGCTCCCATACGGGATGCTGGCGTCACAGGTAACGGCTTACTCGTTATGCCACAGTGCCATCAGCCCCTTAGATTTTTCATAGAAAAGAGATCACTCAGTACTTGTCTTTCTGTGCCTGGCTTATATCACTCAACATGATGACCTCTAGTTCCATCCATGTTGTCCCAAGTACCAGGATTTCATCACTTTTATGGTTGAAAAGTATGTCATTGTGTGTACATAGTACATTTTCTTTATCTGTTCATCAACTGATGAACACTTAGGTTGTTGCCATTTTTTGGCAATTGTGATGGGTGCTTATGCAGGTGAATTTAAAAGCACTTTAAGTCTGTTCTACCCAGGGCAGGTACTGTGGCATAGTGGGCAGAACTGTCGCATGCAGTGCCAGCATCTCATATGGGCACCAGTTCATGTCTCGGTTGCTTCACTTCCAATCCAGCTCTCTGCTATGGCCTGGGAAAGCAGCAGAAGATGGTCCAAGTTCTTGGGCTTTTGCAACCACGTGGGAGACTCAGAAGAAGCTCCAGGCTCCCTGCTTCAGATCAGTGCAGCTCTGGCCATTGCAGCCATTTGTGGAGTGAACCAGCAGATGGAAGACCTCTCTCTCTCCCTTTCTATAACTCTTCTTTTTTTAAAAAAAAATCTTTTTTTAATTAAAAAAATGTCGACCTCAGAACTTGGTGAGATTAAGGCGGAGATTAAAGTGTGACTGGCTCTTTACTTGCTGCGTTGGCTCACACTGAGCTCTGCCTACTTAACACTAAGTCTTGGTTTTCCTTAAAGGTTCACACAATTCTCCTTCTTCCCCCTGACAATTGGCTACAATGGAACGTCTGATTTGTCCTCACTCACAGATAAACTGAGGCTCAGGCAGAGTCTGGTTTAAATTACCAAGTGTGAGCTAAATCTCATCTCCCTCCAGGGTCCAGTCCTCAAGGTCACTGGGACCCCGGGACTCCTTCTGCTCCAGTGCCTCCAGCTGTTAGCTCATTTTCTTTTTTATCCTTAGTGTAAAATAGGCTCAGAGCCTCCTCTGTTGTCCAGAATGAGAAAACATAGTGGTGTGGGCAGCAACATGATTAAGTACTTTGTGATTGCAAATCAGACAGGAACACTATCTCCTCAACAATTAAACACCTGAACCCAAGCGTGCTGCATTTAGGAAGCACCAGCAGTTGTGACTACTGTCAACAGCAGGATGAAGCACAGAACTGGCAGATCCTCGCTTCCCCTGCTTTCTCTCCCTTCCACACAGTCTTCTAAAAAACATCTCAATCCCTCAGCAGTGATGCAGTTAAGAGCTCCCTGTACCCATGTTCTCCCATTGCATACACAGGCAAATAGAATGTCTGCTCAGAAAAATAAAACCCTGTTTCTGTACATAACAAAAATGCCCTTTTATTAACTCATAATATAGCATTGACCACTTGTAATTTAATAGTCTCAGTAAGTCAGAAGGCTAAAATACACAATTCAATCACACAGTCATGGGTTGCAGTTTTGTATGAAACTTTCCTTTGGCAATAAGTATACTTCATTTAAAAACTGAGAATGAAAGTGTGACATTGTCATTAACCCCAAGTTATCTTTGGGAGAGCAGAACCTCAGGGCAAATTTCACCTAATAAAAGTGCTAATATTTAGTAACTGGGAAAAACAATACTGAAGAAATGGATACTGAATGATCTCTGGATGACATTTTTTACAGAAAGGAATGCCTTTGGAATTCTATTGTCTTATTTCATGGTCCAGAAGGGGTTACTGAGTTATGTTAATTGCTATCAAGGTATGAAAGAAATTAAGCTGAAAGTCTGTTGGCTGTATTGATAGCTGTATTCTGAACGCTGAAGGAAGACTCTGGCAATTCTGTTCATGGGATAGTTTTACTCCTGTCTCTTATTTTCTTGATAGCAGGCCTTGACAGCTTCTCAAAAATCCCTATACCTTCTCTGAAGTATATCCTAAGTGATACTGTGAATTTCTGTATGTTACAACCTTCTCGGGAACTCTAAAACCTAGGTCTTTGCAGTGAGCTCTATTTATCCAACCTACCATAAAGTTACCATCAGAAAGGAACACAAAGGAAAAACCTCATCTGGGATTCAATTAAATTCCCTCAAAATATTAATATCACTTTCAATTATAATAAAAATTAATAACTTGCTACTGAAAATCTGGTTTGAGGCCAGGAATATTTTCTGTAAAGTATAATAAACCCAGAAACATAACAAAATACCCTTTGAAAATCATAAGTTACAGAAATAATATTAAGGTATCTGTAGGACACACCCACCATTTTATTTTTTTCCATTTGCTTAGTATTTCAAATATTTCTTACTTTTTTTTACTAAAAATTATTAACAACAGTTGTATCCTTGAAAAACATTTTTAAAAGTCATAGCAAATACATTTGACTAAATTTCCACTTATATTTCTGAAACATAATATCAAATAAGAATTTTCAATAGCAAAAGTTTAAAAAAAATACTGACTGGAAAACAACCTCTCATCTATTATAAATCAACCAGAATTTGGGAAAGTTCAGTTTTCATGTATGTAAACAAGAACACTTGCTTAAATATTTGAAAGCACCACAGAAGTTAAATAGCTCTGAAGAGTATAAAGAATAGTCAGAGATTAGGACAGGCTAATGTCCCCTTAGGATTATTAGTAAGAGAATAATTTGTTAATTCTGCCAAATCGTCACCCTTATGAACATTTTTAGAGAAGGTACCTACACGTTCCCTGATCATCTTTGTTATAACTAGGGTGCCCATGCTATTCATCATCCAAACCACGACAGTTTGGAGAATGAAAGGGGACACTATTAATAGGCATAGACTGAGCTAAATGGCTGCTTTAGCTTTAGCTATCTTCCTTCATACTCTTTCTGCTGTCATTCAGTTCAAAGCATATATGTGTAGTAGTCACCATCCCCATCATCATTTCTACTTCCAGGGCACAGCAGTAATGACGGGAAAGGGGTGGGGTTGGGGGAGGAGGGAGAATAACCAGGCAGATTTCTTTCAACTTCACAAAGGACAAGTGGCCAAAAGGGAAGAGGAGACTAAAGGAAACACGATCAGTTATCAAGAGAGGGCCAAGGTTAAGAAAATTCATTCCACCACCCCAAGTGCTTGCTTTGAGTGCTCTGGCTTTCCTTCTAGCCTTAGCCTACACTATAGATTAGTTGGTTTAGATTAGTCATTTCTTACTGTTACTCAGCAGCTCTAAGTTCCGCTTCATTTCACAGTCACACAAACAAGTTTAACAAACATTAGAATAAGAAATGGTTAATTCCATCAGGTTGCACTAGGGAACAATAATCAAGCCCACTGCAGCTCCTCCCAGTGCTCACGGATGGCAGCTATGCTAATCAGTCAATGTCAACTCATCGTAAAATACCTACTTTTTGGTGTACGTTAACGCAGGGAGGGAACTGTTCTCTACTGTTTTCCAGTCTTCTTTCTGATTACCTGTATCTAAGCCCCAGTGCTCTGGGTGTAAGTCATAGAAAATAATACCCTAACATATGACTTGAGCCAGCACATGGCTCTTGGCCTGAGGTTGACTCAGTTACTAAAACTACCGTCACAGCTGTAAGCCCATTGTAAGCTGATGTTATTTTTGACAATAGTATTTTTGAAGTCAGTTCAGATAAAGAAGGGGCTCAATGCCAAAGTATGCCTGTAAGCAGGCCTCTCAGGACAGCAGGATCTCCCAAACCTATTGTCTCAGGTGACACACGTGAACTCTTGGGATAAATCAGAAATGACTAGAAGACTTAACAGATCTACGACAGTGTCACAAAGCAACTTTTACAAAAGTACAAAATAAATGTCAGTGAAAAATAATAATCTCACTTTTATCCTTGCTTAACATAATCACTTAGGAGAGAGGTAATATAACCTCATTTACAAAATTTTAATAAAACCTGAAATTGGGACGATTCACAGGAAAAATCACCCTGTAGTTTTTTTATTTTTTTATATTACTACCTCCAAAACAGAGGTTTAGTTTTTCTAGGCATTCTTAATTGAAATTTTTAGGCCCTCCTGGGGGGATGTGGTGAATTCTTGAAAAAATATGCCAGCCTTTTTCTAATATTCCCTCCTGGAAATCTTAAGAACACTTCCCATATGCACTTGTTTCGAGGGTCCAGACAGTTCTGTGAAAGGTTTTGAGGAGTCAGCTCTAGAAATGCAAGCTCAAGGTTATTTGCTTACTGTAAGTTATGCCACATGTTCTAACAAATCTCTTTATTTTCTTCTTTTCTAAAAGACTTAACAAATCCTCCATCCACTGGTTCACTCTCCAGATGGCTGAAAATAGCCAGGCTGAAGCTCCGAACTGGGAGCTTCTTCCAGGTCTCCCATGTTGAAGGTAGGGGCCCAAATACTTGAGACATTTTCCACTGCTTTTCCCAGGTCATTAGCAGGGAGCTGGATCAAAATGTTGATCCAGTGTTGCAGGTGGTGGCTTTTATCCACTACACCACGATGGTGGCCCCACAAATCTCTTTGCTATTGAATTAACTAATATAGATTTTCTCTTTTAATTAAAAAAAGAGTTAAGGTTTATTTATTATTTACTTCAAAGGCAGAGTGACAAAGTGAGAGAGAGAGAGAGAGAGAAGAAGAAACAGGGAAATACAGAGAGAGAGAGATTATCCATCCCCTGGTTCACTCCCAGGATGTCTGCAACAACCAAGTCTGGGCCAGGCATCTCCCCCTGGGTTTCAAGGGGCCTGTGCACCTGGGCCATCTTCCACAGCTTTACCAGGCACATTCAGGATCTGGATTGGAAGTGGAGCAGCCAGGACTCAAACAGGCAGTCATATGGGATGCTCCTATCACACAAAGCTACTTAACCCACTGTGCCCTGCACTGGCCCTTGACTTGTTCTTTGCAATTGAACCCTGACCACTACAGTATCCCTTAAAATAGGAACACAAAGTTACTAGTTTCCTTATTGGAAAAAAGAAGAATAAGCATAAATTTCTTCTAAAAGAGTTTTAGTATTTCCACTTTGGCCTATTACTTATTTTTCTCTGATATTTTAGCAAATTCTTCACACACCATACAACTTCCTCTTTTATTTCCCTATACCATTTTTTTGGATGTTCTTAAAGAAAATACTCAATATGATATGCTTAATGTTGACTTGGTCATTCTACCAGACCCCTACTCCTATCCAAAATGTATGTTTAGAAAACCTGACTATAAGGGCTAGTACTGTGGCAGAGTAAGTTAAGCCTCTGCCTGTGGCGCTGGCATCCCTTATTGGCGCCAGTTCTATTCCCGGCTGCTCCTCTTCTAATCCAGCTGGGAAAGCAGTGGAAGAAGCCCAAGTGCTTGGGCCCCTGCACCTGCATGGGAGATCCGGAAGAAGGTCCTAACTCCTGACTTTGGATAGGCCCAGCTCTGGCCGTTGGGGTCATCTGGGGAGTGAACCAGTGGATGGAAGAGCTCTTTCTCTCTCCCTGCTGTAACTCTGCCTTTCAAATAAATAAATCTTTTTTTTTTTAATTTAAAAATTAAAAAGAAACTTGAATATCAGCCACATTGCTTCATTAGAAGACTTAAATTATGTTATCATATGATGAAAGTGGAGGAAGGAGAACAAAATTTTGCCATATGGATTTTTAAGTGATTCTGTAGGTTCTGTTAATATGTAATAGTTCTTATATAAGTAATTCAGTAATATAAGTAATTCAGTGAACAATATTAATGCCTATGCAAGATGGCACAATGTCCTGTGTACACTACGGTTCTGAAGAGACTTGGAATCTACTTCTCTATGTGTGCTCTGAGACAGATTTGAAGAAAATAACCAGTCAGTTCCTGGATCCAGGAATATATGCATATATACTTTAACAGAAACTACCTATAAAGTTGAGTATTTAAAAAACTCTTTTCAGAGCAGGCATTTTGTAAACAGTTCAGGCATAGGTATACATAAAAATCTCAAGGAACCACTTCATTCCTTCTTCTAAATTGTATGAACTACATTCCTTAGAGTCTTTTAGGAAGCCTAGTTATCAATATCTGTGTTAGACTTCCATTGCTGCATAACAAATTACACATAGACCAAGTGGCTTAGGACAACACCCACTCATTATTTCACAGTTCTGGAGGCCAGAAGCCTGTGTGGACTTACTAGAGTCTCACCAGGCCAACATCAAGGCGTCGGACAGCCTGGACTCACATCCAAAGACTATCAGTCCTGCCCTCTGGACCGACAGCCTCTGGACTACTGGTTCTGCCCTTTGACATCCGTCCTTTCTCATGAATAGCAGCATGTGACTGAAGCTGAGTAGTCTTCTTAGCCTGCTTCCTGCAAGTAGAATTTTGCTAAGAGTCTCCTTTCAGTTTTTATGCTCTCGCTTCCAAGATGGCAGTGTTGCTGTTATAATTTTTTCAAGAACTTTGTGAGAACCTTGTGGAAGACACAATGATGTTCTCCATTAGAGAGAGGCCAAATCCACAGACATTTTTGAGATAGCTCCTTCTCTTTCTTTGGCTTCTGTTGATAAAGCTCATGGGCAAAAACATTCTTGAAATTGTTAGAAGCTCTCTAATCTATGAGACACAGTCTTATGACTGAACCCTGTAGTTTTTTGATCTTTCAAAGATTTCAGCAAAGAATTTATAGACACCTTCTTGGGTGTTTTTTTTTTTTAATGATGAACTTTCAGAAGCAATCAGTTAATTTTAGTATCTTTTGTCATTTGCATAGGCTAAGAATTTCCCAAATCATCTCAGTTCTAGTTCCTGTTTATTTAGAATAGTTTGTGTCAACTACACATTAAGCAGGCGAATCAAGCCAACTTTTCCACACTTTGCTTAGAAATCTCCTTGGGCAAATATTACAAACCATCTTTCAGAAACTCTGTTTTTTTCCACTGAAGCTAAGCTTTAGGGCGTTTGTTGCAAGGATTTCGGATTGCTAGTCTCTTAGTTTCCAGTAACATTCTGTTCACTACCTACTGAGCCCTTAACAGCTGTATCTTTAAAGTCTATATTTCTAGTAAGAGTCTGTTCAAAATTTAGGATATTTTTCTATTCTGCTCTTCAAAATTCCATCAGCCTCTTTCCACTTCCAAATTCTAAAACTACTCCTATATTTTTAGTTATTTGTCATAGAAACACCCCTCTTTCAGGTACCTAATCTGTCTCTTCAGAAAGATTTTATATTCTTTAATTGTTGTTACAGGCATAAATATGTTTTTTATATTCCATTTTTAGGTTATTGGATAATATTCCATTGTATCTTAACACTATTTTTAACATTTTTATTGTAGGTTTCTTTCCATCCACTTTTCCTATGGTTATTCCATCTAAGCTTATAACTTTGTAGCAATCATTCATAAGTCTTATTGGTACAAGCTATGTTCTAATACCACCTTGTTTTGCATTTTATGTGACTTAGAATTTTCAAGACACAGATATGAAGTATATGTAATATTCATATTTTAAATTCAGGAAAGTAGGATTTAGTATTATCATACCACATTCCTTTGCTTCTTGTTTTGAATTTCAATTTCTAAATGGAAGTGTCCCAATACAAAAATTAGCCAAATGCAAAACTCCAAAAGACTAATTCAACCTTTTACAATGTGAATATTCATCAGTGCTCAATATTTGAAATTGTCAGTCCTAAGGAAAAAATACCTTAAAAAATTCTGGTTAAAAGAAAAGTGTATAATATAGTTACCATGGTAACTGCAATGTACCCGGTTGCAAAGCAGTACATGGTTAGTAAAGTGCCTCTCAATTAGATTCTTCAGAACGATGATGTATTAAAAAAAATTCTGAGAACTCAAGAAGTTATATTAGTAAATTTTAAAATGTGTTCAGGAAGGTATTTTTAAAAATATAGCCAAATCTGAAACCCAATACAATGAGTTTGTTTTCTTGACGTGTCTGAGACCACACCACTGCCTCCTCTGTCATGTTTGTCTGCAGAGCTGCAGTCCATGAGCTTTGCATCGTGCATCACACTGTGGTGCAGACACGGTCTTGGGTGGGATATGGACTGGGCTGTCTGTGGTTGATGTTAATGGTTGCTGTATCATAGAGCTCATCAAAGAATTTGCCTCATTTTATGTTCTCCCCATCAGGCATGGTTCCAATATGCTTTAGCCTTAAGTGTCCAAAACACCTTTTTCAATAAGTAACTCATCTGATATATTTGAGTGTGTCAAAGATGACATCCATTTGCCATATAGAAAGCCTATAAAATTCTAGTATGCATTTCATTTTAAAAAATGAAACCTGTATGTACAGGGGATGGGAATGCGCACAGGGTGAATCATATATTATAAATTATCTGTATTTGGATTCTGAAAATTCTGTCAAATTGTAAAAATTCCATAAAATTGTAACAAATTACAAATAAAATTGTAATAAAATCCATGGAATTGAGAATTTGTCTCCATAACAACTGATAAGTGTTTTGACATCTTTTAATTCCTAGATTTTTGGCACTTGAAAAAATTACCTATAACTTTAGTGTTCATTCTATTAAAAATGTGTTTGTCTCACTTTTTTTTTTTTGACAGGCAGAGTTAGACAATGAGAGAGAGAGACAGAGCGAGCGAGAGAGAAATGTCTTCCTTCCATTGGTTCACCCCCAAATGGCTGCTACAGCCGGCGTGCTGTGCCAATCCAAAGCCAGGAGCCAGGTGCCTCCTCCTGGTCTACTATGCGGGTGCAGAGGCCCAAGCACTTGGGCCATCCTTCACTGTCTTCCCGGGCCACAGCAGAGAAGTGGACTGGAAGAGGAGCAACCGGGACAGAACCCAGCGCCCCAACTGGGACTAGAACCCGGGGTGCCAGCGCCACAGGCAGAGGATTAGCCAAGTGAGCCGTGGCACCGGCCTGTCTCACTCTTTTAATGAGTGGAACACTTTGCTACAAGCAATAGGTTTTTAAAATTAAATCTTTTAGATACTATAGTTAAAGAAGGAAATGATCAGTAAATGAAGACACCTCTTCTAAAGAATTCTAAAATATGTGACTAATCACAGTTTAATTCACACAGAAGCACATTATTTGTTGTAAGGTGGAAAACATGAGTATAACAATGTCTGAATGACTGCATTATTAAACACTGTGTGTTTTAACAGATAACGGAACACTTCTGAAAGAATGGATAAGTATCTAGAGTTTTCTGAGTAGCAGATGGTATATGAAATTTTCAGTAGCCTGCCTCACTGTCTGTTGTATTTGTATCCTCTACAGACTCTCAATTGGTCTGATTTTTGGTACATTTGTTTGTGGACCAGGAAATACCCACTTTCTGGATTTAGAAGCTTAGTTCCAGGACGATCATGAGACTTGAGCATAAAACAGCTTTTTGAGTTTCAGGGTCATAAAATCAGACCCAGAACTTCCTATTCCAAAAATCATGAGTTTAGATAATTATTACTTTTATAATTTAGTATCAAGTTCTTTAGATGAAAAATGTTTAAAATAATGAAAATTAATGGAAAGAATCCCTCATAAATTTGTACTGCAAAATATTAAAGAAAGAACAGCTGAATTTGTAGTTTTAACTCATTGCCAAAATTTCTCAGTCACAGCTGAATTAATGAAAAAAAACTTAGAGAAATTATTTAATCTTCCTTACTTAATATTTCCCCAAATAATATGAAAATGAGAATGCTTTTTATACTTTTATGTGGAATTGTTTTCTCTCTAAAAGTTTTATCTGTCAAAATATCTCCATTGAAGGAGAATCCACATGACTTAAATGTTATAGCATTACATTTGAGTACAGTGTTTTCCAAAAGTGGGTACTCAATAAATACCCTGAATGACAAAAGCAGACCATGGGCATTTCTTAAACCACAAACAAGCAGACCAGGAGTCACTAAATCAAACAAGGGATCATGGGGAAGAGAAGTAGGAGAGCTACAGTCTCTCAGAAATTCAAACACCATTCTGAAAACCAGCATTAGATCTGATGATGCAATAAAATATACGAACCTATGATTACATAATGGCAATTCTGGAAGAAACTCTGTCTATGGTGACAGGCAAGCACCCTTCCTTCTAATGAGCAAAGCCCCTGGTTCTGGACTGCTCTCTCCAGGTGGAGTTCTCATGGAGCAGGGACTGCACTGACTACTACCAATACGAGGAACAGAGGGACGGCTTCCAATGACTTATATTGTGTTCTTACTTGTTGTGCTATCTGTCTATTGGTTTGCTAGTAAACCTAAGTGAAAACAACTTTAAAAACAGTCTGAGTTTTCATTTGTGCCAATCCTTGAGCCCAGACCAGGTTTAGTGGTCTAAGTGAACGGTCGACCGAGATCAGTGAACGTGTGCAGACATAAGCCTTATATACTAACAGATATATCCTGAATTCTAATAATGGGCTCAATAACTCCACCATATAGTGAAATAAAGACAAGTGATGCTTCTTTAACCTATCTTTAATTTGCAAAGAGGGAGGGTTAGCAATTTTGCCTGAAATACTACTAATAAAAATTGGACACTCATAAGTCTGACAGTAAAGTGAATCATTTCTGCAGGCAAATCAGTCAGAAGAGATCTTGTAATATGCTTTTTAAAAAAGATTTTTATTTATTTGAAAGGCAGAGTTAGAGGGAGAGGGGGAGAGATGGAGATAGAAAGATTCTCCATCTGCTGGCTCACTCCCCAAATGGTCACAACGACCAGGGCTGTGCCAAGACAAATCTGGGTCTCCCATGTGGATGCAGGAGCCCAAGCATTTGAACCATCTTCATACGTTTTCCCAGGTACATTAGCGGGGAGCTGGACTGGCAGTGGAGCAGCTAGGACTCGAACCGGTGCCCACACGGGATGCTGGTGTTGCAGGCAGCGGCTTAACCTGCTATGCTACAAAGCTGACCCCGAGATCTAGTAATATTCTAACCTAAGGAGTACTGCATAGTTACTGAGGTGACTACTCTGCATGAGAAAATACTAACTGGAATATGTAAGCCTGATTAAGTTATTACATATCCATTTCCATAATTTGGGGGTCAAATAATTTATTTCTGCACAGGTAGATTCCTTTATATTGAAAGAATATTTATATTGAAAGAATAATTAATATAATTATTATTGGTTATATAGAGGGGCACAGCTATCTAAGTTGCTTTTACAGAAAGTAACTGTCTTGCATTTTTTGGTTTGAAAAATGCTGCTTGTTTCTACATCATTTTTTTATATTTATATTTCATTTAATGAACATAAATTTCCAAAGTACAGCTTATGGATTACAATAGCTTCCCCTCTACATCAATCTTAACTACTACATCACCACTACTCCTTGAAGGCCAGAACCATCTCTGTATTTACTTTTTCTTTCCATTATGGGAACCAGTACATGGTGACTGCCTAACAAAAGTCCCCAGAATTAAATCACTCTAGTAGAAAGACCCATCGTCCATTTAGAAAAAACATTTCCAACTTCCACTTTCCTATACTATAGCAGCTGTTAGCTCCCACTGGAGAAGGGAATGGGGAAATGCCATGGAGTTTCTCAAATATTGTATGAAAATATGTAGATCAAAAACAGACAAGGTGAAAATGACATTATAAACACATACGTGGTTTCATTCTTGAGTGAACAAAGGCATATAACCCACTTGGGTATCCCAGTCAGCATCGTAGTTTTCTTTGAATATAAAAGACAGAAATGTATATTCTTACAAACCTTTGAAAGGCATTAGAGACCCTGAGCATATTTCTTCAGCAACATCTGGAAGCTACATTTAGGTGTGTGGATGCTGGCAGCTTGTTTGATAGCAATATGATGAGGGAGAAAAGGATCAATGGTTTTAGGCTAGGTGAAGCAAGAATAAGATACTTTGAATTTCACTATGAAAATTATAAAAATATCTCAAAGCAATAATATTCATTTTATGTATGAACTGTTTGGTTATAATCTAGAATTACGTTTATGCCTTATGAAACTAGCTAATAGGTATGCACAGAATAAACAATCTTTCTGACTTTTAACATAACAGCAACTAGGATATAAAATTTCTAAATCTAAGTATGGTAATAGTTTTTCAGTTTTGTGTTGCCAATTCTGTTACTTTTTAAAAATACAGCTATGGCTCTACATATAAAATGGAACTTGATACAATCTATCCAGTGACCAACGTTTTGAAGAATCCACTTCTGATTCACATTCAGATCTTGAATTTGGGGCATGGTTACGACAAAGTATATATTTCTGAGTTACCTGAAAATTTGTATTACTTGCATAATAGATCTATTATGAATATTTGCTGGAGTCAATAGCTCCAAGTTCTCTTAAAAGAATCAGCAGAGCAGTTATAATAGTATTACACTAAAACGTTATAATCAAAATTAAAAATTTCCATTCAAAAACAATTTTTACCCCAAATATGCCTTTAGAACTACTTTTTGAAGTTACCCATTTTTGTTATTAAAACTATGATCTGCTATATGTTTCACTGTGACAAGAGCTGAAGAGACAACAAAGTAGAGATTTCAGGGGTGAGAACAAGATGGTTCTATTATTTCTCCTTAGTGACTAACACACAATTCACATCACATTGATGGGAAATGTACAAAAAATCTACAGCAGCAAGTGGAAATAAATGTGTCTTGGTAGTAGATTCTAGAAGAAAAGACAGAATATAAAAATGGTGTAGTATGCCAGAATTTTCAAAGCTCTTCATGTAATACTCAGAGCTGTCCACTGACAAAATACAATTAGAATCAAACTAATTTTATGGACTTTTTTAAAAAAGATTTATTTATTTATTTGAAAGGCATAGTTATAAAGAGGTAGAGAGAGGGAAGAAGGGAGGGGAGAGAGAGAGAAGGACTAAAGGAGGGAGGGAGGGAGAGAAGGAGAGAGAGAGGGAGGAAGAAAGAGAAAGAGAAAGAGAAAGAGAAAGAGAAAGAAGAGAGAGAGAGAGAGAGAGAGAGAGAGAGAGAGAGAGAGAGAGAGAGATCCATTCATCCACTGGTTCACTTCCCAACCGGCCACAAGGGCCAAAGCTAGGCTGATCCGAAGCCAGGAGCCAGAAGGTTCTTCTGGGTCTCCCATGTGGGTGCAGGGGCCCAAGCATTTGTGCCATCTTCTACTGCCTTCCCAGGCCATAGTAGAGGGCTGGACTAATAACAGGAGCAGCTGGAACTCAAATGTGTGCCCACATGGGATGCCAGCACTGCAGGCAGCAGTTATACCCACTGCCTCACAGTGCCGCCCCGGACTTATTTTAAAACATTATACAATTATAGGTCCCAAGTCTCATTAACCAAAATATAACATGCTTTATTTTCTTTTTAATAAACATTCTTTTTCTCAAATCACATAAAACTACCAAATTAGAAGTGCATTTCTGACTATGTCAGAGTTTGTTTTTCTATTAACCTATGCAGTTATAAATGATTTAGCCTCTTTGCCTTGTAACTATCCTGTAATTTTTCAAGAGAAAACTTCATATACACTGCCAGTTTATAACAGTCTCAGCAATTGGACTTATTATTTCATAGAGTAATATTATTTTTAAATGGAAGATATAATTCAAATGTTATATTAGAAAACAAAATTCTGACATTATAACATAAATTACACACTTGGAAAGTTCGTACACTGCCTCAGGTATGTCTAATCAAGCAATAGCTCATTAAAGAAGTGTAGTTTGGAATTTATTTTCCATCATTGATTAGTATTTTAAAAGCTGTTTAGCTGCAAAGATTCTAAAATTTTCCTTAAATACCTCTAAATATAAATGTGATTCCATAGGTGTTTTTCACCCATTTGATATGAAGCAATATGATTCCTAGTGCTCTATTTTATTCCCCGTGGATTTGGATGGAACTGACTGCGTCTTTGTTAACAGAATTGACAAGATAGAAAAAAAGGGAAGAACACTACTAATCAAGGAAGACAGATGTGGATCCAGTCTGGCTCTGCTCCTGTTGATCTTTGTAGCCTCAAACACTTCCGTCTAAACCACAGTTTCCTCAGCTACAAAGTGAGCATAACCATACTGTCCCCTTTTGTAGGGCTGTGCTGAGGATTAACTGAGACAGCACGCTTAATGCTCTCAGCATAGGGCTTCGCAGGTGCATACCCTCAATATACAAAGATTACCTTGGTTCTATCGGGATCTGATTCAGAGTATAAGCATGGTTTTTGATTTTTGATTTTTTAGAATAGGATTTCCAGGCTCTCATTTTTTTTTTAATAAGAAATAAGAACTTTTTTTTTGCCATTTCAACATAGAGGGAGTGGACTAGGATCTTAGAACAACATTGTGTTATAATTTTCAGGGCATCATAGTGAAGAGATAGTATAATGATACTGCACATTTTTATGGTGACTTATGGGGTTCAGAGTGCTACTTCACTACTTCATGTGATTGTAGCCACAGTTCTATGAGGAAGGACAAGTGAACAGTATCTCCAGGAGACCCTCCACAAAGGCAGAGGACAGTGGTTGGTTACCTGAAAGAACTCACTGATGGAGCTGGGACGAGATTCAGTTCTTAGTCCAGTACCTCCTCCACACACTTTTTCCTCATTTGAACTACAATAATTCTCTAGTTATGGGCAGCAAAAAAAAAAAAAAAAAATGCTACATTTGAGGCAGGTATCATAGTGCAGCAGCTTAAGCCATCTCAGGATACTTCCGAATGCCAGTTTGAGTGTCATCCTATTCTGATACAGCTTCCCGCTAATGTTCCTGAGAAGCAGTGGATTATTGATGAAGCACTTGCATCCCTGGCACCCACAAGGGAGACCTGAACAGAGCTCCTGGCTCCTGGCTTCAGCTTGGCCCAGTTGCAGCTGTTGCAGCCATTTGAGTAGTGAACCCATGGTTGGAAGATCAATTCTTTTCTCTCTCCTCCCCTCCCCTCTCCTCCCCTCTCCTCTCCTCTCCTTTCTTCCTCTTTTCTTTCCTCTTTCTCCACTCCCTCCCTCCCTCCCTCCTTCCCTCCCTCTCTTCCTTCCTTCTATCCATACATCTTCCTGCTTTTCAAATAAAAAAATAAATTTGGCTGGATACAGAAATTATGATACACACACACACATATACATACACACACTATGGAGTACTACTCAGATGTAAAAAGAAAAATGAAATCCTGTCTTCTGGGCAACTGGAAACCATTATACTTAGTGAAATAAGCCAGTCCCAAAAAGACAGTATCTTATGTTTACTATTTGTTGAACTCTTTTACTTAGTGTAGGGGTAACTATATGATCATTAAGTAAACTGAAAACAGACCTCTGTAAAATTAGGAGTAGGAATGTGAGGGGGAAGAGGAGGAGGAAAGGTAAGAGCATTGGAAGGAGGGAGAGTGGGGGAAGTGTCACTGTTCCTAAATCTGCATATGAGATACATGAAACTTGTGTAAATAAAATTTTAAAAATAAATAAATTTGAAAAAAACCCTCTGCTATATTATTCAATAATGTCTCTCCTATCATAGTTAACTTATTGGAACTAAAAGCTAACTTCCATTCAGAAAGTGCCTCTGAGGTAATCTGTGATCAGTTTTAAAGCTGAGTCCATTTAGAACACATTTATCAAAAGCCTTCTCTAAGGACTGACATTGAACTTGACCCCATGGGAGATATCAAAGTGAGCTTGCAGAGGTAGCTTTCAAAAAGTTTAAAAGCCAACTGGAAAAACTGCCAAAAGGCAGAAAAAAAAAAACTGAAAAATAAAAACTAAAAGCATAACACAGACTATGAAACAGGATGTAAAAATTTTAACCTGGATTCATAAAAAAGGTCTAATGATGACGAGAAAAAAGGAGCAATCTCAAGAAGAAAGTGGAAATAATTCTGTCCCCATAAGAGAACTGTCCTCTTACCTAGAAATCTGGAGTTCACTGACAAGAGATAACTGTCATTGAAATCCAGAATTTCCACAAACTCTTTCTGAAACATAAATATAGGTATGTGGGTAACCTTTGTGAATCTTGTTCATCATGTACATTCAAAAGCAAATAATACGTCAATCAGTTTTTAATATCCAGAGAGGTTATTCCAAAGTAATTCTGCCTATATTATATGTCTAACAATAGTACTAAAGGACTTAGCAGATGCTCACTCGTTGTAGAATAGAATCCAAGACTAGCTTTGAAGAAATTTTCTTGCCTGCTTGTAAATACTATCTTTGTTGAAGTAGTTCCTGGAGGGAATGTCTCAAGCTATATTTCCAATGAACATTATAATACCTAAAACTGTAAAATGTCTTTGTGCCTGTACACAACTTTTAACCCAACCCAAAAACATTTTATATCTCAGAGCACATGGGAATAGTATTTTTTTCCAGTAAGGTACACATGTTGGGTCATTAGCTTCCCACACTGTACATTTTAAGTAGTATTCATATGATATTTTATTTCTGGCTTTGTATCTCCTGGAGGAGTGTACTTTAGATCTTTAACAAAGTCTCTTTCCCCCATCTAGAGGAGTTTTAGAGGTCTAATAGAAGTATATTTACAATACTATGTATGGTTCTTGAAAGTGCACAATAGGTGTTGATGTGTTAATTGCTAGTAACAGATTTTTAATAGAAATATGCTGCTTTTACCTCATGCCATTTTACTTACCTCTCAGGTTAACTAGAAACACTTTATGATTTCTGTTCATGTTTACTTTCTGATAGGGCATCAAGATACGCTGGTACCATTTTATCTATGTCCTATGCCCTGGATCATCACAAATTATCAAGTCACTTCATTTTCCAAATATGAAAAAAATGCAAATTTTATCAGAACCACCAATTGTTAACAAGTATTTTTTAAATTCAGTAAACTAAGACCTGGGACTTGAAGCGAATTTATGGATACCAGTTATGACAGTAGGACTGAAGAAAAGTCATTCACATTGGATCATGAAAGCAAATGGCATACTTCACTGTTTTTAAAAAATTATTTATTTAAGTATATAACTTGAGAAGCAGAAAAAAAAGGCCAGAGCGACACACAGGATGAATGAATGAATCCACTTGTGGATTCATTCTCCAGAGGCAGGAACTCAATCTGGGTCTCCCACCCAGTAAAGACATTGCCTGCTGCCTCCAACGGTGCACCCAGCAGGAAGGTAGAATCAGGAGCAGAGCCAGTACTGTAATACAGACACTGTGGTGCAGGATCCTAACACCTATCTCTATAGATCATTGTCTAACACACAGGGTGATAGCAGGTTCCAGTGCTTGTAATATGTGTGCAGTGGCCGGCACCCATATGAGCAGCTATACTTACTGAGTGAATTGGTTCAATGTGAAAAGTGAGTGGTGAGGAATCCTTACCCCTTAAGATGTATTTATTTTCATGAATTCTCAAATGAGCTTAATAGTTACAGGGCGGCCAAATGGCTATTCATAATTCACAACCTTCAGGATAACATTTTCTGAATTCCAGCTTTCAAACTGCAATGGTATTAGAGGCTTGAAACTCCTGGTGTCCCAAATCAAGGCAGTAGACACAAGGAGATAGTTAGTGCCCCTCTTCTCCACAGGGATTTTAGCCTGGGACCCATGCAGTCTTCTGAAGAGGATATCCATACCTAGGTGAGGGGGGATTTTTTAGTACTAATGAGTTCTGAGCTGATTTATAACCCCTTTCCACAAATAAGGATCCATTATCATGTCAATCAGAGTAGAGATGATTAGTATTATTAATTGTAAACACAAACTAATCCTTAATATCTATAAAAATTCCCCGATATACTGAGCAGAGCTGAGCAAATGGTCAACAGTGGAGAACATGTTACTGCAGTTGGCAGTATATACTTGTAGGTTGGGCCTAGCATTTGAAGTAGAATTTGAAAAGAATCCTCCTAAGACATTTAAAAAAAAAAAAAAAAAAAAAGGTTAAGATGGCCCTGTGACACTCAGCACCTCCCTAAAAAGCGCTCCTGAAGTCACAGGCGTTCCTGAAATGCCTCATTACACATCGGCAGTACACGACTGCCTTCAGAAAGCACAGTTTCTGCTTCCTGATTCTTCACATTTCTCCTCTCTTGCTCTGAGAAAAACGTATTTTCCTTTATATTTTGAGAGCTGTGAAAATCTAGAATTTTCCAAAGCCTAGAGTATAGGGAGCTTTACTGAGTGTCTATAAAATATGCAAATACTGTAAAAATTTAGTGGCTTCATGTCAGTCTGGTTTTTTCTTATTCTGTTCTTAAAAGAGTTTCCTTGCCAAAATATATCATTTTTATGAAAGTACTGGAAGGATTTCTCATATAAAAGCAGTATAGCTTTATTACAGAAACTTTTTAGAATCATGGGAAATGATAAAAATGAAAATAAAAAATCTATATTCTAATTGCTTGGGGATAACTACTCCTGACATTTAGGTAATACTCACATTTTCAAAATTATAATAGATTGAAGATCAAGTGAAAGCTGTATGACCTGAATGAGAACTTCTCACAGGAGGAGCACTATGGCATGTGGGAGAACGTGTACCATGCCATCTCCAGAGTTTCGAATCTGTCTCACTTTGGGATTTGTCTCTTCTCAGCTACATCCTGCCATTTACTTATGACTCAGACTATTTGATTACTTATAGATATGATTTCTGGTTTGCCCAAGGATGACATGTGTGTCGTGGTTTGGGCCAGTATACTGGCTGAGTAGAGAGGAGTCTGAATATTTCAGACTCAGAAGATAGAGGTAAATGTACTGCAAGTATCAATAAATTTGGGGAGGTAGGGCTAGAAATTCGAGAACAGGGTAGGAGAGGATAAAACAATAAAAACATGAAAACCCTGAGTGATTGCAAAGGAATTGTGGGTCATAAATCAGGGAGTCCGGGAGTATTAGTAAATGTTCAAAGCTAATTCAGTAATTCCTAGTCAGGATGAAAATTTCTAATTTAACATTTGAAATGCTACAGTGAACTACCTAGGCTGGCAGAGAGCCTTCTGTGCATCTGCTGACCGTCAGATAAATGCCATTCCTGTTCACTTCTACTACCCCAGCGGGATGACATTTCCCATACACATTATCTTCACACACAAACTTTGTGTCTTTTCCGAAAGCCCGAACTGCTCCCTTCACTTTCCTGTCCTGCATCCGCCCTCCAGTTTCAGACTTGAAGTTGTGACCCAGAAGGGCAACGGTGACACCTCCCAGTGGTGTGAACCTCCCAGTGGTGTGAACCTCCAGCAAAGCCAGGGTCAGGAGGCAGCCAGGTGCGACTGTTCTTGCAAGCTTTTTGCAGAAGCTCCACATGCAGAGCAAACGCACCTGCTGAATGACCTGCTATGCCCCTCCAGCCTCCCTTTGAAGTCACAGGCAGCACAGTGTCTCCTGACCTTGTAGCTTCGCTTGTCTCACTTCCCTTTCCCTCTTGTTCTTACTCACCTGGGCTTGAGCTCCCTATTAAACCGAAACTTAAACCTCTGCCTCAGGCTCTGCCTTCCAGAGCAGTGATTCTCAAATTTTAATGTGGATACAAATCACCTGCGGATCTTGTACAGTAAAATATAGACCCTGTTTCAGGATATCTGGATGGGACTGAGGAGTCAGCGTTTCTAACAAGCCCCCTAAGTGATGCCTCCCTATTGGCCCTTTATATAGCAAACTGCTAGAAGACCAAAGTAAGACAAACTTCATCATCACTACAATGGACATCCCTTGAGAGCCAAGACTGCGTGTGTGTGTTTTCCCTGTTCATCCCCTGAATAGACAATAACACTTATGTAGGAAGTGTTCAATGGATATTTGACTGAATAAATTAATTAGTTCTCCTAGATGACTTCAATTCCTGGCCAGGATAAAAAAAAATCCATTTTTTTTTTTTTTTTGACAGGCAGAGTTAGACAGTGAGAAAGACAGACAGAGTGAAAGGTCTTCCTTCTGTTGGTTCACCTCCCAAATGACTGTTACAGCCAGTGCACTGCACCGATCCGGAGCCAGGAGCCAGGTGCTTCCTTCTGGTCTCCCATGTGGGTGCAGGGCCCAAGCACTTGGACCATCTTCCACTGCCTTCCCGGGCCACAGCAGAGAGCTGGACTGGAAGAGAAGCAACCGGGACAGAACGGGCGCCCTGACCAGGACTAGAACCCGGAGTGCTGGCACCGCAGGCGGAGGATTAGCCAAGTGAGCCACGGTGCCGGCCAAAATTTCTAATTTTTAAAAATATCTATTTATTCAAAAGTGTGTATGCACAGGCACGTGAAAAAGGGGTGGGGGGGGAGAGAGAGAATGAGTGAATATGAATCTTCCATCCATTGGTTCACCAGGGGGCAGCAATGGCCAGAGCTGAGCCGGGCTAGAGACAGGCTAAAGCTAGGAGCCAGGAGCTTCTTCTGGGTCTCTCTCATGGGTGGCAGGGGCCCAAGCACTTGCTGCTTTTCCCAGGTCATTAGCCGGGAGGGGAGCTGGATGGGAATTGAACCAGCACTCATAAGGCATGCTGGCACTGTAGATGGCAGCTTTACCTGCTATGTCACAATGCCAGGTCCCAAAATTTCTAATTTTAGCATTCAAACTTCTGTGGTGAGTTTCATTGTAGTATGTTTCCTGTGTTTCTGGTGATTGACAAGTAAATGATGAATGCCAAATACAGCTATACATTTGTGTCACTGCAGCACTAGAAGTTAAAGCCAAAAGCCAATTAAATGGTAGTTGTATTTTAGAAAGTAGTTGCTGATTTGAAAGCAGAGACGAAGTAGTGAGGTATCCAGTCCAGGACCATCTCTGCTGGGTTTCCAAAGGTCAACCCTACTTCTAAAGGCTTGGCTGCCTTCTGTTGGGTGCTAGAGAGAGCAAAGGGAAGTGTGCTTAAAATCCATTAGCTTGGTGGCAGCTCATGTTTACCCACCCAGCACTTTACTTCTCACATAATACCTTTTATTAGAGAGGGTAAATGGAAGTTTCCTACTGAATTTTAAAATTGTGCCTCATGTATGATTCATAAAAACTGCCAGTAGCATCAACATCCTCCTCTGGAATTTGTGCTATTTAAGAAATGTCACACATCAGACTTCTGTGATCAATGTTATGCCTGTTGCAGGATGTAACTGACCGTGTCCTACCGTCCCTTCCGTTGCTACCAACAATCATCTGCACACTTGGGATTTCTTGGTGACAATGTCAGCAGCTATTCCTTTCTTGTTACACTTTTACTGTTGTCATAGAGACGTGGAAACAGTTGAATAGAGTTCTCACTCATGGAGTTTCTGACAAAGGGACGACACAAACATGCTACTGTATGTCACTGGATCTCTTTCTAAGTGGTGGCAGCAACGTCAGTTTCTCTTACTTGTGTTTTAAGGGATTTCCACAGGTCATTAGAAGAGTTTTTCAGCAAGAACTCTCATTACAGTGGTTCTCAGAGTCGGGTCCCTGTACCAGCAACATCAGTGATACTGGGGAACTTGCTTGAAATGCAAATTCTTCAACTCCATTCCAGGCCTGGGGAATCAGAAACTCTGTACTGTGTGCTTTAACAAATCCACTTCACAATTCCAAGTGCATGTTCAAGTGTGAGAGCCACTTCTTTATTAGATATCGCCATGACACTAAAAGACAGTTTGATGAGAAAAAGTAAAGTGCTCTAGAACACAGAGATAGATGGAATAAAGTTCTGCACAGAGGTATCTGGAAATCTACGATAGGGAATGGAACTCTTTTTATTAAAGAACTGGGTCCTACAGAACAGATACAAATTAAACATACACAAGCCTTGGGCTGGCATTGTGGCACAGCAGGTAAAGCTGCTCCTGCAGTGTTGGCATCCCGGATGAGTGCCGGTTTGTGTCCTGGCAGCTCCACTTCTAATCCAGCTCCCTGCTAATGGTCTGGGAAAGCAGCAGCAGATGGCCCCAGTATTTGGGCTCCTGCCACCTACGTGGGAGACTGGGAAGAAAGCTCCTGGCCCATGGCTTCAGTCTGGCCCAGCTTCAGCCATGATGGCCATCTGGGGAGTCAATCAGCAGATGGAAGACCTCTCCCTGTCTCTCCCTCTTTGTAATTCTTTCAAATAAATATTTAAAAAAAAAATGCACAAGGCTTTACTTCATCCAGACCTTGGGAATCAGAGTTTGGATCAGGCCTGAGTGTGAGAAGCTTCCAGACAGTTGTAAGGCACCAAGCATAAGCATGAAGTACAGTGCAGGTTAAAATCAATAATCACTGCTGATGGAATCAAAATAAGCTTTATTTTCTACAAACTTTTAGAACATTCTGAGTTAGATGCAGTAATCATATATGACTTTTATAATCAGGAAATAACAAGGCAAATATTTAAAAAGAACAATGCTGTACAGAATGGTACTGGGTCACCTTGGAGACTTGAGCACTGAGGGATTTGTATGTTTTATATTATTTATAACAGAGCAGTAAAGAGCTAAGATTCTGCAGTGGCCCAAGTTAAAAGTCTAGAGGCTTACTTACTAGACATGAAACTTTTCTGCTCAGGTCTTGGGTCTCCTAATCTCTTAAGCAAAGACAGCGATAGTGTCTACTTCCAGGGTTGCTGTGAGAATCAAGTGAGATTATTTAGCGCAGTGCTTAGCACTCAATGAGAACCGAAAATGTTAGCTATTAGTAATACAAGAATATCCACGTCTCATGGTGATTTATGATGCTTTGCTATATGATTAGTCTTAGCTTTATTTTCTGTAAGTCACATACTCAATAGTGAAGCAAGCAAGCAATTTTTATTGCAATGCTTAAAAAAACCTAGTAGGACTCTAAGTGGAAGATATGCCTCTTCTTCATGGACTTTTTTTTTTTTTTTTTTTAAAGAATTGGGCTTGTACTATGGTTCTACAGAACAGATACAAATTAAAAATACACAAGCCTTGGGCTAGCATTGTGGTATAGCAGGTAAAGCTGCCCCTGCAATGCTGGCAGCCCATATGGGTGCCGGTTTGTGTCCTGGCTGCTCCACTTCTGATGCTGCTCCCTGCTAATGCCCAAGCAATTGGGTCCCTGCACCCACTCTGCCTCACCTTGGACTCCAGGCCTGTCATCTGCTGCGTGTTCCTCACCATGATGCTTCCTCTTCCTCCTCTTGACCAAAAGTTTAGCTCAGATCTGGGTAGTGCTCAAATGTCTTCATATTCCCACGTGTCCACTTTCAATGTGCAGTCTGGTATTTTTGCCAACTTTCCTTGGCTCCCAAATGTTGCAACTACCAATTACCTTTGTGCATTTCATAAATGTTTGCTGAATTCTCTTAAATTTAAATTTCAGCATCACCAGCTATATTTCTATTTTGGGTATAAATAATGATTGAGTTTCTGAGGCTCTGTAAAATAGAACGCTCTAAGTCTCAGGCTAAGAATTGATTAATAAAGGCCGGCGCCGTGGCTTACTAGGCTAATCCTCCGCCTTGCGGCGCCGGCACACCAGGTTCTAGTCCTGGTCGGGGCGCCGGATTCTGTCCCGGTTGCCCCTCTTCCAGGCCAGCTCTCTGCTGTGGCCAGGGAGTGCAGTGGAGGATGGCCCAGGTGCTTGGGCCCTGGACCCCATGGGAGACCAGGAGAAGTACCTGGCTCCTGCCATCAGATCAGCGTGGTGCGCTGGCCGCGGCGGCCATTGGAGGGTGAACCAACGGCAAAGGAAGACCTTTCTCTCTGTCTCTCTCTCTCTCTCACTGTCCACTCTGCCTGTCAAAAAAAAAAAAAAAAAAAAAAGAATTGATTAATAAAAAGGAATTCCTGGTTTGTGTGTGCCAGGCAGGGAGCAGTGGTGTGGCTGACACACTGCAGCCAGGTGCTTCTGCAGCTGCTGTTTCGCAGTCCAGAGCCAAGCTTTACTTTTTACCCCCAAAGGGAGACTAGTCTGTGTTGAAGGCCTACCACTACCTCATTGGGGTTTTCTCTCCCAGATTTAATCAAACAATTGCAATGCAGTGAGAAAAAAATGGTTAGGAAAGAAATCAATCAAAATTTTACTTTCTGGAGCATTTTTATATTAAGAAATATTATTTTAAGACAGTGGTTTTTAGATTTTGGCATGCAAGAGAATGACCTGGAGGACTTGTTAAAGCCTGGTGGGTCCTGCCTGATTCAGTAGGCTTGAGCAAAAGTCTGAAAACGGGCATTTGTCACAACTTCCCAAGAAGTATCTATGCTGTTAGTTCAGGGACCTCACTTTCAGAGGCACTTTTTAAAAAGCATTTATCATTAAGAATCGTGAGAACTTGGTCCTCGTAAAAGGGGAAGGAAAGACAATATTAGCTATGCTAGGAGGCCTCTCATCACACCACCTCTAATCTCTTGCTCTCCTATTTCCTGTATATTATTCAGCCTGAAATTCCAGGCTACTTTCTAAATTTCAGAACTTGATCAATGAAGACTAAAGAATTTTCTAACCCTTATCTTCGGTGATCAGTTTATCAACAATTATAATTTTAACAACAACATGGACAGCTCTACTACTGCATTCTGGCCTGCTTATTTCTCACCTCTGAACACTTTTTTCGTGGCATCTGTTATTTATTCCCAACTTAAGCTTCTGACTTGCAGCTTCCCCTTCCTTACACATCACTCCACTCCCGTATACCCATATTTTTTTGAAAACATAGTTCTCTAAGATTCAATTTCTCCAAAATGTCTAGAAACACAGACTCACACAGATGATAATTCGCTTGTTCTGCTTTCTAGTGGGTAACTACTGCTGAGAGTTCTAGTACTTCATTTTCTAGTATCTGCTGGTCCATTTGTCTTCTTATTTTTCATCTCGCTATCTTCCTCTCACCATGGTTCTCCTGCCCGACAACTAAGAGATCATGGAAGAAACCCAAGCTACTGCTATTATTGCCTATCCATACCTGAGCTTCCCAGCATATGACATGCTGGGTTGGGCCAGTGAGATTATTCCTGAACGGGAGACCAAGAGGAAGCAGCAAAGCAATGAATTTAGTTTTCATGCCTCTAGATTTTAAAGCCCACAAAGTCACTGCCAGTAACGACAAGTGCCCTAGACTTTTTGGCCTTAACAACCCCCAGATCCTGAGCTTAAACTGCTCATTCTTCCCTTCCCTTAAAATAGACACAATTACTATGCTTAGGAAGGTTAGCACAGGCAGAAGCAGCCATTGTTTTGTTTCAATTTTGATCCAGTATTCAGAGAATATTACACAGGTACTACTAAACAACACCTAGTTTGTTTACTAGCACAATATTATAAAATTAGATTTTTTTAAAAAAAAGCACTGGGTGATTGGGCTCCAGGACAAAACTCAACCACAAATTATCACCATACACTCATAATTACCACAAAAATTTGAGCCTGGAATCGATGCCAAATGATTCAGGCCAGCCAGGTTAGATTTCCCTGCTGCGCTGATGAGCGTTTCAGGTGCAGCTTAATATGACATGGCTGTGAATATCAAAAGCACAGCAAGGGTCCCTACAGTGCTGGTGATATCCGATAATCTGAGGGACTCACAAGCTTCCAGGAGAAAATACATACTCAGCATTTATTTAAAGTAACTTAATCGATAGGAACAGTCGTTTTCATATTTTTATTATGCTCTTTAGTGACCCTTTTTAAACTTTCATGTTCAACACAGACACTGAGCAGCTCTCGCAGAAGCTGGGTAACCCCGGTCTGCCTGATTCCTATCTTGTCTCCCCCGCTCCACGCCATCCAGCCAAGAACCTCTGTGATGGTCTCCAAGCACCTGCTGTAAACATCAAGGGCCCCTCAAAGTAGAGCTGGATCTCCTCACTTTTCTTCTGGCTTTTGTCTTTGACAATCTCATTTATGTAAAAGTGCCTGGCATATAAAAATTATTTTTGTGTTAAGTTTTTCTGACTCCCATGATTCACAGAAATGTGAATTAATTCATAAACTTTAAAAAAAAGTGAACTCTACAGCCAGAAATTCATAAAAACTATGAAGCTCAGCTTTAATATGCATACCAGTTCCTTCAGCTTCAATTGCAATGGCTCTGTGAGGTGGCAGGCAGAAATAATCTCTGTCCTCTGTGTTCCAACTTCCATTTTCTTTGTACAGTTTCTAATAGGATCTTTCACATTCTGCTCTACATCAGTCTTGGCTGTACATATGTCTGGTTTTCTCCCTCGATTCCATATGGCCTGAGATCAGATACTGTGCCTTATTTTCTTTGGCATGGTGTCACAGAAAAAAGGAGATAACTAGTTAGTATTTGCCAAATTCAAAGACCCAATAATACTACTCGATGCTTGCAATAACACTACCAGGCAGTGTGCATATGAATACTCAATAAAACATGAGGGTCTACAAGTGGAAGGATTTATCTGACAAAGGATTAATATCCAGAACATATTAGCAACTCAAAAACTCAACAGCAAAAACCCACCAATCCAGTTAAGAAATGTTCTCCCATGCAGGTGCAGGGCCCAAGCATTTGGGCCATCCTCCACTGCACTCCCGGGCCACAGCAGAGAGCCGGACTGGAAGAGGGGCAACCGGGACAGAATCCGGTGCCCCGACCGGGACTAGAACCCGGTGTGCCAGCACCGCATGCGGAGGATTAGCCTAGTGAGCGCGGTGCCGGCCAACAAGCAGTTCTTAAAAGGAAACACAAATGGCCAACAAATACCCTAAAAAACACACACACACACACAAAAAAACAAAAAACAAAAAAACCTCATTATCACTAGCCATCAGGAAAATACAAATGAGAACCATGATGAGATGTCATCTCACCCCTGTCAAAATGGCTATTATTTCAAAGAGCGACAAATGCTGATGAGGATGTGGAGAAAGGGAAACTCTTACACACTGTAGGTGGGAATGTCAATTAGTGCAGCACTGTGGAAAAAAGTACATAGGTTTTTTAAAAAACCAGAAACAGAGTTCCCTCTACTGGGTATATACCCAAAAGACATGAACACACTGTATCAAAGGGATACCTGCACCACCATGTCTTTAGCAGCACTGTTCACATAAGCCAACATATGGAATCAGCCCTGGTGTCCACCATCAGATGGAGTGATAAAGAAAAACATGATACACATGCACAGAAATATTATTCAGTTACAAAAAAATGAAATTTTATCTTTTGCATCAAAATGGTTGCAACTGGAGGACATCATGTTGGGTGAAATAAGCTGGACCCAGAAAGACAAATACCACAGCTTCTCCTTTAGGTAGGAGATCCTTATGTGGGAGCTAAAATTTAAAAAAACAGAAACAAAAAACCAGAAATTCCTTTGTGTGTCAGTTTTGCTGCAAATATAGTTTTGTGAAACTTTTTTGAATATTAATCAAATCAATGATATACTACTATAGTTTTAATGATTTGTGGCTATTTTAAAATTTACTTTATATATTTTTATGTGAGTGAAGTTGACACCTTTTCATTTGATTATTGTTCATAGCTCTTGCCTATTATATTCCTGGTCAACTATGGTCTGTTTACTTTTTATTTGTTGAGCTCTTAATGTTCTTAATGTTTTTTATTTTTTTAAAAAGATTTTATTTATTCTTTTGAGAGGCAGAGTTACAGAGAGGGACAGACAGAGACAGGGGGAGAGAGAGAAGTCTTCCATCTGCTGGTTCACTCCCCCAAATGGCCACAAATGGCTGGAGCTGGGCTGATCAGGAGCTTCTTCTGGCTCTCACATGTGTGTTCAGGGGCCCAAGCACTTGGGCCACCTTCCACTGCTTTCCCAGGCAAATTAGCAGGGAGCCGGATCATTAGTGGAGCAGCTGGGACCTGAAGGCGGAGGTTTAATCTACTATGCCACAGCAGGTGCCCCTTACTTTTTCTTGAGATTGATTTATTTATTTGAAAGTCAGAGTTACATACACAGAGAGAAAGGTCTTACATCTGCTAATTCACTCCCCAAATAGCTACAAAAGCTGGAGCTGGGCCAGGCTGAAGCCAGGAGCTGGGAACTCCATCTAGTTTTCCCACATGGGTGCAGGGGCCCAAGCACTTGGGTCATTCTCTGCTACTTTCCCAGTCCATTGGCTGGGAGCAGAATGGGAAGTGGAGCAGCTGGGAATCGAACAGTTGCCCACGATGGCTGCCAGCATAGCAGGTAGCTTTATCCACTATACTTGTTGAGCTCTTTATCTGGTGGAGTATTAAGCCTTTGACCCTAATGCAAATTAAAAATGTTATTTCAAAAATAATAAATAAAATATTAAGTTAAAAAAGAGAGGATAACAGAGAATAGGTGGAGAAAAGGTGGGATGGTGAAAGATAAGGGAGCTGAGAACTCCAGCAAGTTAAATATTGCACAGGCTGACGTTAAGCCATCAACTCACTACTAACATAAATTTGGCAAGAAATGCACACAGCTGGCTCTCCCAAGCGGGTGAAAGCTAGCTCCACCACTGCCACTCCCCTTTCTCCTTCCCTTTCTTGCTTTGCTTCTGTCTGATGAAGGTGTCAGTGTCATGGCAGGACGAGAGGAAGGGGCAACGTGGAATTTTCTCTCTCAGTGTCACCTTTGGGATAGTGTTTCGGGGACTATAGAGCATCTTCAAGTCATCCCCTCATCTCACTTTTAGGTGCAACCTGAAAATCCAAAACTCACTTTGGAAATAAATGAAAACCTACCACCTTCTTTTAGGCCCCTGATGAAAAGGGTTGGAAAATTTGCTTGAGGCCAGAACTGTGGTGTAGCAGGTTAAGCCACTGCCTCCAACGCCAGCATTCCACATGGGAGTTAGTTCGAGTCCCATCCAGCTGTCTAATGTGCTTGGGAAAGCAGTGGAAGATGGCTCAAGTACTTAGACCCCTGTATGTACATGGGAGACCCAGAAGAAGCTCCTGCCTCCTGGCTTTGGCCTCACCCAGCTCTGGCCATTGCAGTCATCTGGAAGTGAACCAGCGGATGGAAGATATTCTCTCTCTTTCTTTCTGTAACTTTCTTTCAAATCAAATAAGTGTTCAGAAAACTGTTTCATGATCACTGTCCCTTTAACTTGACAATATTATGTAAGTTTAGCATTTCTGAATGTTGCAGAAAATATAAAATAATACATAGGAAGGCATTAAGAATGAAGGCAGAGATTGATCAAAACTTTTAGTTCTTCCAGGATATAAGAGCTGTAACTACGTAGCTGACAATTATTTCATCAGTGGAGCCATCATTTGCTTTTCAAAACCCTGTTTGTATTTACAACATAAAGTAGAGTGAAATTTTAAAAAAAAATTAGCATGGTTCTGAGCACTTATGCAAATTAGCAATGGCTCAAAGGCCCACGGCTGGGCATGAATCAGATCTCAAGACATGGGACTATTAATAAAAATGTAATACAGCAGCTCAGCCCTGGAACTTGTTCAGGGTCCTCACTATCAGATGCATCATTAACCTGACATCATTCAGCCTGACTTGCACTGGTGCAAACAATAAGCCCACAGAGCTTCCTGGATTTATCTTCAAGGATAATGCAGGCAAAATCCAGCTTTGTGCAGCACACTCTCTGCCTGTGGCATTTAACGACACCAGAAAATCCCTAAGAAAACCTTCCCGGAATAACTCAGGGAGGTAACAAAGTTAAAAATAAACCTTATTTTCTAAGTTTAGGCTACGATGCTCCAGGAGTACATCCTCCCAGGAAGGGTTAGAGAAGTTATTTTGATTCTGACTATGTATTCGAGAACATTAGAGGAGTTATTTGGGTTCTTATTCTGTGCTTGCACAACCTTGTGTAATTTTTAAGCAATATAATATGAATTTTTAATCATAACTCATTGGGTAATCATTCCATGTCTCCTCTTGTCCAACTGCCACACTGGAGTGTGGTCTGGCATGAATCATGAATCTCTGTAACTGGCACAGTGGATGAGAGAGGACTGGCTGGCTCTCTGAAGCAGCAGAAGCTGGAGTGGCTTCCCAGAGCCCTTGTGGAGGGGGCATTCATGCACTGTCATTACTGAGGCTTTCCTGGGAGTTCTGGAGGGCATACACATGGTAGCAATCCCAAGCACTCAAATTAATTTTCCATCATTCAATTTAAAATAGAAGGACCAACAACAGAATGAATTCAGTGTCAAAACTTCAAATGTTGGCACTCAGCAGTAAGAAGCTGTGATGCACTTAAGGCTGAACTGAATCTTCAAACTGTCCCTGGCTCTGGGAAGGTCTGAATTGCAATATTAGAGCTGGAACACAAAATTAGGAGTCAGGGAAAGGGGAGGGTTGCGGGTGGGAGGGAAGTTATGGGGGGGGGGGAAGCCATTGTAATCCATAAGCTGTACTTTGGAAATTTATATTCATTAAATAAAAGTTAAAAAAAAGAATTCCTTTTCTAGACTGTCCTGAGAATTTAGCTGCAAAACTCATCCGAGAACTCAAGAACATATGAAGATTTGAAAGGAAATGTAGTGGACATCAATCTTTTGTTTTTTGTTTGGGTAGCCCAGAATCTGAACCTTATGCACAATCCTGTGCCTTGTAACTTTAGATGGGAGGCAAAGTACACTGGTTTCTAACCAAACCCAAACGGCTAGACTCACTTTCTCAGTATTCCTTGGGGCTAGGACCTGAGCATAGCCAATCAGACAGATCTTGCCTCCCATCCCCAGCTCTTGTCATCTATATCTTGAAGTAGACATAGCAAGAGGCAAGAACAGGGGAGAAGGCATTTTGGAGAGAGCACTAAGAGCATTGGCTATATCGAATCCCCTGCACTGGAGGGCCAGCAGTGCTACCCAGCAGTGGGACACAGCTGTGAGGCCAGTGCTTGGTGGGACCAGCAGGCCTGCTCTTACCAGGTGGATTGTATAATGAAAATCTGGCTTTTGGTTCTAGCTTGCTTCTCTTGGCTTCCTCCAGTGTCCTGAATCTGGTTCTGCAGACTCCCTGGTGATTCTGTAAGCTTTTCAACGAATTTCTTTTCTACTGCAAACAGCCAGTTTCTGGCCAAAAACTGAACCCTGTGATTATGGCACAAATAAATAACAAATAATTCCTTTCCCAAAAAGTTGCCATGCCCTAAAATATCAAACGACTTATGTTTCCTTTTAAACATGTTTTCATTGGTAACTATAGTTTAAGAATAAAATGGCAGCCCTGTAGTTGTTCCTATGCTTTCCCAGAGGTCACCTCTGCTTAGGGTCTCCAGAAGCAGCTTAAGGATAATTCACTTCATCATCTCTCCCGACTCTCCCATCTCTACTTTTACAAACCTACTTTTCCTTTATGTACACCAGGAGGACAACTCACCTGGAATTTACTGTGTACTTCGCTTTATCCATTTTCTCCAGGTATTTACCATTCTTCCACTGCTTTAACCTGATCTGAGGCCCCAGTCTAACCCCTTCCTCCATACCACCTGTGTTTAATCACTGGCTTTTTAAAAAAAAGATTAATTTATTTAAAGGAAGAAAGAGAGAGGGAGGGAGAGAGATAGTCCACCTGTTGGCTCACTCCCCAAATGGCCTTAACAGCCCAGGGCTGTGCCAGGCCAAAGCCAGGAGCCAGAAGCTTCATCCAGGTCTCCCAAGTGGGTGCATCCTCCGCTGCTTTCCCAGGTGCATTAGCAGCTGGGACTCGAATTGGCACTCATACTATGCTACAATGCTGGGCCACAATCACTGGCTTCTTAACAGTGATTTCTCCCACAGGTGTCTGAGCCCTCTCCTATTACCCCAGTTTCTGTGACCCACGTTTCCTGGGATGCTGCTTTCCGTGAACTTCCAAGTTGTAGAAGTGATTCTTCCTTGTCTTGAAGTAGACAACTCATAAACACCTGTCCATTCTAATGATTGTTTGATACACCAAACATGAGGCCCTCTATCTTTCTAGTTCACTCCCCAATCACTTGTGGACTTTAATAGTTTTTTTTAACTTTTATTTAATAAATATAAATTTCCAAAGTAAATTTTGGATTACAGTGGCCCCCCGCCATAACTTCCCTCCCACCTGCAACCATCCCATCTCCCGCTCCCTCTCCCATCCCATTCACATCGATTCATTTTCAATTATCTTTATATACAGAAGATCAATTTAGTATATACTGAGTAAAGATATCAACAGTTTGCACCCACACAGAAACACAAAGTGTAAAGTACTGTTTGAGTACTAGTTATATCATTATTCACATTGGACAATACATTAAGGACAAAGATCCTACATGGGAACTAAGTGCACAGTGACTCCTGTTGTTGACTTAACAAATTGACACTCTTGTTTATGGCATCAGTAATCACCCTAGGCTCTTGTCAAGAGTTGCCAAGGCTATGGAAGCCTTTTGAGTTCGCCAACTCTGATCTTCTTTAGACAAGGTCATAGAGTGGAAGTTCTCTCCTCCCTTCAGAGAAAGGTACCTCCTTCTTTGATGGCCCATTCTTTCCACTGGGATCTCTCACTCGCAGAGATCTTTTAGGTTTTTGTTGTTGTTGTTGTTGTTGTTTTGCCAGAGTGTCTTGGTTTTCCATGCCTGAAATACTCTCATGGGCTTTTCAGCCAGATCCGCATGCCTTAAGGGCTGATTCTGAGGCCAGAGTGCTGTTTAGGACATCTGCCATTCTATGAGTCTGCTTTGTATCCTGCTTCCCATGTTGGATCGTTCTCTCCTTTTTAATTCTATCAGTATTAGCAGACACTAGTCTTGTTTATGTGATCCCTTTGACTCTTAATCCCATCATTATGATCAATTGTGAACAGAAACTGAACTCTTGGACTAGTGAGATGGCATTGGTACATGCCACCTTGATGGGACTGAATTTGAATCCCCTGGTATGTTTCTAACTCTACCGTTTGGGGCAAGTCTGATTGAGCATGTGCCAAAGTGGACTTTTATATGAAAACTAATAGAGCCTCAAGATAAACAAGAATAGTATTACTGGACAGCAAAAACTGGTGATAAGCAGTTATATAAAGAAGAAACAAAACAAAGTACAGGCAAAAATTATTCTCATATTTTCAGTTTTTAGTTATATAAGAGGCACAGTGAAGAAGAGTGAGTGAGAGAGAGAGAGAGAGAGAGAGAGATTTTTCCATCTGCTTGTTCACACTCCAAGCATCCACAACAGCCAGGGTTGGACAAGGTTGAAGCCAGGAGCTGAGAACTTCATCTGGGTCTCCTTCAAGAGTGGCAGGACTCAAGTACTTCATTTATCATCTGCTGCCTCCCAGAATGTGCATTAGCAGGAAGATGGATTGGAAGCCAGAGCAACTGGGACTTGAACCAGGCATGCTGCTATGTGATACAGGTACCCCCAAGTGGTGGCTTAACCTGCTGTACCACAATACCCTTTCTTCTCATACATTTTGAAACTGCTGTGGAGAAACTGTGGATTCAAGACTTCGATGTACTTGCTGCAGAATAGCCCATCTCCATGTGAAGAGGCAGTAGTTTACCCTATCACTCATGTAAGACTATTGATAAAATCGCCAATTTCTACCAAAGGACAGTGACACAATCCTTTTTTTTTTTTTTTTTTTTTTTTTTGACAGGCAGAGTGGACAGTGAGAGAGAGAGACAGAGAGAAAGGTCTTCCTTTGCCGTTGGTTCACCCTCCAATGGCCACCGCGGCCGGCGCACTGCGCTGATCCGATGGCAGGAGCCAGGTTCTTCTCCTGGTCTCCCATGGGGTGCAGGGCCCAAGCACTTGGGCCATCCTCCACTGTACTCCCTGGCCACAGCAGAGAGCTGGCCTGGAAGAGGGGCAACCGGGACAGAATCTGGCGCCCCGACCGGGATTAGAACCCCGTGTGCCAGCGCTGCAAGACAGAGGATTAGCCTAGTGAGCCGTGGCGCCGGCTTGACACAATCCATAAAGCAGATGGATTTGCTTTCAACAAACAACCACAAATGCCTAACGCTTAGGCTCATGCCAGGGAATATAATCTTATACCCTCTCTCATCCAGTTCAGCTAAAAAATATGATGCAGATAGGTGGTGCTTAGGGCAGAATGAACAATTTCCTGTTAATGTTCTCAGTGATATCTTTAAGATAAGCAAAATATTATCTTATTGAACCATCATTTTCTGTCTTCTTACAGATTTACTTTGCTGGGTTTTATCAAAAAAAGCCTTCAACAGCCCCAGAGGAGCAAAAGCAACAGAGAAATAAAACTAATCACCCCGGTGTCTTCCAGAGTCCTGGTGTGGATAGTCTCTGGCCCGGACACCCACTCGTTTGCCATATCACACTTCTTGAGAGAAATGCCTTTCTGCTGTGTATGTGAGGAAAACCTTTGCTTTCCTGAGAATGTCTCTTTTTCTTTGATAAGAACAATCACGTAATTCATATATGTTTCCTTTACTTTGGCTACTGCAAAATTCAGACATGAGAATGAGGCTCATGAAGAGAACTATGAAACGACTTGGGTAATTATTGGTATGCTTTCCTCTGGCCTCATTTTATGATAAGTATCATATTGGGGCTGGCATTGTGGCATACTGGGTAAAAGCTGCCATCTTCATCACTGGCATCCCATACAGGCTCTATTTCAAGTCCCGCCTGCTCCACTTCTAACCCAGTTCCCTGCAAATGGCCTAGGGAAAGCAGTGGAAAATGGCCCAAGTGTTTGGGCCCCTGCTACCTATGATGGACACCTGGATGAAGCTCCTGGCTCCTGGCTTCAGAATGGCTCAGCCCTGGCCGTTGTAGTCACCTGGGTAGTGACCCAATGGATAGAAGATCTCTCTCTCTCTCTCTCTCTCCCTGTCTCTGTCTCTCCATCTCTCTGTAAATCTTTCAAATAAATAAATAAATAAATAAATAAATAAATCTATCTTTTAAAAAAGCATCATATCATTGATATAGATTATGGCTTTCAGGCTTCGAATTCAGCCATTCTTATTTCTTCATGCCGTAAGCTACAACAAATATGTTATGAAGTCAGAATACACAAAAATACATAAAAAGAAAAATAAAAGTGGCTACCTAGTATGTTGGGGTGTACTACAGCCATCGTTATTACTAATAATTCAATAGTGTATTACCATACACTAAGTGCGTGTGAGGTATGTGATGGGTCAGAAGAGAGGAGAGCCCTAAGGCAAAGTCCTGAATTCTAATTGAGATTATAAGGTTGGTATAAGAATGTGATATATGTACAATATTATAATAAATTATAAATAATAAATGGATGGATGGACAGGTCATGAAGTAGTACCCTTTCTGAAGACAGGATGGAGTGGAAACAAACAGCAGGTGCATTTCTAGAACCAGGCCCCTCCACAGGTGCAAGTCCTCTCTCCTTATAAAGAACTCTACTATTCCTAATGAAGCCCAGGCAGGCTTACAGCCCTCCTGGATGAGTCTGTTAAGAAAATTTTAAGATGATATTAATGTATATATCAAACTTAAATGGCCTACAAAAAGGAGAGTTGTCATTTTATCATCAGTATCTTTGCTTTCTTATATAAAGCATTTGATTCCAAAGTTTAAAAAAAATAAATCATAACTCAGAAATAAATTTTACTTTGCAATTCAGAGTGTACATACATACACACACACATACACACACACCTATCCCTGATACTTAAGTTTCATAAAACATTGTCTATTCTTCCTATGTATAATATTTTCTATCCTATTTTTTCCATTTAGTCTCTTAAAACATAACTTGTTATGGCTCAAAAAATTCAATTTAGTATAAATAACACTCTTCTAAGGAAACCGGAAATTCAAGTTTCCAAGGGGCAAATGTTTTAATTTTCTGAAGGAAAACTATTATTTTAAAGATCAAAGAAGATCAGGATAGATGATACAACAGACTGCTTCAGATGAATGACATAGCATTTTGCTTCTTATCTCCTAAGTATTTTCTCAGAAATCCAAAATACGCAGATTTATGAGTCATGCAACTCTCTCTCAGAGGGGAAAACGCATCCCAGAGTTGTATTCCCAGTAGGAACACATCAACCCACACAAGTAAATCAAATTTCAAATGCCTTTAGTATTAGTGTCTTCAGAGTCTAAAATCCAGCTTGATTTACAATTCAGCTTCCTTCTAGTTTTATTTACAATAAGCTGAAAAATATTTATAAACATGAGTATATACACATATATGTGCATATAACACAGTGATTCTGAAAAGTATATCATTACAAACTAATCAATGATGATCCTAATCTTAGATTTCCACCCACAAAAAATAAATTATTCAGGAAACAAAGGGAAAAATTCCTTTTTATTAACTGAGAGGAATGCTAATCACCCAACTTACATAAGGAATTTGGAAGGTAAACCACTACTGTTATTAATAGCTCTGCTCAAACATAGTCAAAATCATGAATGAAAACAATTTCAATTTGCCAACATAACCCTTAGGCTTATTCACAACAGAAATATCTCAGCTGGGTCTCCAGTTCCCTAGTAGAAGAGTAAGAAAGTTATAGGCTTCTTACCAAGTCCACTTAATTTTACTGCGAGTGTGCACTGCCAGCTCACATTGCACACAAATGCCCACCTTTAACGAATAGTTCTATTCTAGTTGCAATTGTATCACACTAACTTCCCAGCCCACCAATTAATATCCAACCCAATTAGAGCTTTGTGAGTTCCTGGCAGGTTTGTGACGCTGTGCCAGAGAAGTGCAATTTTAACTAATTATGGACATTCTGGGCAGGAAGCCTTTTGCAAAGATGATCAGCTTCATTGCCTTCTTTTGAAACTATGAAACTATCCCAAAACAAACGTTTCACGTCTATTTTGACGTGAAAGGAAAAAAGTCTGTCAGCCTGAATGATCACACATTGTGCAACTGGGGCCACACTGGGCGCATTACGTGTGTAGTGTGACTGATGCCTTATTCCCTAATGTAGTAGGAAATCATACACCCACTTAGCAGACAGGAAAGCAAGCTCATAAAAAACTCCGTTGAACAAGCCCAAAGAGTGCATGCTAGAGTTGGGATCTGACCCAAGATCTTGAATCTGACTCCGGAAATGAATTATTCTTGGTTATCTGGGTAATGAAAGCATGAGGATTTATTATTATGTTATTCCGACTCCAAAATGAATGTTCTCAGTTTTCTCTCCCAGTAGCGGGCTGGGAGCTCGCTATACAGGCTCCCAGGAACTGACTGTGCACATCACTTTCCAATTACTCAGTGCCATCCCATCAATAGCTCGAAATCAGCCGTGGTCAGGGTATTTATTTATATTGTACAAACAGCAATAGAAATTGGGCTTTTCTTCTCCAGACAACATTCGTGTACACCCCATGGCCTATAGAATTTGTATTAAATATTTCACAAATGTCACAATTGAGTGTTCTTACTGTTCAAATTTGTTTTCAAAAACAAAAAAATAACAATGAAGTTTAGGTAGAGTATACCATCCTGTGCCTCCCACATTACTTGCCAGGATTCTTCACCTACCAATAAGCAAACTCAGAATTTGCAGAATTACTTGAAACTAGCTACAATAATGTAATAAATCTCCATGCCTCCGTTCTCCAGATTCAGGAAATATCAGCATATATCCAACCCAACTTCATTTGTACTCCTCAAATATTTCTTTTATCTCCAGCTAGATGATTTTCAGTCATCATATCATCTTATCTATAAATATGTTTAAATTTCTGACAAGTTCATTTTTAAACATTAGAAAAATATCTTTACGAGACTTTAAAATCACCAATAGTTCCTTAATATCATCTAACAACTCATGCATATTCAACCTTCCCCGAGCACTTCAAAACGGTCATATACAAAGTTGCTTTGTTCAAATCAAGATCTAGAACATCTGGATGAAATGCCTCCTGAATATTAATTTATTTTAACTTGTAAATTTAACTTTTGATAGCCACCCCCTTTATTTTCTCTTGCCATTTATTTGTAGAAGAAATGGAGTCATTTGTCCCATCCAATGTCTTACATTTTGGGTCTTGCTGATCAGCTTCCATGATATCCTGCCATGCGTTCCTCTCTCTCTCTTTTTTCTAAAAACTGGTAGTGAGGCCTTGAAGTTTGATCAGACTTGTGTTCTACTTTTTGGCAAGTCTATTTCACGGGTAAGACTGTACTTGCTACGGCATCCCGTAAGGTGCCTAATATCTACTGCTTCTCTTTGTTTATGTAACTAGTGGGTTTTGGTGTTCCCAGCCCAATTCACCTTTTATAAAGACTCCCCATCAACCTCTCACCAAGTGGTCTGGGAAGCAGTTGATGATTACTTCCTAGAAGCATTACTTCAACAGGATGTATAAAGCAGTGGTGGTTTAGTTTCATCCCTTCTGTACTTATTCTAGGATTCTTCTATAGAGCAGATAGACTTCTTATTAACTGTTTGTTAATTGGAACTAACTTTATAAAGGAAAGACAGGGTAAATGTGTTCTTTACGTTGATCAACAAATTTTCAGAGTGAGTTTTTTGCCCTCATCTTGCTCAAAGGTGGTCAAGGGGGTTTTTTATGTTTTTTACTTCTTGGTATCCTTATGCACTCACAGATTTCAAGACATTTGATTTGTTCAATAAATGGCAGTCATTATTCTTTTTTGATTCTTTGAAATTACTTTCTGTGTCTTTTTGACATGGTCCTCATAGTTTCTGAGATCTTATCTATCTTCCAGAATATTCTTGGATCTCTCTATTCCTGACCCAGTTCTAGAAACAGACATTTTTTGTGAGAAGCACAATGGGAAGAGGTTCTGCCCAGCATTTGACTCAGGAGAGGTTCTCAGACCAAATTCTGGAGCACTCACAGAAGGCAGACAAGTACCCTGGACTGGCAGACAGCACCTGGAATCTTACTGGCTAGGACAAAGACTGCCTACTCATTACAAGATCTGTCCTGTTAACTGTACACGGTGTGTGCTGTAGTCACACTCTCATTACTGACACTTAAGCACATGACGGAGTGATGGCCTGCAAGATTCTACTTTATGTGCTCTTTGCCAGTGAAGAGAGGGTTGGGAAGAATGCAGATCCTAAGAGATCTGAAACCTAAGCAATTTAAAGGGGGACTCTCTTTTGGAAAATGAACATGAAATTACAAATAAAAATTTGGGCAAGAATGTGATGATCTATTTTAGGTTGGGGGAGAAAAAAAATCACAGCAACGTACAAAAGTACAAGTGCTAGAAAAATCAAAATGGTAAAAGAACATATTTTTATAAATATACTGCTTGACATTCTTAAACAGCAGTCCTCCACGTTTTGTTGCCTAATCTTTGACTCTTGTTTTCACATGATAATGATATTGTGATATTATTCTACAGAGAAATCAGAAAGATAACGCATTGTTTCCTCTAGTGTGGTTGGCCAGACTTTAATTTTTTATAGCTGGTATGCCTAAAAACTTGTGATTTAACATACAAAATCTTATCAGTAGGACTGCTCTGGTTTTCTTTTACTCAGATGTTTTATTTATAAAATTTTTAAAATCTTTTTTATTTTTTTGACAAGCAGAGTTAGACAGTGAGAGAGAGAAACAGAGAGAAAGGTCTTCCTTCCGTTGGTTCACCCCCAAAATGGCCGCTATGGCCAGCACGCTGCGCTGATCCGAAGCCAGGAGCCAGGTGCTTCCTCCTGGTCTCCCATAGGGTGCAGGGCCCAAGCACTTAGGCCATCCTCCACTGCTCTCCCGGGCCACAGCAGAGAGCTGGACTGGAAGAGGAACAACCGGGACAGAATCCGGTGCCCCAACCGGGACTAGAACCCGGGGTGCCAGCGCCACAGGTGGAGGATTAGACAAGTGAGCCATGGCGCCAGCCAAAATTTTTAAAATCTTATAAAGCTTATAAACTCTAAGCAACTCCCTTCAATTAAGGGAAATATATGATGCATGTATGATTGCACACATCAGTATATTCTTGATAGGTGAGAACTTGACTGATGAGATATCAATCAGAACTTTCCACATGATGGCTTCTGTTACCATATATTTCTTTACATTCTATCTTTTTAAACATTATTTATTTGAAAGGCCAATGTGGGGAGGGGAGGGGATAGGAGGGGAGAGAGAAAACTTCCATCTGCCGGTTCCAGGCTGAAGCCAGGAGCCAGGAACTCCATCTGAATCTCCCACGTGTGTGAAAGGGATCCAAGTACTTGACTAATCATCTGCTGCTTCCCAGGATCTGCGTTTGCAGGCAGGTGGATGGGGAGCGGAGCTGAGACTGTAATCTAGACACTCCAATATGGAACTGAGAATCCCAAGCTCTGACTTAACTGCTATGCTACACCTCCCAGCCCCAGTTCTGTATGTTCCAATTATTATGTCTCCTCTATGCACTATGCTCTTTCAGGGAAAGGTACTATCAGACACATAATAACACATCACATCCTCTGGCTCTGATGGTGAGTTAGCTGAGTACATGGTAGGGCCCAAAAGGCATTCCTTCCCTGGCATGGCTGGCAATAGCTTCATTATGCACAGAAGGGACTGCAATCCCACGCATATCCCCCCAAACTCAGAGTAAATGTATCTTCAACTCTTGGTCTCCTTTGGTCCAAGCTATCTAATAATATACAATGTGGGAAAAGTGAGATGATAGAAATGCTAGAGTGGAAGAAAACAACGGCCTTAACCAATTTTAGGTTAAATATCATACTTCAGCAAACATTACAAAAACATATCATCAGCTGAGCACACTTCTCAGCCCTCCCAGAGCCTTGGAAGGACTCATTCAAGTAGGGGCCCTGACGTTTAAGCATTATGGGTTTCAAAGCAGTTTTCCAAGTTGAGAGAACTCAACTCTCGTTGTTGAGTCTTTTCTGACTGTTAATCAAATCATCTTAGTATTTGATGCAGAGCCTTGTCCCAGTCCCTTGAACATGTGCAGTGTTATCCTCAGGGAGCCCCAGAGCAAATGTACAGAAGCTGATGCTAAACGTGACTCACAGTCCTCTCCAAATCCTCCACGTGGAAGCAAATGTACCATCATTCTGCACTGTACTGAAAACAATCCCTGCGTGGAACAATGAAATAGCAGAGCCAGATATATATTTTTTCTCTTACTGCACTGTTTATATGTATCTATCATTTGCAAGAGGCTTTTTATGGATTAAAAATACACAGAACACCCATATGAAAATATCAAACTATCCTTGGCTGGAACCCAAGAGCACTACCAGCAAACACATAAAGAAAGTTGCAGCAAATGATTTCTAAGTACTATTTTGGCTAAACTATCGCACACTCACTAGCCAGAGTAAGAACAATGTACTTGCTTTAGCTATAGTATGCTGTGCCTGTTAAGCCTGGGAGTTGCCAGCAAGCATTTCAGGAAAATTTCCAGGGCTATTATTAGCTATAATGCAGACTTTCCTACCTACTTTTCAGCCATGAGGTCCCTGGCACATGCCTCAGTGATTATAGCGTCAGTAACGCTTGGCATCCCGACACGGACAGCCTGCCCCAGGACCGGCAACAGCAACTGACTGGGATTTTGTGGGAGGAATTTTTATTTTTGTTTTTCAGATACTTCAAAAGAAGCACAAGGCTACTCCCTATGCCAGAACTTCTAGTTAAGTCAAAAGTTTTTCTGGTGTATAAAAAAGTACAGAGAGAAAATCCCAAACCCACACTCACATACAAAAATCCTAGTTACCAAGGTCAGAGGGAACCTTTAAATTTAGTATTAAGATCTTTGAATAGCCAGAATGTAGTTCCAAATTTAACACCGCCATCATCCAAATCACAGCCAATATTTATTTGGCACCCACTATTCATCAGGCATGGAGCTAAGCACTTTGTATGATATCAAGTGGTCTGCAGTATCTCAATTTTAGAGTTGAACAAGACAAGACAATGAAAGGCTAACAAACTTGATCTGATTGAGGGGACAGCAAGCTTTGTCCTTGGTCAATCTAATTCCAGAAACAGTTTGTTAACCACTACTCTATCTGGCTTTACATGTATTAGTATGTGTGAAGAAAATTCTCTTGATACTGAAGTGAGAGGAATGATAAATATTCAAATCCTGTTTAGTATAAAAAGAAAAAAAATGATACTTTCCCTGTCTTAAATAGCTTTTAAGCATATTACATAATGATGATGACATTGTATTTGGATTGGATTTTTTTATATAGTTAGCAACACAACATTTAACTTTCTTAGCATTTAAAAGCAGTGTTAGTTTGTATATTCAAGAATAGATCAAAGGAATAACAATGGAGAAGGAATTCTTAAATAGATATTAAAAAACAAATGTTTCAATTATACAAGTTGAATATATTCTAGAGACCCACTGCATAACATCCTGCCTACAATTAACAAACCAGCTGATAACTCAGTATCCAACAGGATTGGGTCTAGTAGTCTTCTCTCCTACCCCAGCACCCCGTGGATAACAGAATCTGCAGAAGTTCGACTCTTATATAAAATAACATATTTGCATATAACCTACGCATATGCTATGCTCCCATATAATTTAAATCACTTCTGTATTACTTATAATATCTAATTCTTTTAAATACTATACACAGAGTTCTAACACTCAGTGGTTTAAGGAGTAATGACAAGGACAAAGTCTATGTATGTTTAATACAGATGTGTTTTTCCCCAAAATGTTTATTTACTTATGGGGGGGGGGGCGGGTGGAGACAGAGAAAGAGAAGGAGAGAGCGCACTCTATCCACTGGTTCATTCTTCAAATGCCTGCAACTAGCAGAGCTGGGCCAGCCTGAAGCTACAAGCCAGGAACTCAATCTAGGTCTCCCATGTGTTTGGCAGCAGTCCAACTACTTGAACCATCATGGCTGCATCCCAAGGTCTGCATTAGCAGAAAGCTCAAATCATGAGCTGGAGCTGGGAATTGAACTCAGACACTCTGATGTGGGACTGGGGAATCCCAATGGGCAACTTGAATGCTAGGCTAAATGCCTGACCCTTCCTTAATACTTTCGATCCAGCTGGTTAAATCCATGGATGTGAAACCCAGGGGATGAATGGGTGACTGCACTGTACTGTTCATTTAAAAAAAAATTTAAAGAGATTAGATCTCATATTAAGTGTTCTTGTCCCAAGAAAATGAAAACAACAATAAAACCCTAAGAGCAGAAAAAGAATTACTCATATATATTTCTTTTGAAAGCATTCTGACAGAAGAGAGACAGATTTTCTAAGGACAAAAATAAAGTACTTTTTGAATAGGATTTGTAAGTTTGTTGGTTTTGTTGGCAGTGGTATTTGTGTAAGCACATTTTAGACTATTTTGTGCTCATGGTAGAACCAAGAAAATATGAAACTATGTTGTTACTATATCATGATTCTCCCTTGGAAGAAGGGAAATACAACTATGGAATGGGAGGAAGAGAGGAAGAATCCTGTGAGGTTGAAATGAAATGGATTGTAGCAGTATAGCAGTACTGAACCACTACTATATAGCATTGTGTGTGTGTGTGTGTGTGTGTGTGTGTTTGCATCTTAGCCACTGAAAGGGCTGAGAAAAAAAAAATGACACTCTAGTAGCAATAAGCAAACCTAGTGTTGCTATCTGGGTTTCAGAACACTATTTTCTACTAAAATGAGCCAGACCTCTTGGGACAGCAAAGTACAAGTTAGGTCTAAAGTGCCTGATGTATATCTCGATGTGCCATACAGGATGTTGGGGATCTGATGAGGATGTGTCTGCAAGAAATAAGCCAAAGGACTACTGCTGATGATCAGTTTGGGTATGATTTGGACATCTAGATGAATAATGACAGGGATATATTTTAATACTGATTTGAAAAAGTGTTCAAAGGGTACAAGATTTCATTAGGTGGAGTTCCAGAGATCCATTCTGCAGCATGGTGCCTATAGTTAATAAAACATATTCTATACATGTAATTACTAAAAGAACAGAAGGTAAATGTTCATGCCATGAAAACCTAAGTGTGCATGGATATTCCAATAAGCTTCACCTAATTGTTTCATAGCACTTACAGACAGCAAAACATCACGTTGAATACCTTAACTCACCAGTAACGGAGCCCTGACATCACATGTCTTCTGAGAGGAACATTGGGTAAGACACAGTATTACACATGCCTATATCCTGCCAGAAATGCTTAATTGGAATCTAATTATAAGGAAACAATGTACAAAATCAAGGAAGTACCATCTGCAAAACTAACTTCAACTTTGATAGCAGCAGCAGCAACCACAAAAGCTGGAGAGCTGTTTGAAGCACACTAAAAAGTTTTGACAACTAAGTGCAATTTATAAACCTAGATTGGATAATAGATTTGAAAAAGAAAATTTGGTAATGATTACAAAAATATGAGTAGACTGTGTGCTGATACTACTCCATCAATATTACTAGGTCAGTATCACTATGTATTTTTCAGAGAATGTTCTGTTTCTTAGGATTTTATGCTGAAGTATTTACAGGTGAAGCGTCTTGATATCTTAAATAATTCTCAAGTAGTTCAGCATGAGTATATATGCATATGCCTTATGATCAGATGAATATAACCATGCAGACATAATATTCCATATGCCTTAGAAAGAGAGCTGATGCAAGTATGAAAAAATTACATTTCATAAAGTTGAGTGAGGGTCTGAATGGGTATTTCTAGGATCATTCCTGCAGTGTGACATGGTTGGAAACTCATCAAAATGTGAGGCCTGTATTGTGGCAAAATGGGTTGAGCTGCCGCCTGTGGTGCCAGCATCCCATAAGGATACCAATTCCAGTCCTGGCTGATCTACTTCAGGTTCAGTTCCCTGCTAGTGTGCCCAGAAGGGCAGCAGAGGATGGCCCAGGTGCTTGGGCCCTTGCACCATGTGGGAGACCTGGATGAAGCTTCTGGATTTGACCTGGACCAGCCCTGGCAGTTGCAGCCATTTGGGGAGTGAACTAGGAGATGGAAGATCCATCTCTCTCTCTCTCTCTCTCTCTCTCTCTCTCTGTGTGTGTGTGTGTGTGTGTGTCTGTCTGTCTGTCTTTCCCTCTCTAATTCTGCCTTTCAAATAAATCTTTTTTTTTAAAAGAAATTGATCAAAAAGTTAGGGAGAAATTATAATGATGGATATTTAGGTTCAATTTGAGACAAATGACCAGAAACTTGTTAAGTGGGGAAGAACATATGAAAGTAATTTTAAAAGTTCATGGAAAACTGGATTAAAAGATAAGTTTATTTTGGTATAAGATATTTTAAAACTTATTCACATGAGATGATTTTCAAAATTTCATAGAAAGTACATATTATGAAAAAACTATGCATAGATCTTTCAAACACAAATTTTTCTAAATCTTTGAATTATTTTTAAAAAAGATTTTATTTATTTATTTAAGAGTTAGAAGTATAGATAGAGAGGAGGGAGAGACAGAGAGAAAGATCTTCTATTTTCTGGTTCACTCCCCAAATGGCTGGAGCTGGGAGAATCTAAAACCAAGAACCAGGAGCTTCTTACGGGTCTCCCACATGGGTGTAGGAGCCCAAGCACTTGGGCCATCTTCTACTGCTTTCCCAGGCCATAGCAGAGAGCTGGATTGTTCTGGAACTGTAGGCGGAGGCTAAGCCCACTATGCCACAGTTTCATACCACCTATTGTGGCAATGATTTCCATAATGTCACTGCTGCATGAAAAAGTGAATCTTCTTATTTACTACATCTTATTTGCCTCGTCAGAACTCTAAATTTGCTTCTTTAGAACTACAAAATCGTAACATTGGAACTTAAAGGAATCACAAGATATCATTTGATCTTGTCTTCTACCTACAGATATTTGAAATAGCAAAGGTTGTAAGAGAGTAGATAAGATTCTGTTTTGAAGACCCCTGTCATATAAGATGTTTTATCTTTCATTCTAATGGTCAGCAAGATTCTTTCTCTAGTTTAATTTACATCCCCAAGCACAGAGAACAACTGATCTCCAAATAGCTCACTCACCTGAAGGCATGAATCAAATCATGCGAGTAAATAACTGACACTCTACAAAGTAGTTGTTGAATTATGATGTTCAGTAGGTTAGGTGGGTTAAATGCATATGACACTTTCATCTTAAAATAGATTTATCAGTTTATAACTCTATGTTCAGTCAAGGAGCACCTGTACTCAAAATTTTAAGAAGAAAGAGAGTTTCTCTTAAAAATGTACCTGATAAAGTAGTGAAAATTATTCATGCCATTAAATTTAAAGCCTTCAGTAAACACCTTCTGAATATTCCAGGTGACACATTGGGAAGTCTTCATATAAAGTACTTCTGCTGTGTATGAAAGTATCATGACCCACATGGGTGGTTGGAACTCAATCACTTGAGCCATCATTGCTGCCTCCTAGGGTCTACATTAGTAGAAAGGTGGAGTTAGGAGTTAGAGTCAGACGCATGCCAGACACTCATATATGGGATCGGATGGCTTAACCAGCATTTTAACACAACAGGCTACGTGCCTACCCTAACTTCATAGATGTAAAAATGTTCAAAATGCTGAATACTGTTCTCACCTTGCTTATTTAATTTGATTCTTTGAGAAGATTCTACACTTAATTTAAGAAACCCAACTATTTCCCATGATATTCACATTTAATCATATCTGAAAATTGATAGACTTGTAAAAATAGCATCAATGTTGAAATCCTGGAGTTTGCTTCAAGCTCTATTTCTAACTATAGTAAAAGCAGAGATAATCAATCCTGTCATCAGTGTCCCAGAAGTTGTTAAGCTCTTTATGCTAGTGCCACCAACATCTGATAAAAATAGTGATATCAATTAATTTACATTGAATGATTATTATCTTCAGCCCCCCCCCCAACACATTCCCAGTTATCTCACTGGAACCTCAGAACAACCCTTCCAGTTATATTTCAAGGTCATTTAATTCACAGAAAACAAACTGCATACACTCAGCTGCTGTGCAGAACATGCTCTGCATTTATCTATCAAAGTCCAATACTCACCGAAAGTAGATGTAAGAGGAAAGGTGCCTTCTTTCCTATATACAATGCCAAAAATTTTTAAAATATTAATTTAAGAAAGATTTACATTTCAAACAATTTCTGGTGAAAGATTTACTTTCATTGAGAAAACTCAAATCGAGATGTCTACTTTTCCAAAGATAATTCTGGCAACTTTTTATTATTCCTATAATTTTCTGGATTATGGTAATAGGACAGGGACATTAGACTAAAATAAAACATTAAGACAACATATATAACAGCCAACTCAAAATGGATCAATGACCTAAATACACAAAGTGAAACCAAAAAACTATTAGGAAAAAACATAGGGAAATATTTTAAGACACTGGTATGGACTTTTTTTTCCATAAGATCCCAAAAGCACAGGCAGCAAAATCAAAGCTAGACAGATGGGATTATATCAAACTAAGAAGTTTCTATGCAACAAAAGAAACAATGAACAGAGTGCTGATACATATGACATAACAGGAGAAAACAGACAGATGAATATTTATAAATTCATACACTTATATATCACTCATCTGACAAAAGATTAATACCCAGTATAAGGAACATAAAGAACTCAATAGCAACAATACAGGCAGAATAGAGGGGGACTGGATAATGAGTACCAAAACACATTAGAAATAGTTAAGTTCTAGGGTTCCCCAGCACAGTTGGGCAAACATAATGAATCACATACTTTATGAAGAACTAGAAGACAGGAGCTGGTAGATTCCAACCAAAAAGAAAAGATAAAGTCAAACACTCATTATTTGATTTGATCAGTTTATACTGTCTGCATGTGTTGAAATACTGCACTGTATTCCATAAAAGTACACAAATATTATATGTTAATAAAAAATGGGGGCTGCTAAAGGCATTCGGATCTGGCTGAAAAGCCCATGAGAGTATTTCAGGCATGGAAAGCCAAGACACTCTGGCAAAAGATCTCTGCGAGTGAGATCCCAGTGGAAAGAACAGGTCTTCAAAGAAGGAGGTACCTTTCTCTGAAGGGAGGAGAGAACCTCCACTTTGACTATGACCTTGTCTAAACAAGATAAGAATCAGAGAACTCAGAGGGCTTCCATAGCCTTGGAAACTCATGACTGGAGCATAGGGAGATTACTGATGCCATAGACAGGAGTGTCAATTGGTAAAGTCAACAACAGGAGTCACGGTGCACTTACTCCTCATGTAGGATCTCTGTCCTTAATGTGCTGTACATTGAGACTTAATGCTATAACGAGTACCCAAACAATATATTTCACTTTGTGTTTCTATGGGGGTGCAAACTATTGAAATCTTTACTTAATGTATACTAAACTGATCCTCTGTAAAAAAAAAAAAAAAAAAAAAAGAAAAAAAAAGAAATTATCAACTCCCAACTTGACTCTCACTGGGATTAAACATGACAATAGGTCGGATCTGATTTCATCATCATAAAAAAAAAAAATGGGGGCTGGTGTTTGGTGGACTGATTAAGATGCCTGCATCCCATGTTGTAGTGCTTGGGTTCAAATCTCAGCTTCACTCCTGAGTCTAGCTTCCTCCTAATGCGCTCCATGTGAGGCAGCAGGTGATGGCTCAAGGACTTAGCTCCCCGCCACCTACACTGAAGATCCAAAATGAGTTCCTGGCTTCCAGCTCTGGCCTGGCTCAGTTCCAACAGTTACACACATTTGGGGAATCAACTGGAAGACAGGTGCCTTTTCTCTCTATTTCTTTTGGTCTCTCTATAGTTGAGAAATAAATAAATAAAAACATTCAAAAAATCAAAAGTCTAAACTCATCACCAGATCAAATAAATCTGCTATTACTCACAGATTCCACTGCACGTTATGAATCCTCTGTTTTATTTTCCTAAATATCATCCCTTTTGGCATCTGGCCAATCATGGTGTATCTGAAATGGTAACTTAAATGTTTGTTTATTTATTTGAAAGAGAGACAGAGAGGGACAGAAAGACATCAGAGAGAGACAGATAGTAGAGAGAGAGCAAGAGGCATCAATATTTCCCATCTACTGGTTCATTTCTCAAGTGCCTCTAACAATTGGGGCTGGAACAGATCATTGCCAGGCCAGACCAAAGTTAGGAGCCATGAACACAAATCAGGTCTCCCATGCAGGCGGCAGGAGCCCAATTAGTGAGCATTAGCTGGAAGCTGGAGTCAGGAGGCAGAGCCAGGCACAGAACCCAGATACTCTGATGTGGGATGTGAATATCTCAACCTTCATGCTAAATGCTGACGCCTGAAATGGTAATTTAGGACCTCACTCTCTAAACTTCCTGACTTCAAATCTTACTTGTTACATCTTATATAGGCCATAAACTGTTTTAAAACTTCCAATAAATTTAAAAATTAAAATATGCACTATAATTTCCCATAACTATTTATTGGCAAGAGGAAGGCTGCATGGTAGGCAGTGTCATCTTTCTCTAGAGTTCTGATCAGAGAATGAGATATAAGTGTCATGGCAGAAAAGTTTGTGGAAAACATTAAAATACTATGGCTACATGCTAAATGATCACCTTATTCGATTTACAAGCAAATGTGAGGAAAGTCTGGCTTCAGTGTTGCCTCAAGGTCACAGCTGCAAGTTCTGTCACTCCAGGGGACATACACTATGGCTCCCAGAGTTAAGAGGGAGAAACTCTGGCTTTGCTGTTGAAAAATGCTAAGCTGTCCAAGGCTGGCTCTTACATAATAGTTTTCACTCCTAACTCTCGGAACTACTAACACAATTAAGCCATCATTATCAACGAAGCAATTAAACTTCCTGGAAAATGCAATTAAAAGATAAATTTATTTTGGTGAAAATATTTTTTTGAAATATATGCTTATAAGGGGTCTTCAAAAAGTTCAAGGAAAATGTATAAATGAAAAAAATCACCTACAGACTTCAAAAATTTTGGCAACAAAATAAGTTTACCTTTCAATTCCATTTTCCATGAACATTTTAGGATACCCTTGTACATCTCAGTGTCTTCCACTGATTTTGAAGTACTTAGTAATGAAAAGAACAGGTATCAACTGAGGTCAAGCTATCAGCTAATATGTTAAGGTTTCATTTGAATGGTCATATAATGTCAAAGAGAATATTTTTAAGGTAGCCCCTAAGAAACAATTACTCTTGAGATTCAAGCATTGTTATTCCCCCAAATACACATGTGCCCAAAGCCTGCAGACTGCTTTTGCCATCTCCAGGGTCTGCCCCGTTCTGAACTTAAAATCCTAGTTTTTGCACCACTTCCTCTGCAGAGCCTTCTCTCAGCAGCTCACCCGCATGCTCTCCTTTCTTGAAGTCTCTGAGGGCAGAGTTCATGGACAGGTGTCCCTGGAGGCCTCCAGGCATCAGGCCTGTGCCCGACTTTCCTGAAGAAGGGCATGAAAGGCAGGCTTTGTCAATCTATATTTGGGAATACATGCCCATGTGCATCTCTCTCTCACTCTCTGTGGAGAAGATCAAAGGTTTTCATCTGATGATTAAACAAGCTCGTAATCCTGGGAAACTTAAGAATCCCCATGAGTCTAACTTGTTCCCACCTTTCCAGCTCAATACCACACCTCAAGTGGGCATCTCCCTCTGGAATACTGCAATGGCTTGGCCTGCTCTTGGGCCTTTGTCTACCCCTCCTTGTGTTCCATCCCCAGCAACCCTGCCAGTGTGATCTTTTAAAACACCAGCCATGGTGTCATATTCAACTCTGTATCCTGTTACATACTTAACACTATTTTGAGCACAGGAGGCACTCAACAAATACCCTCTGCATAAATGAATGAATAATTGAGCTCCTGCTGACACTGTGAGTCCTTAACCAGGACCCAAAAATAGACCTCCTGGACTTGCTCCCTGTGAAACCTTAAGGCCCTTTAAGCCCATGGACGTGGCACTGTGTTAGGTATAACAAGAAGTAGTCTCAGAGGACAAATTAAACCACAGTCTACAACTGGTGAAGTGAGAATATTACCAAGAAGAGGAACAGACTAGAATCAGGTTAGTAGGTATGAGTTTGTTCAGAAAGTCATGGAGTATCTTCCTTTGAGTGAGAAATTACAAAGAGCTATTGCACAAATATACCTACATACTTTTTAATATGTGATCAGATATATGGAAAACTATAACCTAGGAGGACCAAAAGCTTAGAGAGGAAAATTTCATGCAAATATTATTTTAAGTTATTGGTGTCTGAGGCAGCAGCTTTGAACTTTAGATAGAAACAGACTGCCTGTCCTCCAGGTCAGGCTGACTCCAGCTTGCCCCAGAGCCCTGCAGACAAAGCTCCCATGCCAAGTCTTGACTATATGTGAACAGAACATTGAACAGCTGCAAACTTCCACTGTAGTCTGGAATAGTCCCTGGAGACAACTGCCTCAGCACAGAAGAGCCAAATAAACACTAATGCATCTGAAATTGTCCCTACAGTATTGTGGAGCCCTCATGTTCCCTAATCATAAAGCTCCTTTAACCCTGAAGTCCTGCTGGTTGAAGTGTCCAGCCTGGGGCAGTTCAGAGCTGTCTGGACATCCTGTTGCCCATAGCTTGCCAACATGCTGAGTCCTGAGTCCGGCCCCAGAGGTGGCTGAGCTCTAAATCAGAAGAAGTGACGAGGAGGGCCAGTCAGTCTCCTGCTTTAGTGGCTGTAGTACTGAGTTAGGCTTCCTTCGAAAGCAGCTATACCAGAGGCAAGAAAAGACAGGGCAGACACATGACTGGGAGATCCCCGAGGTGGGGGGAAACCAGCAGACGTTCAGGTATATGACGGGTTTACGTGTGCTCATCAGGTAAGGGTGACCACACTTGAAAAGCCACATGCACGACCAGCGTCAGTCATCACAGCTGTAGGGAGACACTCAGAAGTGAGGTGGTCTAAACTATGTTAATAAATAAAACATGTAGTGACCCTATTTTAAAAACAATTCCTCCTCTACAGTTATTCCAGCAAGAATATTTGCAGGTGATGATTCTGTTTAAAGCTTATTCTTTCCTTCACCGTCCTGAGGAGCTCTGCTCGAAAATCATCGGTCAGGACACAGCAAGGTCTGGTCTATGACAGAGTGGGATAAGCGAATCATAGTGACTCAGGACAGGATGTCACAATAGACAGAGGGAGAAGGGTGACTCGCAGTAGAAGTGTGCCCAGCAGGGGAGCCAGAGCCTCAGAAGGGTAATGAGGGTGCCCCTTGTGGAGGCAGGACAACACAACATGCAGGAGTCTAAGTAGAGTGGGGGAGAACTGATGCTGGGGCACTGGCTCCATTTTCAGTGGGCTACTGCAGCATGGGTTGGGATGAGGAGGGCTTCCACACGCAAGGCTGAAGAGTTCTGGGGGCTCCACGTGGTGTTTCACAGCCCAGGTGTGCTGAGGAGGCACCTATGTGGGAAAAAGGTAGAAATGGCAATGGGAGACAGATACCCACAGGGATCTGTTCAACACGTAAAATTAAGTATAATAGCAGTCAGTTTCTTAATAGTGGGGAGGTGAGTTATAAGTGAGGAAATGGAGAAAATAAGAGGATACTCTGTGGTGCAGGATTGGAGGCATCAGTGTGTACTTCTGGTTTTTAACATATACTGGCATTCATAGAAATAAATACACAAGCACGTGTGTGTGTGTGTGTGTGTGTGTGTGTACTTACACATCTACTCTCCTTTGCATGGCCCACTGGGAGGGCTCCAGGGCAGCAACATCCCCAAAGGCCATGGGCACACCTACTACCCAGATCTTGGTTTCCAAATCATTCTCCAGTACAAACAACCATGATTCTTGAAGAAAAGGCTGAAATCGGGGATTGGTTAAGAAAAATTCAAAATGAGCCTGAAATGTCTTCCTGTTCCGCATAGTAAAGGAAGTGCTCAAAAATCACAAGGATCCTGAGTGAAAAGAACTCAGACGCCAGCTCGCAGGGTCTTGCTCTCTGGCCTCATCTAGGATAATTTTCACGTCAGAATAAATGATGGCAGTAAGGGATTATAACTCATTGAATAAAACAGGAAACCATAATTCATATAAAAATGAAATGATAGAAAGTTTGACGAGGAATGAGATGCTTATCTGGTTTTAGGTATCACCCCACAAAATGTGTATAAAGAAAATAGTCACTTTATGGTAGAAAAACCTAGACAACACCAACTTTATTTAGTGATCCAAGTGAATATTATCAGTAATAGCAGAAATAAAAAATGACCTGAAATCTAATAGAGTACAGTGAAGGAATACAATCACTTTCATAATATTCTACCAAAGATACACAACCTGAAATCAATTAAGAGGAAGCATTTGAAAATCCAACATGATTTGTGAATGTTGAACCACCTTTGCTTTTTGTGGATAAGTCCCACCTGATTGTGATATATGACCTTTAAAATTTATATGGAATCACAAAAGACCCAGAATAGCCAAAGTGATCTTGAACAAGAAAAATCAGGCTGGAGGCATCATGATACCTGACTTCAAAGCATACTACAAAGCTATAGTAATTAAATACATCATGGTACTGGCATAAAAACCAATACACAGATCAACAGAACAGCACAGAGTCCAGAAATAAATCTACATACATAAAACCAACAGATTTTTTACAAAAGTGGAGTAAGGATACAGTGGAGTAAGGATAGTCTCATCAACAAATGGTGCTGTAAAACTGGATGTATATATGGAGAAGGATGAAATTAGAGCCATAGCTCTCACCCTATATAAAAATCAACTCAAGATGGACTGAAGACCTAAATCTAAGACCTGTGACTGTGAAGTTGCTAGAAGACCAAATATTTAAAGTAAGAAAAATTCACCAGGAAATACTGAGGACACATATACATTTTTGGAGATAATATGGTTTGTCCCCCAAAGGTCCATGTGCTGCAATTGAAAGGCTGGTTCCCAATGCAGTAGTTATGGTGGAACTGTTAAGAGCTGGGCCTAGTGGAAGATGGTTACACTGTTGGGCACCACCCTCAAAAAGGATTAATGCCGGTCTTATGGAGTGAGTGAGTTCTCACTAGAGGTGAGTTGTTAGAAATGGAGGCCATTCTGGCTTCTTTGTCCCTTCTGCATGTCCTTCTCCCTTTCAACTGTCCAATGTTGTAATGCAGCCAGGGAAGGCCTCCCCAGAGTCTGAACAGATAGGGGCGTGGCTACCCTGTCTTGGACTTCCAGCTCCCCAAACCTCAGCTAAATAATGCTCTTTTTCTTTACAAAGCACCCAGCATCAGGTATTCTGTTACAGCAACATAAAGCAGTCTACTACAGAAGGCAGTGTTTGAAGTATGAGAAATGGAAATAATTCTGATGTATCTGTATCTCCATTTTATAAAAGCTCCATGTTTAGGACACTGGTCTATGGAGAATGTTTCCTTGATAAATGGGGTTTAGATATTCAGAAAAAAGTCACAAAAATAGAAATATGCACATATGAGAGAAGGGGACATACATTATTCAAGATAAAGGATACTTGCAAACAAGTGAAACCCAAGCAGCAGCTACTGCTGAGCGTTGAAAGGACAACATGATATCCTTCACGCTCCGGCGTGGTACAAAGGCTGTGGGGTTTTAGTGAGGAAGGAGGAATCCTGTAACAAGCTGTCATTCTGAGAGTGACACTGCCTTTTTCAGTCATTTCATTGTATCAGTAATTCACCTTTATCCCACACATGGTGGATATTTCACTGCCTTTATCAGAACTAGAAGAAAAACAAATCAATACGGTAGGGAGGCAAGGAATCAAGGCACAAAAGTCTTTTGTGGCTATCTGTGTAACATTATGAATATTCTTTGAATCAATGTGTCACAGCACAAGACTTGTCTGAGTGATACATAAACCTTTTTCTATCTTCCTAGACAGCTAAGAGGCTTTAAATCCTCTAGACAATTGATACAGTCATACGCTGACACAATGTAAGAATTGATTAAGGTAAAATAACATAATAGTTATCTTCTACATCAAAATGGCAAACATTTGGAAACAACACTCTTTGATTTCAACTTTGCCAATGGCATTCATTAAAGGTGAAAAAAAAAAGACACTTTAACTGCAAAGTATAGGAGAAATACATAAAATTGTTTAAATTATTCTGACTTTGATGTCTTCAAGGTGCATGTTTTCTCCCAAGATTTATTGCTACTTGACGAAAATCTGGGAAAATGGTAAAATATACAGGTTGCCTGCAAAGTCAGGTAGCTAACAGAAGACAAAATTACTCTCCAATAGTGTGTAAGTTATACTTTGAAACAATATATTCAGGTGAAAGGTCTAAAATATATAGTAACATATTCAATGAAATAATCTAAAAAAAAAGACTGATCAACAAATATACCAAGACTGTCCAAAAGTCTGGAAACAAAGGGCAATAGGACATTTGTTGCAGTTACTTATATTAGTAATGGGACATGTGGCTTAACACTTAGTAGTTCTCTTAAAGGGCTGTTCGGGATGCCCACATGTTATGTTGGAGTACCTTACTTTGAGTCCCAGCTCTTCTTGCTTCCAGCTACCTCTAATATGCACCCTGGGAGGCACCAGGTGATGGCTCAAATGGTTGGGTTTCTGCCACCAATGTCAGAGACCTGGATTTTATTTCTTACTCCTAGTTTTTGCTTAGCCCTGGTTCTACCGATTTAGGGGGTATGAACCAGTATATGATAGCTGTCTGTTTGCCTGCCTCCCTGCCTGCCTCTTTCTTCACTTGATCTTAGCCAAAAGGGCAAGAAGCAACACCTATTGCTTTCTTTAAAAAAAAGTAGCTTCAGTTTAAAACAATAACAAAGAACTGTTGAGCTTTCTTTTCAGTAATCAAGGGATCAGCAAAGCATTTTAATACATTTGGAAACACAAGGGCTGTGACCACCTAAGCAGAAATATAAGTTAAATGTACAAACAATGCCAACTACTATTAGGACAATTTTTGTTCATTCACATATGGTTTTATTTTTCAAAGTTGTGATAAGTATCTTTTAGTACTCCTCGTGTAAAATACATGCACAGTGATCTCCAAAACCATAGTTTCCTCTGAGCCCCAGTTCATCACCCAGTTTATCCCAAACAGTGTTAACACCGGGCTTGGAACAGTTTCATGTACATTTCAAAGAGCTGAATAGTTTGTGCCAATGGATTCTGGGAAACTCTGTTTTTACAAGTGAGTACTTACAGGACTCCTATTAAATAAAAGCACACATTACTAACATTGAAGCTTTAAACTGCTTGCCTGGGCAGCCAGGAAATTGGGTGTTAGGGTTATTACCGCAACTCTCAAAGTCACCCTCATCTAAAACAATGGAATCATTTGCTACTCTTAACAGCTCTTGCCAACTTGCCATTATAGTTATTTGCATACCTGTTTCCTACTACATGAAATCATACTATTTCTCAGCCTCTACCTACACTAACTCATAGTAGAAGCTCAGAAGTTATTTCTTGAATGAATGGACTAGGACACTAGAGTCCTACAAGTACTTCACCTACATAAATGGTAACCTCAACTGCTCAGATTAAGCAAAGCACCAGAAATTGTGTTATCTTCCCATTTGCTCCAAAAAGAAGTATCAGAAAATCAAAGATTCTTAAGAGTCCCTGAAGTCTCCTCGCAAGAGAGGAGGTGAGGCTGTGCCAGCAGATGTGATCATACTCTACTCCCTGCTGACAATAGAGGAGATCTACCATGCCCAACTTGGGTGTCACCCTGGACTCTCGTCTCACCCTTGAGCACTGACCAGAGTTCCCTGTCCCCTCTTAGCACACACCTCTGGAAATCCACTGGAGGAACAGACACTCCACTAAGCCACAGAGGCACAGTTCAAAGATAAAAGCCATCAGCGGAGAAAATCAACAAGTGCTGTGAAAAATGCCTACAATAAATGCAGAAATATAAGAAATAACAACAAGGAAGACAATACGATTCCCCAAAAGGAACACAACACCACTTTAATATTAGAATATGAGGACAAAGAGATTGCTGAAATTCTTGAAATGAAGAGAAATCAAATTGAAATATTAGACAAGAAGAATCCAATTAAAATAGAAAATACAGTGGAAAGCCTCACCAACAGACTTGGTGAAGCAGACAAAGAATATCTGAGCTAGAAGACAAATCCTTGGAAATAGTCAGACAAAAATATAAAAAAGAAAAATGGAAAATAGTGTTCAAGATTTATGAAATACTATCTAATGCCCAAATGTATGTGGCTTAGGAGTTCCTGAAGACATGGAAAGAGAGAATGAATTAGAAGCCCTATTGAGTGAAATAATGAAAACCTTGCAATCTGGAGAAAGAAAGGGACATCCAAGTGTAGGAAACACATAGAACTCCTAATAGACATGATCAGAAAAGATATTCACCGTGACACATTGTAGACAAACTTTACACCATTGAGGAAAGCAAAGGACATGGCGTCACTAAAGGAACCCTTCCATCAATTACTATTCAAATGAAACACTTGGTGGGGAAGATGCTTTGGAATGAATTCTAGACACTATCTATACCGTTTGTTTTGCTCCCAGATCCCTTCTCCACTCCCTGCTCATCTGGGATTTGAGGTGGGAGAGAGGGGATTATCTACTCCTCTGCACTATGATATTTGTGGCATTGGGTGAGGTTCAGCCAATGGGAGGCACCATCAGCCAAAAGAAAGCCACAGGAGAGAAGCCCAGGTGTTTTTTGTTTGTTTGCTTGCTTCTCTCCCTGCCTGCACTCCAGCAGTGGCGTCTCTGTAATAACAGCTCCTGTTGAGAAGCCCCATTCCAGCCTCCAGCTTGTAATTGACCTAGAGCCCTCCAAGACCTCCCCTCCCCTTTCAGGAATGGGAGATCAGACAGTATGGTTGATCAACAGGTATCCTAACATCTGCTGTTAACTCTTTCAAATCTGTCCACATCTCTGAAAATAGGTCTTTCCTCAAATTCTCATTGAAGATCTAAGCGGATTATGCCCTCAGTGTTCAGCAAGAACTCTAATGATATCACATAAAATGGACTCCAGCTCTACTGCTTTAGTATAAGATTAGAGCCAATTTAGAAGGAAAAAATCAGTTACCAAACCAACTAGTTCTATTTCCTCTGAACACACTGAAGTTCTCTAAGAAACTCAACAAAAAAAAAGTACAACATATATACATACATATATATATGTATATATATTTAAAAAAAGCAAATATGTGAGCATCAGTGGCAAGTATTTTCTCATTTCAACAATTCTCCAGCTGGTGGAAAACTTCAGGCTCATCAGTGGCTTCTGCATATTAGCCAAGGCCACTTTAACATTTCTAAAAGAAAAAAAAAAACAATTGGCAATGCTTCTTCAAATTATTGTTAAGCAGAAATAGAAGTACTCAAGGTTGAGCAGAAGCAAAAACAGTTTTAACAGAGAAAGGGCATGGGTCTAGCTCTACTCATTTTTAAGTAGATTATAGAGGAAGGAGGATGTTGGGTTGGGTCACAGCTGTGCAAACAGAACAAATGTATGGGGGGGGGCATTATATGACATCCCTCTGCATGAAGATAGGGGCCTGTCACCTGGGCCAGGGCTCTTGCCCACCCTACCTGGAGCAGAGGGAAGCAGAGTAAAAGGATGGGAAAGATTGTGTTCCAACTTCCCTAAACACCTTAAGTCACTTTGTCTTAACAAAAATAACTAGGGATGAAGAATTTAATTTAATTTTTCATGATACTGTGGCTCCAAGTTCAAGTATATTAAGATTATTAGAACCCTTTTAGGATGATCCTTTTAAATGTCCAGGTTTGGGGAATAACTTCACTGGTCAGTCCTCAAAGGTGCTCTATTTCAAACCTCTACAATTTCTGCTAAAACATCTATATCTTTTAACCTCTAAACCTCTGATTCTCCTACTGGAGTGGCAATAGCAGACTAGAGACAATCCTACACAAAATAGAAAATATCTATTGTGAACCAGACCTGCCAGGGTGCCGCTTGGGATGCATGTATTCTTAGCTTTTCATCCTAAGGGCTGTTTAAAGTCTAAATTTCTTCCCAAGTTCTCCTGGAGTATGATTTTTAAAGCATGAGGATACAGTATCTGAGTCAATATATTCTTTTTTTCCCAGAAGAAGCTCTTTGATTTCTCATATGCTTTTGAAATGTGGTTTGTCTACCCTGGGAAAATCTGTTCTCTCAGTTCCGTGGAAAGCTAGGAGGAGCCATGAATAACTGTCTCATCAGTACTTTTTGAACTCTACTCCTTGTTCACTATTTCTGATGGATTACTGTGTTGCCTGCATACAGCACACACAGCATTCTGTTAACGTTGCTTCTCAATCTCCCTCTGTTTTCTGTTCTGAAGCCACAAGTTACAAAGCCACACTCTGGCATAGGGAACCTGCTCTATTGTTACTTGTTGTGAAATGACTTCTCTCACAGAAAAGTGGAACATTATTGACAAGATAAATCACCAAACAAGAAGAAAAGCTGAAAAGGCAAGGAGGAATATATTATGCATATCAAGAGCTACTCATTTATTCTATTTTGCCACATCACAATGCTTATAATTAAAGCACTCCCCCGCCCCACTGGGTTTTCATATGTAGAAGTATCAATCTTACAAAGCAAAAGCAAACAAGCAAAATGCCTGAGAGAACACTGGCAGCTTTGAGTTTTAGGAATCCATCATACAAGCAGAACAAGTACTCTAGAACAAAGGGAAGCAGGAGGAGAGGAATAGGGAATAACTGTGGATGTTACTTTTAGGGAACAATATCTTCTACAGGGTTGGTTCAGTACTGAAATTCATCCAACTCCATGTGAATTCTCATTTTTTAACAGTATTCTTTTTGGGACCAGCACTGTGGCATAGCTGGTAAGGCCGTCACCTGCAGTGTTGGCGCCAGTTCCAGTCCTGGCTGCTCTACATCTGATCCAGCTCTCTGTTAGAGCCCGGGAAAGCAGTAGAAGATGGCCCAAGTCCTTGGACCCTGCAACCACATGGGAGACCCGGAATTAGCTCCTGGATCCTGACTTCGGATTGGCGCAGCTCTGTCCATTGCTGCCATCTGGGGAGTGAACCTGCGGATGGAAGACCTCTCTCTCTGCCTCTGTAACTCTGCCTTTCAAATAAATAAATAAATAAATCTTTTAAAAAGGAATATTTTTTTCAACTAACTTCTTTACCCCGGAATTTCAAGCATTTCAGCCAATATCAAAGCAATTCTCTCCACAGAGTAAAGGAATTAACATTGCAGGCTAAAGGGATATCACAAACAGGTGAACTCCACATGATGTTGAGTTCTGCAGCTACCAGGGGAAAGAACACAAGGATTTTACAGCTACTTCCCATGAAGAATTTAAAGAAAACATATTTAAATGGCACAATCAGGACAATTAATCATTCTACATTAACACAGGTTACATTACATCTATACATGTTTAAAGCTTAATACAGGTTTCATTCTGTGTTTACATCATTAAGAAGGGTCACCAGTTTAAAGGAATGCCAGAAGTTTACCTTTCTTTTTATGGACAGTATTAACGTTTCCTGCAGGGATTTCTGTCCATTCATAGACAATAATACTTTTACCTCTAAATTTCTATTTGCATAATAACTGTAAAGCCAGTAGTTGACATAAAAAAGTACAACATACAAAATTATAGCTACTACATGGGCATGCACTAATCCTGCACCAGGAAATGTGCAAAATGTTTTATGTGCATTGCTTTGATTAATCCTTATGATCCTGAAATTCCACAGGGTGTACATTATGATCCCCAAGTAAATCAAAGACAAGAAAACCCAAGGCTTCAACAGAATAAATGATTTGACAAGAGACACAGAACTAGTAAGAGTTGGAGCTGGGCATCAAATCCAAGTGCATATTGTTCCATGTTTTTATTTCCTCTTATAACTGAAGAGCAGTGACACCAAAGATGATCACATTTGACTTATCAGAACACAAATACTGGGGCTGGTGCTGTGACACAGAGCTGGTTTGAGCACTCGTCCCAGTCGCAGCTGCTCCACTTTTGATCCAGCTCCCTGCTAATGTGCCTGGGGAAGCACCGGAAGATGGCTCAAGTACTTGGGCCCCTGCACCCATATGAGAGACTCCAGTGGAGTTCTGGGCTCCTGTTTTCAGCCTGGCCCAGCCCCAGCCACTGCAGCCATTTGGAGAGTGAACCAGTGGATGGAAGATATTCTCTTTCTCTCTTTTCTCTTTTCTTTCTCTTTCTCTTTCTCTTCCTCCCTCCCTAACTCCATATTTCAAATAAATGTAAGTCTTCAAAAAGAAAAAAAATACTCACAAATGTCAGTTTCAAGTATATTAAGCCAAGCATAAGCTACCTCATACTGAAATAACTTGAGAAACTATTTAGTAAAAATTCACACTCCTCAGGCTAGAGTCCTTGGATATCCTCATCTGGAGCTGTTTCTCAACTTTATCTTTTTTTAAATTATTGCTCCCAAGGGGCCCTCTAAAACAATTTTTCTTTATTGCCTCCTGTAAAATTTTATTTAAAATTTACTGAAAAGACTGAGAGACAGATGCAGAGAAATAGAGTTTTGATCTGCTGGTTCGCTCTCCTAATGCCCACAATGGACCCTGGGTTGGGTCAATACTGACAGCCACAACTGCAATCCATTCTCCCATGTAGGTGGCAGGGGCTAATTACATGAGCCATCACCACTGCCACCCAGAGTTTGCATGATCAGGAAGCAGAGCTAGGAACTGAACCTAGGCATTTTAATATGAAATGCAAGCATCCTGTTTGGTGTCTTAACTGCTAAGCTAAATGTTCAGCCTTCTGTAAATTTTTAATACTAAAATGCAGCATATGTCTGTGTATGTATCATACGAATAATTGTGCTTTATACACGAGAAGTGTTTTGGTCCCTAGAATGAATTTCTGCCACTAGGGGTAATAAGGAGGCATTGTATAGAGAAGATACCTCCTTATCTCGCTAAGACCTCCCAACTACTGGCTACTGCTTACAATTGCATAGGGTTAGGATTTTAGAGCTTGAACCTAAAGGTTTTGAGTGTGTTAAAATGCAAACACGTAGAAAATCTTGATGAACCACTAGAAGCCATTTATACTATGGAGTGAATATTGGAAAGCCAGTTTGATAGGAGAACGTGAGGGCACTCATGTTAGAGGGGAAGGGAAAGGACAGACAGCCTTGACATCCAGAGCCTGGGTCACAACCACACTTCAGTCCAGTCCTGTTGAACATGCAAAAGATGTGAACTCCCATTTGCAATGAACAAGAAAACTCAGTCATTCGGCATCCTGGTGACCATCGCCCTATTGATTAGTGTGTAAATATGAGGTTTCCTGCCGGTGAAGATTTGCTGTTTGGTTCCTTTCAGGCCTGTTTGCATGTTCCCAACTGCTACGAGGCCAAGAATAAGTAAGTTTATGTAATGTTCCAAAGAAACAGCTCGACACTATGGCTCATTTTAACCAAGGTATGAATAGGAGACAGAAATGAATTCACAAACACTTCTTTCACATGCCTGGTAAAATATAACTTTTCACTCCCAGAAGCCAAAATGGTCTTAACCATTGAAGTAATTATAGCTCACAAGTATAATTTAGAGTTAGTTTCAGTTGACTCTAAATTCACACAGGAAAATCATTCACACAGCTTAGTGGAACACTGAAATTAGTAACTTCATAAAGCCCATCAGGGTAAAGCAATCCTGGGAAGTATGGTGAATCCAAATAGAAATCAATGACTGATAATTTAATAAGGCAACAATATTTGTCTATCATTTATTAGTTACTGACTTAAGGCTAAAGTACTATACCTGACCTTTTATAAACATTACCTACCTAACCCTTATGGTAATCTTTACTGCTCCTGTCTATATTTACAGAAGAAATGTTTGCAGACTGGTTATTTTCCTGAAATCACTCAGAAGCAGATGAGAAAGGGTTCAACCTCCTGTTGTCTCAGCCTCATGCTTTGCCACTCAGTCACCATGAGATGAAGAAAACTCCAAACTTTAAATTTTCAAGCAAACAGAGGAAACTTTGGGCACATGGAGAGGTGTAGATATGTTGCAAAAATATTTGGGAGCTACTGTACAAGTGACCTCAATTTCAGGATCTTAAAAAAAAACCAGCATTATCAAGGTGAGTATTGGTCAGAATTTCATTTACAACACTGAGGGACATAAAGTATGCATGTATCAGGGCCTTGGTGAAAGCTTTTAAAAATGACAGCCACTTCAGACAAGCACAGTGTGTTTCTAGAGGCTTGGCCAATTTTCCTAAATCACCTAAATTGTTGACTTCCCACAATCCATATGGAGCCTTCTGAACTGCAGGGGACTCCCATGTGAAACGATGCCTCTTGCCTAAAATTTAGCTCATTCTATGAAGGTGTATAGTGTTTCTAACAAGACAGGAAAGTAGAAAGTGAGAGAGCAGAAGAACTGCCAAGCTGAGTGAAACTTTAAGAACCATTTTATACAGGATGAATAGGAAAAGTGTTGAGGATTCATGACCAAAACCTGGGTTTCCTATTCATCGTCATTTATAATGTACTAGAATAATAGCAAAAATTACAATTATAATCAGAGCAAAAAATGCCCCCCAATATATCACCAGTTATAGGCTTTCTTTGTGCAGACTGATCAAATATTTAAATTATGTAAACACATAAAAATTTAAACTACTAAGATAGTTACGTTCACAATATCCCAAATGGGTTACAAAACATCTCTAAATATTGACACTCTTAGTAACTCCACAACAAACACTGAAGCTGTTCCCACGTGTGCGGTAATGTGTGCAACTGGTCAACGTGGAGCCGCTGCAATGAGAGCTGCTCTCACCCGTCTTCTTGATGATCCCAGAAGCTTGTTCAGTCGTTGCTAACCAGAAAGTTCCTCAACTCACTGTGCACTTACGGATACATTCTACTAGGAAAAACATCTGTTTCCCAAATAAATTATCCAAGCCCTAAAATTGCCAATGTCTTACAGTACTAAATTGACAGTAAATGAAACAGCCTATGAATGAAGCATGTTAAAATGTTTATGTAGCTTCCAACGAAATTCTTAATTATGCTCTTCTAGAAAAGTGAGAAAACGCCCTCTATTTTATCTTCTTTGAAAAGTTCTGCCATGTTTCTATTAAGGCTAATGCATGCACATGATATATTTAAAATACTTTATATAGAATATATAATTATGAATATTACTAAAATACACAGCATATGAACTCTTCACCTTTTCAACATTCCACTACGTGAAACTAATTCTAAAGGTTACAATCTGGGCATTTTCATTTTTAAAAAATGTTAGTGAAGTATATGCATCTCTTTTTAGCAAATGTATCAGATGTATTTTAACAAAATATACAAGTCACATTAACATTTAGATCAGGAGGACTCTAGTAACAGTCTATAACAACTACTGATCAAACCCCAAACTGTTTTGGCCATCTGCGTGGAGGGGAAAACAAAAGTATAGGTCAAATGTTAATCCAGATTGCTTCTATAACTTATGTACACATTTCCAAGATTGTTTTCAACTGCCAAACCTCACTGCTTAAAAATCTCAAACGACAAAGAATCCCAATCACCGCACTGCCCAGCACCATATGAAACCTGTAGTCTGGAAAACTCCAACTAAAGCCAAGAACATCTACAGATATGTTCCCTGTCACCTTAGAATAATTCTACGGTTTGTAAGTTATGCTACTTACCTAGAAGCATGTTTCTTAGCAAGAGCTGATTCAGCCAGTCTGCAAACGGCAATGTCTGTAACAAATGTATCAGGAGCCGAGAAGTACCTGAGCCTGCCACAGGTTTGATTACAGACTGTGAACCCTCACAAACTCTTCCTTGTATCCTAAGCCGGCTGGAGTACTGGCTTACTGTACTCACTCACTGTGTACCTCATTTGAAACTAACAATACAGCGACTGTCAGTAGGTGTTGCCTCCTCAGCCTACACAGCCAAAAAAAATTATGGAAAAGTAGATGACTTCTCTGCAGCTTAAGATGTAAACTCTGCATTGATCATGCTGGTCTTTAACATTTCAGGGAATACTTGCTGCTCAGCACACAAAGAAGAAAAATAAACTCATGCAAACAAACTTATAAAAACCATGCTTTAAAAATGTAATTTTTTAAAAAATAACTTTTTTCCCCAATGTTGTTTTCTCTAAGACTTTCCCACATATTTAAGTATAAACCAGAGAGAAGTTCTGCTACAGAAGAAACACAGTGTACCAGGCATGATTTAAAGGAAAATTGGATATTAAAATTGTTATCATTCACCCAGGATCAGAAAATGCAAATATATTTATTATTTGCTGTTAGGAGCCTGACTTCCAAGGAGATTTCAGTTTCACAATGGATTGTTTGTTTGACTCCAATTCAGAGATAATGATTTTTTAAATAGGTTTCCTCTGAGAGGAGAATAAGCCTTATAGTTTTAAAGCACTAAGGATACTGCAGTGAGCATTTAACAAAGGAACATCTCATTGCTTCTTATTTTTCTACTGGATGTGTATTAAAAATTTTTAAAAAGAAAACATATCTGGGCCCAAAGGAAGAATACACGGCATGCCATCCAGCATGAAAGCCAATGAGATAAATGTGACATCTGAGCCATTTTCTAAAATAGAACAAAATGACATGTCCAAATGTTAAATATTTCAGCTATTGTTTTAAAATTAACTGATACTACCTTTTACACATTCCAGTGACAGAGGGCAGCCATTAAACTCTGCCTTCCTGGAGTCTAAATAATGAGTTCTGCAGGTACTTGTTCATGTTTCTGTCTTTCTCTATTCCTTAATGTGGAAGTTCAACTTTTATATGACTACCTACACTTTTTTTTTTTAATAAAGCAACGTTATAAAGTTAAGAATAGCAAAAGTGAGGGAAAGAGTCTGAGCAAAGTGTGAAAACGACATCAATCCAGGTGGTCAAAAGAAGAGGGGGAGGACTAGGAAGTTGGGAATAAGGCAGAGAGATGGCCAAGGGTGATAATGATAAAAATCATTTTCACTATTCAAAAATGCAGTCTTCCTGCAATTTAAGTATATATTAATTACTTATAGAGAGAGAGTTCTCAGGAGTGATGGTCAGTTTTCAGTGTCAACTTGTCTGGATTAAGAGATACCCAGAGAGCTGGTGAGCCATGACTTCTGGGTATTACAGCAGGGTGCTTCTGGGGCAGACTTGCCCTCAGTATGGACAGGCACTGTGCAATCGGCTGAGCAGCGAATCAAAACAGAGAGGCAGAATAAAGGAAAATGAGCTCTTTTTCTGGAGCTGATACACCTGCCCTTTCACATCAGAACTACAGGTTCTCTGGCCCCAGATTCCAAGAATTGCATGAGGGTCCTGCCGGGTCCTCAGGCCTTTGGCGTAGGACTGAAGAGTTCTTAGATTTCCAGTTCTCTTGGTTGTGAGACCTCTGGATATGGACTTAGCCTTGCTACTAGCTTCTCTTGTGGGTGGAGTATCATGGGACTTTTCAACCTCCAAAAGTGTGTAGGCTAATTCCCCAAGTAATCCCTTCTCACCTATCTATCTACATGAGGCTACTTCGAAAAGTCTGTAGAAAATGCACAACATGGGCTGGCGTAGTGGGTTAATATGCTGCCTGCGATGCCAGCATCCCAAATGAGTACTGGCTTGTGTCCTGGCTGCTCCAGTTCTGATCCACCTCCCTGATAATGCCACCCATGTGGGAGACCTGGGAGAAGCTCCTGGCTTTGGCTTGGCCCAGCCATGGCCATTATGGCCATCTATGGGAGTGAATCAGTGGATAAAAGATCTATTTCTCTGTAGCTTTACCTTTCAAATAAATAAAAAAACTTTCCCCCAAAAAAGAAAGAAAATGCACATTAACCTCATTTTTACACATTGAAGTGCCCTCTTACATCCTGTTGGCTCTGCCTTTGTTGAGAACCTTAATGCATGAGGCAATGCTGATGCTCTTTGTCCTGTGACTACACTTTGGGAATTATTGCTCCAGCTCATTGGATTGCCAGAATATCTAGGATGAGGACAGTTCCCACTGTGGACTTTCCATTCTCATATTTTGTAGATTCTAAGACCTTCTGTCACATTCTCACAGCTCTGAATATGGGTGCATTCGTAATTAATCATATCTAACAATAACTGCTCACAGGGTAGCAATCCAGACTGCAGTTAATATCAGTGAGTATGTGAACTTGGTCATAGCTGCTGATATTGTCTCTTCAGTTGAGTATCAGCCGTTTTTTAAAGACTGATTTATTTATTACTTGAAACAGTTATACAGAGAGAGAGAGAGAGAAAGACAGAGAGATCTTCCATCTGCTGGTTCACTCTCCAGATGGCTGCAACAACCTGGGCTGGGGCAGGCCAAACCTAGGGGTCAGGAGATTCATCTGGGTCTCCCACTTGGGTGGCAGGGGCCCAAACACGTGGGCCATCTTCCACTGCTTTTCCCAGGCCATTAGCAAGGAGCTGGATCGGAAGTGGAGCAGCTGGGGACATGAACCAGCACCCATATGAGATGCCAGCATCGCAGGCCCCAGCTTTACCCTGCTATGCCACAATGTCAGCCCCATGTGATACCATTTTTGAGTTGTCTGTTTTTTCAAGATATCTTTTAAATCTACACTTAAAAAAACTGTGCTATCATTTGGCATTAAAGCTACTTTTTAAAAGCCACTTTGGCTTGTCTCTAAATGCCATTACAAAGAAAGCATATAAACAGGACTGTTATGTATGTTAATAGCGAATCCATTCTTCATTACTGGAAGAATGACAGCAATTTCAGATTGTCTTGCAAAATAACAACCAATTACTTTAGAGTTAGAAGGTAACCACAAGAGAGAGAAGCTGTGGTCCATGTAGAAGTTTTGCCCATCGCAGGCCCAGTAATACAACTGAAGGTGGGAGAAACTGCCAGACCCTTGAACAGAAATTTCAAAGTGATGAGTTGCTGGTGTGAATAAGTCACAAATCCAAAGAGAATTTCTTTAAGGTCTATGTCATAGCTTATTGGCAGTATTTTTTTAGTGATATATTTTCATTTTATTTAAAAGGCAGAGAGACAAAACAGATATATAGAAAAGTTCCACCTGCTGGTTCACTCCCCAAATGCCAACAGCCAAGGCCAAGGCTGGGCCAGGCTGGACCCAAAAGGCCAGAACTCCAGCTTGGTCTTTTTACAGGGTCCAAAGTAGTTGGGCTATCACCAACAGTTTCCCAAGGTGTGCATTAGCAGGAAGATAGATTGGAAGCAGAGTAGTCAAGACTCAAACTGGACAGTTCCATATGGAGTACCTCTCAAATAAACTAAACATCAAATGCCCATCCCTTGATGTTTTTTTCCAGACTTCTAGCCTCCAGAACTTCAGATAATAAATTTCTTTTTTTGCCCCCTTGCCAGTATTATTTTGTTATGGAGACCTCAGCAAATTAATACAAGGGGCTTCAAAAAGTCGGTGGGACAATTGAATTAAAAAGTTTACTTTGATGTAAAAAATTTTTGAAATTTATGGATAGTTTTTTTTCATCATACACATTTTTCATGAACTCTTTGAAGATCCTTTGTATAAAGGGATTGCAAAAATTCTTTACACCAAAATAAACTTATCATTCAAATCTAGTTTTCCATGAATTTTTTAAAAGTTTATTTTCCACCCCCCCCAAGAAAAGTTTTATCTAAGGAATACAAACTTCATGCATTTCATAAGTAAAACTTTAGGAATATAGTGATTCTTCCCACCATATCTACCCTCCCACCCCTCCTCCTCCTCCCTTTCCCATTCCCAGTATCATTCTCCACTAAGTTTCATTTTCAGTCAACTTTATACACAGAAGACCAACCAAGTAAAGAGTTCAACAATTTGCAAGGAAAAACAAAAACAAAAACACAAAATAAACTGTTCCTCAACAGTCTAGACAAGGGCTGCCATTAACTTTTTTAAAAAAAGATTTAGGGGCCGGTGCCATGACTCACTTGGTTAATCCTCTGCCTGTGGTGCCGGCATCCCTTATGAACACTGGGTTCTAGTTCCGGTTGCCCCTCTTCCAGTCTAGTTCTCTGCTGTGGCCCGAGAAGGCAGTGGAGGATGGCCCAAGTGCTTGAGCCCCTGCACCCGCATAGGAGACCAGGAAGAGGCACCTGGCTCCTGGCTTTGGATCAGCGTAGCTCCGGCTGTTGTGGCCATTTGGGAGTGAATCAACAGAAGGAAGACTTTTCTCTCTGTCTCTCTCACTAACTCTGTCAAATAAATTTAAAAAAAAATATTTATTTGAGAGGTAGAGTTACAGACAGAGAGAGGGAGAGAGAGAGAGAGGTCTTGCACCTATTGGTTCACTCCCAACTGGCTGCAACAGCCAGAGCTGGGCCGATCCAAAGCCAGGGGCCAGGTACCTCTTCCTGGTCTCCCACATGGGTGCAAGAGCCCAAGCCCTTGGGCTATCTTCCATTACTTTCCTAGGTCATTAGCAGGGCCCTGGATTGGAGGTGTAGCACAAACGGGTGCCTACATGGGATGCCGGCACTGCTGGCAGAGGCATAACCTACTACACTACAGCACCAGACCCTCCATGAACTTCTAAAAATAATTAATAATTAATCAATTTGAGAGACAGAAGGAGAGACAGCAAGCTGCCATCTGCAGATTTGTCCCCAACTGCCTGCAATGGCCTTGGCCCAGGGCTAGAGCTGAGCTGGGACCTGAACCCAGGCACTACAATACCAGATGCAAGCACACCAATGGCATCTTAACTGCTAGGCCAAACCTTACAGCACCTTTAGCAGTTGCTTGATAGTAAATATTTGCTAATTTCATAGAGAAGTTAGAGAACTGCCTACCCTTCACTCTCTCTCTAAAAAATGTAACAGGATTGTCTATTTTTTGAAAGTTAGATACTTTCAGTTTGTACTGTCTTTGATTTTTCCTTCATCAAGTTGGCCATAGGTTTCTATAGAAGTGGACCCCACCAGCACCACCCTGCAAAATAATCAGTTTTTTAAATACTTGTTTTATTTTTTTCTGTACATTTTCTATCCCACTAACATTTGCTTTTTATTAATGTCTGCTTCCTAAATTCTTCTGAGAAGTTCTGACATACTTTTCCTACTTTTTACAATGCACACATGGCTCATTTATTTTCCATTTTGGTTTTTAATAACAGAAACCATTAAGGAACACAGTTTTTGATAAGAAAATTTCCCTTCCATTAATTCGTATTTGATCTGGCATTTTAGTTTTGATTTTCCTCTTTACTTAAGGGTTAAAAGAATTGAGGGGGAGGGAGGGAGTGTGGGGGACAGAGAGAGAGAGAGAGAAATAAGATATCTTCTAATTCTGTCTTTAGTGTTAATTAGCTATTTACCTCAGGCCTGCCCCTCACCTTCCATGAACTTCTGTGATGTCAACTCTATGAACAGCAAACCAAGTAAATACAATGGTATCTCAAAAAGTTCGTGGAAAAAGGCATTAAAGGATAAATTGATTTTTGTGTAAAATATTTTTGAAACTCATGCATAGTTTTTTTCCATAATACACATTTGCCATGTACTTCTGGAGACCCTCTGATAATGACAGTATTTGAAATCATCAATTGCTATACAATATAAGCTATTGTTTTAATTATTTGGGACCAATGTATACATACACCTATCAGAATACTGTAGGGGACACCAGAATTGCTGAACTTGAGAGTTTCAACTTTTCATTTCCTTTTGTCCTAGTAGTAGTTGTCTCTCAAGCTGTCTACATGTTTAAATTGTTGTGCAAAAATCATAACCTTTCACTTACTAGTACAGTTTTAACTGATGACTAATTTTAAAGATTTATTTATTTGCTTGAAAGGTCCAGGACTTGAACCAGCATTTATATGGGATGGTGGTGTTGGCATCACAGGCAGTGGCTTAACCCAGTGTCCCACAATGCCGGCCTCTAGCTGATGACTTCTAATCAAGGAGAGAAATTATTTTAGAATCTTCTTTCCTGGGATAATCTGTCATGACCAATTAGATGTAGGAGCAGGAGGAACCAGCAGTGACTGACAGCCAGGCATGCATCAATACTCTTCTGAGGGCCTTAGATTCAGTTCTCATGGCAGCCGCTGTCCAGATTAAGACAGTGAGACTAAGACAGCATAAGCAAATTGCCCTGGGTCATAAACCTTTGAAACCACTGCTCCTTCCTTGCCCTTTCCTTGAAAAAAAACCACAGCAGTGAGACAGCAAAGCTGAAGTTCTTTTGTTTTTGGTTTTTTTGTAATGATTTCCAGAGAATGTAAAGTATTTCATATTTTTTGGAATTGAAAATATAAATCATTTTAAGTAAAAGAATTTTTATTTTTCAAAGAAGCAGGTGATCCTTTCATTTCTTTGTTAGGCTGGTTTTTTTCCTTAAGGGAATTTTTTGTTTTTCCTTTCTCCTCCTTTTCAGGGGAGAATGAAAAGATCTGAGAGTAAATCACTTTACTTTGAATTATACAATTCAGAGTTTCCTCTCATGCCAAGTATTTAGTTCTAGCGCATCTTATCCTTTAACTCAAGAGTCTTCATATTTAATGTAGAAGATATATGTAAAATTGTCAGTAGCACTCATTTTTAATGCTTGGTACTTGGGTTTTACTTAAGACAACCTTACAGCATTAACTGCTATTATTTCTGGTGAAATTATGCTTAACTGAGCAAAAACTGTAGCCTAATCAGCTTCAATTTTCCACAAGTACAACCTTCTGTGAATGAAAGATAATTGTATTAACTAGGCTGCCACTTATTTGAACAGAGTGAAGATTTAGGGAGTTACATGAGTTCTGCATTTAGAAATCCAGAATGGACTCAGAACACAGAATTAAAGACTAAAAAGAAAGAATTAAAATCATCCCAGTGAAGATGTTCATAATACTTCGTTTAATCGCAAGCATACAGGAATGTCCTAAATGCTTAGCAGCAGGGGCTTGGTTACTTCTCTATTATGAAATATTATAAAGCATACATAGAGACATAAGAAAATTGACAATGTGCAAAAGTAGGGGACACATGTAGACCTGTATGTACAACAGAGGTCACATATGTGAAAATATATCCTTGTGAATATCTGCATATGCATATGCCTATCTACCTACAGAAGCATGTTTGAAAAAAATACTCCAAAATATATGCGGTATTATAGAAAAATTTTCTTTAGTCTTTATTCTTTTCTGTTGGTTTTATAGGGTACTAACTGGAAAAAACTCATTTATTGTCTGAAAGTGTTTGGGCTAGTGAAAAAAAATTCACAGTTTATAAAAAATTAGATGCAGAACTAGCTGATTTAAATTTCACTGACAAACTTTTTAGTCGGTAAATGTTGAGAACTAGTCAAATGTTCATGTTTCCTTTTTTAGCAATATTATTATTAGGTTTTAGAAGAACATGTAATACCTGCATATTTTAAAGGGGTACAATGCAACTTTTCAACATATATCCGCAGTTTCAACCAACCGTAGCAGGCCACCAGCCTGTCTGTTTGCTTATCTTTTTGCGTGTAGAGACCACGGGCTCACGTCTTCCAGTTTCTCCATTATTGAGAGCCACAGTCACCCCAATGTGCTGCCCAACACCAGAGCCTGTTATCTTTACCCCACTGCGCCTCAGGTTTCAGTGAGCCCAAATGATCCTGATTTAACTACAGTGATGCTGTGGACCTCTCGGCAGGCGTGGGGACTGAAAACACACGCGATGTGCACAACCATCACTGTGTCTCAATGCTAACACACCCTCAGTGGCGCAAAATGAACCAGATGAAGGAGAATGATGGTGGTGATAGGATATTTATAGTGAACTTGAGCCACCATCTCCCACGGCTCCTCAGTGACGACTTCTTGTCACGTCTGGCATCTGCAGCTCTGCATTCGTATAGATGAGCAACGGAGTCTGCATAGAGTTGAGGGTGGGAATCCAGCTCAGGGATTGTCTTATCTGCACGTTTTTTTCCCCAAGATGTTAAATTTTCTTACCCATGATGGTAGCACTGCCATTTCTTCCCAAGCATTTAACTCAAACAAAAGCAATAGTTTAGATGCTGGGCAACATTGCTTCCCTGAAAATCTTTTAAAACATGCCTCCCATTATACTCCATCAGTGCCATTAGAAGAGTCCCATGACAACATCCTGCCATGGAGTTAACATGTTTTGACATATCACATCTCTGCGCGACTGGACACATCAGAATAATTATTATGTCGTCCACAATGCCATGAGACAGAGCACCAGCTCTCCTCCCACACTGGGGAACAGACATTCAAACAGTGCAATGAAGGTTTTTTAAAGACACATGTTCAGACGTATCAAGTTACTCCAGGGTTAAACTGTAAGTGCTGTTATCTTTTTTCTTTATATGAAAAAATAATCTACCTGTATAGTGTGTACCCAAGGCACCTTGCTTATTTTTATGCAAGGCCAGCTGGTCCTCTCGGGCAGAGTTTGCTTACGGCAGCAAAATGCTCTGTGACTGTTTATCCCATGTGAATGATTGCCAGCTGGGAGAATGTGCTTTTCCTACTTTGCCTACAGCATACATTCTGAGGAAGATGGACAAGACCATACTGCTCTGGACAGGGTCACAATTTTGAAGTGTGATGATATTTTACAACAAAATGTTAAGACACATTTAACAATTCCCCAAAGGGACTTTGAGATTTGCATTCTCTTAACGTAAGATCTAAGAAGAAAAATCCCATTTACAAAATCAATGTGCTTTGTTTTATCTCAAGAGCTAGTTATAATAGGTATTCGAATATCAGGACAGAAATCATGTGAAATATTTTATAACAATTGAGTTCAGTGGAGTAAAAACTACTGAAATACAGTAGTATTTAAAGGCATTTGGGTGCAGCTTCTTTCATCTGGTTCTGTGCTGTTCAACTAGCTATCAATTTTTATCACTAGTTTACTTTTATCCAAGATAGTTATCACATATAAACTTAAGCCATCTTACTATGGAGAAGATGAGGGATTGTTTTGCCTCAAGAATGACTTGACTTGCTTCCAAATGGAGAATGTGGTTTTAAGGAAAGATGTGACAGATAGATGTGTTGAAATTTTGAACACATGCCGTATAATCAGAGAATCTCTATACTTAAAATGACTTACAAACCAACTCATTAGTGAAGAAACTGAGATCCAGAAGAGAAAAAATTATGTGTACATTGTTATCTAGCTGACTCAGCGAAATATCATAGAAATAGCTATCCATTCTCTAAATCTTTATTAAGTTTCCATTCTGCATCAGGTGCTGTTCTGAGTACAGAGGTACAGGAATTCCTGGTCTCGTGGAACTTTCTTTAGACCAATATTTCTGAATTCTGATCACAGGATTCTTTTTATTTTTCCACATGCTTCTCTCACCAATTTATGAACAGACTGCAGTGTCTGATTAAAATGCCTGTAAGTTTTTCTTGTTGCTGTTTTATTTTACCTAAATTCATCTATCATGGTTGTTTTCTTAAAGATTATCACATTTATCTACGTTAAAAACTCCCTAATCTTTGATATGACTCCCAATGAAGAACTTGCATAATAAAATCTGTATTATGTTTGTTATATCAATTAATATATTTGGCATATGGTCGCATAATATAATTGGAAAGATTTCAATTTTTCATGTCTGAGCCCCCTCACTCCTGCCAGAAGGGAAAGATTCTGAGACTCTGAGATATTGATTTGCCATTTCTTCGATGCCTCCATTAACATTCAGCACTCATCACATTATGATCCAAGGGAATGACTCAGAGAAGAAATATCTACATAATATTAAGTGAGCTTGAAATAGTCGGCACTGCAGTAGTAAATCAGGAAGACTTCTCACTCGTGGTAGTGTTCACCAGTGTTCCACAAAACCACCCCCTGCACATGTGCTGCAGCTTTCAGCTAGGAAAGCTTGAGGCTACACCATTTTGTAATTAAAACAGAATATAGAGCCGGCGCCGTGGCTCAATAGGCTAATCCTCCACCTTGCGGCGCCGGCACACCGGGTTCTAGTCCCGGTTGGGGCGCCGGATTCTGTCCCGGTTGCCCCTCTTCCAGGCCAGCTCTCTGCTATGGCCAGGGAGTGCAGTGGAGGATGGCCCAGGTGCTTGGGCCCTGCACCCCATGGGAGACCAGGAAAAGCACCTGGCTCCTGGCTCCTGCCAGGATCAGCGCGGTGCGCCGGCTGCAGCGGCGGCCATTGGAGGGTGAACCAGCGGCAAAGGAAGACCTTTCTCTCTCTGTCTCTCTCCCACTGTCCACTCTGCCTGTCAAAAAAAAAAAAAAAAAAAAAAAAAAAAAAACAGAATATAGCACGTGTGTCCAGCCTCCAGCCTCTTCTGCCTAGCATGACTGCTCTTTGCACCACATGACTCTTGGTCTCTGGATCAGGTATTGACAGTTGATTCAGGGGCAGCTAACCATCAGAGACATGACTGGTGGCCTGATTCAAAAATCCACCTGTCAACCCCAGGAGTTAGGAAGATGTGAAACCAGCAGAGCAAGTGCTGGAGAGTGCTGACCTCTGGCCAGGTTCACTGAGGAACCATGTTCAGGCTAAGGCTTCATGGGGAAGAGGAGAGAGGAGATCAGATCATCAAGTTCTGAGGAAGCAAGAGACCATGAGAGGTAGAGACAGACTCTGAAAGGAAAGATGCTTGCTTTTGGTTTTTTAGGCCATTGACACCAGCTTCTACAAACCCCAGCCACTTTGCAATGACTGACCTTGGGTTTCCTTAGATTTCCTACGGTATTTTCACAACAATACCCCCCTCCTTTAATTAACTATGTCCACTCCTTGTAACTGAACATATCTTGGTCAAGGAAAATGAACTTCATGTGTTAATTTATCTTTTTTACAAGAATAAAACTTCATGTGTTAATTTATCTTTTTTACAAGAATAAAACTCAGTCACAAGGGATGGTAGACAAATCTTAAACTTCTGAAAGGTTACCCCATCCTTAAGCCAATATGGGGCACTGGTACCATGTCATTCATGTTAATGACATATTGGCATTTAATAATAATACTAATAATTTCTACAACCCTCTAAATTTAAAATTACAAGTGCCACAGAATACAAGAGTACTGAATTATTTATTTTTCCAATTTTCATTTTCATTTTCAAACTGCTTTTTAGGTGATGTTCACATTCTTTTTTTTGTTTTTAAGATTTATTTAGTTATTTGAAAGGTGAAGTTACAGAGCAAACAAGAGAGAGCACACCATCTTTCATCTACTGGTTCACTTCCTAAATGGATGCAACAGCAAAGCTGTGCCAGGCCAAAGCCAGGAGCCTGGGACTCCATCCACATCTCCCACATGGATGCAGGAGCCCCAGGATTTGGGAAATCCTCTGTTGCTTTCCCTGGCACATTAGCAAGGAGCTGGATCAGAACTGGAGCAGCCAGGGCTAAAATGGGTGCTCATAAGGGAAACTGGAATTGCAAGCGGCAGCTTAATCTACTGTGCCACAACACCAGCCACAGATGCTCACCTTCTCACCTCCTGATTCCCTTTCCTCCAGCAAATGCATTAGAAAATAGGCAACCAAGGAACCACAGTAAATAGTTTTGATTTCCCATGTCCTGATATATTGCTTTATCAAAGCATTTCTTTTGGCTACTCCTCCCAGTGAATTTTTCTCCTAAAACAGTATATTCTTGAGGGATTTCTCCTTTATTTCCATTTAATTAGGCATTGATCCTCCTCAGACTAAGTAAGCAAGAAAAGTGGATTTCTCCTTTGTTCTTATTTTCCTTATATAGATTTGGTCAAAATGTTTTGCTCTGCTTCTTCATCTTATCACACAGTATTTGTAGCAAACACTGCTTTTTCTTTCTCTACTTGTTTTGTTGCTATTGAGAGAAGGGTCTGTGAAAATTCATTGCTACCACTTTATGAGCCAGGGGAAAATAAACAGAAGACAGAAAGTATAGTAAAAAGAATATCAAGCTTCAACCTTTAAGTGTATAAATGCCTACATGTTATAAAGCTTGGAGAAAACACAGAACTATAAAGGAAGTATGCTTAGTAGCAATAAAACTAGAAATGAACAACAGGAGTGCCACATCCTGCTCCAAATGGTTTACTTGTATTAACTAACATGTCATTATCAATCTAATTTCACACAAGAAGAAACTGAAACACAGATTCATAAGTATCTTACTTAAGATTACACAGCTACAGAGTGGTCAGGTGGGATTTGAAAGCAGGTGTTCTAGACTTAATCATAGAGGTCTTGCCTCCTGCATAAGAAATCTGACCACCAGTTCTCAAGTTAGTTGCACATTGGAACCATTTCAGGAGCATTTCAAAGCATGTAAACACCTAGGCTCCACCCCCACGGATTCTGAACTAAAAGCTATCAGTGGGGGCTGTCATTAGTAGACAGAGAGTCCTTGTATAAACCTTGCAATGGTTTATACCTGGGATATTCTCGCTTTATAATGGAGCAAAAGCAATACACACTGAGGAGAAACCATGTTTTGAATTTTGACTTCTGATGTTTTTTCCAGGTGAACGATAATGGCAGAAAATCCAGTCTTGTGACGCTGGGCGGCAGCAGCGAATCGCAGCTCCCCATCAGCCACACCTCAGGAAGAAACGCCAGTTCCTCCACGGCGCACTGTGCTGCTGAGCCAGGATGTTCACTTGCAGAGGGTCTTAAACGCATTTTAGAATTAAAAAGTTTTCAAGTTACAATGGGTTTATCAGGATGTAACTCCACTGTAAGTCAAGGAGTATCTGTATTTCAAAAAGTCATCAGGTGATTCTAAAATGCAGAGACGAGACCACCAAGCCTGACATTCAGCAGCCTAATCTAGAAGCAGATTCCAGGGACACCGACCACCTTCTTATTCTATGTAATGTGGCTCCTATCTTCAGCAAATTGGAGAAGAAAATGAAGAAACAGTGTTTTACTCTGGAGTGAACAAATTCAGTTTCTTAAATTGCAAGCCTTAGTTCCCTGGGAATCATGAAACACAAGGATGGTGTCTCTTTGGTGATTTTATTACAGCCAAGATAGATTTTCAACTTCCTGAAATAACCACGTGTGTAAATGAGATACTGATGAACTCCTTCCAAACTTCTTTTATTAAGCATTGTGGCACAAAAATAACTTAGACACCAGAAGTCTCTGCTATGCAATTTAACTCTATATATAATACAGAGCCTTCCTGAGAATCTACTTAAGGCAAAATGTCTTAAAAGAAGGGATAATGGTGGTGGGGTAGTGATAAATGAACACCCAGTTTTCTAGACAGGGGGGTGGGAAGCATTGATTTTTACCAAAATGGTATTTACCAGTTCAGATATAAATACTCTCAGCCTTGCCAGCTTCAGGCTACCAATTTTATGTTACTGAATATGGCATTGGGAGGATATGTGTAGTGGCACACCATTACAGCGTACTTTTACTACACATAGTAGTCATAAAATCCTCAAGAGCAGGAATAATAGTAAGATAATTAGGAAGTAATGGGTTTTGAATATTTATTGCATCAATTTTAAGTATAATTCATTTAACTTAAGCTTACATAATTTAATTTTAATAACAGCTATATTTAATAACTGGCAAAATTCCTAAAAACGTAATGATTGGTTCTCATGAGCTGGTCCAGCACACCAGTGAAAAGGCATCCATTTTATCACATTTATTATTGGACAACAGCAGTATTTAATTAAATAAACAACAATGTGTCAGTTTTTGTGCTACAAAAAGTCTAAGGAGGAGATAGACTTTCTTCATAATTCAGCTTTCTAAAGAATAAGAACTTTTTGAAAGGCAAAGAGCAGGAGAGAAAGAGAGAGATGTCTCATGCACTGGTTCACTCCACCAAATGCCTGAAACAGGGAAGTCTGTACCAGGATGAAGTAGGAGCCCAGAGCTCAATCCAGGTCTCTCAGGTGGGTGCCAGGGACCACCATGTACCACCCCCCAGGGTCTGCATCAGTAGAAAGCACAATCAGGAGCCACGTAACTGGGACTCAAATTGGGCCCTCTGATATGGGATGTGGGTGGCCCAAGCAGTGCTCTGCGCCAAATGCCTGCCCCAAGGACAAGAGCTTTTGATTAAATCCTCCAGAGCAAATCCAGACTCCATTGTGAGCAACAGAACAGAAAGGCTAACAGCATGGGCTCTGGGATCAGAAATGTCTAGACACGAGTCCTGGCTCATCCACCTCACTATAATACATTAGGAAAGTCATTTAATCACAGTTTATCCATCTGTAAAATGGGACATTAGTGCCTATCTCATAGAACTGCTGACAGAATTAAATGAGTTATTCCATTAGAGGCACTTGAGTATCTGGAACAAAACAAATGCTCAATGTAATCCACCATCATCATAGGAAAGTGCTTTTAAACATAGAGACGTGGCATCTTTGAGACAACTGTGTTCATTGTTAGCTACCGGACAGTTCCATGAGCCCACCAAGAGCTTTCGGATGCCTCTACCTTTTCTCATGTGCTTCACTCTGCTTGAAATGATGAACTTCTATATGACTTTTTAAACTCAGCTCAAAAATAATACTTTTTAACTTTCTCGGATTAGCATGCATCATGTAAGCAGCCATGTGTCTCTTAGCACTTCTACTAAAATATGAGAAGACAGAACTGACTTAAAGATGGAATTACCAATACAAGGAAATTAAAACTTAAGCATCTGGAAAATTCTCAGCATACCTACATTGTAAAAAATAAGAAAGCATGTTTAAGACAAAAATCCTAGAGAATGTCCAGAAATCTGGACAAGGAGATGTTGGTTATCTCAACAGAAATCAGAACTTGTCATCCAAACCCACAACCCATATCATATTGAGTGGAAAGTTGGAAGCATTTCCACTAAGATCCAGAATCATACAAGGATGTTTACTTTCACCACTGCTATTAAACATAGTTCTGGAAAATTTTAGCCAGAGCCACTAGGCAAGAAAAAGAAATCAAAGGGATACAAGTTGAAAAGGAAGAAGTCAAAGTATCCCTTTTTGCAGATGACATGATCCTATATATAAGGGAATCAAAAGACCCCACTAAGAGACTATTGGAACACACAACAGAGTTTGGTAAAGTTGCAGGATATAAAATCAATAGCCTTTATATACATAGACAATGCCACGGCTGAGAAAGAACTTGTAATATCAATCTCATTCAAAACAGCTACACAAAAAATTAAATACCTAAGAATAAATTTAACCAAGGAAGTCAAAGATATCTACAAGAAAAATTACAAATCATTAAAGAAAGAAATGGAAGAAGACACACACACAAAATGGAAAAAATCTTGTCTGCTTGAGGATTGGGAGAATTAGTACCATCAAAATGTCCATATAAAATCCAAAGCAATTTACATATTCAATGCTATCCCAATCAAAATACCAATGACATTCCTCTAAGATTTAGAAAAAAGAATGTTAAAAATCATATGCAAACACAAGAGAATCTGAATAGCTAAAGCAATCTCACAACAAAAATCTCACAACAAAGCCGCAGCTTCACAATACCAGATTTCAAGACATACTACAGGACAGTTATAATCAGAACAGCCTGTACTGGCCAAAAATAGACGTGTAGACAATAGAACAGAACAGAAACCCCAGAAATTAATCCACACAGCTACAACCAACTAATCTTTAACAAAGAAGGTAAAACCAATCCCTGGAGCAAGGACAGTCTCTTCAGCAAATGGTGCTGGGAAAACTGGATCTGTGTGTGCAGAAGTATGAAACAAGGCCCCTATCTTACATCTTTCAGAAAAACCAACTCAAAATGGATCAAGGACATAAATCTACAACTGATACCATCAAAGCACTAGAGGAGAACATCAGGGAAACTCTGCAAGACATTGGCATAGACAAAAACTTTTTGGAAAAGATCCCAGAAGTACAGGCAATAATGGCAAAAATAGACAAATGGGATTATATCATGCTTAGAAGCATCTACTCTGCAAAGGAAACACTCAACAAAGTAAAGAAGCAACCAACAGAATGGGAGAAAATATTTGCAAACTATGCAACTGATAAAGAATTAATATCCAGGATCTATAAAAAAGTCAAGAAACTCAACAACAAAACAATCCACTGACAAAACAGGTGAAGGACATAAACAAGCATTTTGCAAAGGATAAAACTCAAATGGCCAGCAGACACATGAAAAGATGTTTAGGATCACTAGCCACCAGGGAAATGCAAATAATAAACACAATGAGGTTTTACCTCACTCCAGTCAGAATGGCTATCATCCAAAAATTTTAAAAAAATACTGGTGAGGATGTGGGGAAAAAGGCTTTGCTCTTCTACAAGGTGTGATTTGAAAGTGAAATTAAAAGCCAAATACTTTCCTTTTTTTTTAAACTTTTTTTAATGAACATAAATCTCCAAAGCACAGCTTATGGATTACAATGGCTTCCCTCCCCATAACTTCCCTCCCACCCGCAACCCTCCCCTTTCCCACTCCCTCTCCCCTTCCATTCACATCAAGATTCATTTTCATTTCTCTTATATACAGAAGATCAGTTTAGTATACACTAAGTAAAGATTTCAACAGTTTGCACCCACATAGAAACACAAAGTGAAAAATACTGTTTGAGTACTAGTTATAGCATTAAATCACAATGTACAGCACAGTAAGGGCCCTTTAAAGAGCCTGAAATACTCATTCTGACAAGATGAACCCCTGTTAACAACTAATTGGATTCCTTATCACCTGGAGACAATGCTCATGTTCTAGTTTTATCTGAAGATACTACTTTACCATATTCATTTAAAAGCACCTCAATAATGGAATATTTCTTAAACTTTATAAACAATTATGTTTTCATTGAGTGCTGTAGTAAATAAAATTCATAAACCTTTTTAATATGACATAAAATCATATAGACTCAGGGCTGTGGCGCAGCGGGCTAACGCCTGGCCTGAAGCGCCAGCATCCCATATGGGCGCTGGTTTTAGTCCCAGCTGTTCCTCTTCTGATCCAGCTCTCTGCTATGGCCTGGGAAAGCAGAAGAAGATGGCCCAAGTCCTTGGGCCCCTGTACCAGCATGGGAGACCTAGAAGAAGCCCCTGGCTCCTGGCTTTGAATTGGCACAGCTCTGGCCGTTGTGGCCATCTGGGGAGTGAACCAGTGGATGGAAGACCTCCCTCTGTAACTCTGTCTTTCAAATAAATAAAATAAAAATCTTAAAATAAATCATATAGACTGTTATCTGGAGAGTATCAAATGTATGATATAACTATCAAAAGCTTAAGTTAAATGTCTTGGCCTTATAAAAATACTGTTTCAACAAATACTCATACTACATGCAAGTGCAGCTATACAAATATATTCTTATTGTTTTCACTGAATTGTGTCCTAAATTATCAGTGGTTTTCTCAAGGCCAGGGACTACTTGTGATGTCAGTATCTGTACATGCTAGCACTGCATTCCTCTTTCATAAAGTGCTTATCTATGTAACAATTTTAAATGAACATCTGCTTTGTGCCTGATAAAATATGCTTTGTAGCTAACTAATGAGAAAAAATTATCACAGTTCCTGTTCTTGTGGAGGCTGTAGCATAGTAAAGGAGAAAGATGATTACTAGAAAATCATGAAATAAATGTAGAAATTCTACTGAGCAATGATGACATATTCTTCTTAACTGTAGGCAACAAATACACTGGTTTAGAGTTTTAAAAAAATTTAATTTGCCAAAAGTTAAGTGGCAAAGGTGATTTAAGTCTTCTTGTTTGTTTATTCTTCTAATAAATATAACTCAAACTTCGCCTGAGAAAATCTTCACTTGATACTGGTTCCCACTGAATCCCTTAAAGTCATTATCAATGTTGACAATATTTTAAAATTTTTAGAATCTTTTCATTATAATCCCAAGTAATAAACTGTTAAAATTAATAAACAATTTATCAATTTTTATTCCTTTACAGACTTTAAAGCATCCTATTGCTATATGGGATGTTCTAATAGATTTTGAAGATTTCTGTGTTATCATAACTACATTTTAAGGAATTTTTTTTTTTTTACAGGCAGAGTGGACAGTGAGAGAGAGAGAGAGAGAAAGGTCTTCCTTTGCCGTTGGTTCACCTTCCAATGGCCGCCGCGGAGGGAGCACTGCGGCCAGCGCACCGTGCTGATCCGATGGCAGGAGCCAGGTGCTTCTCCTGGTCTCCCATGGGGTGCAGGGCCCAAGCATTTGGGCCATCCTCCACTGCACTCCCGGGCCACAGCAGAGAGCTGGACTGGAAGAGGGGCAACCGGGACAGAATCCGGTGCCCCGACCAGGACTAGAACCTGGTGTGCCAGCGCCGCAGGCGGAGGATTAGCCTATTGAGCCGCGGTGCTGGCCTTTACCCCGTTCTTTCCTTGATACTTTCTCCACTACCAAGAGCATTCCTTCTGCCTACTCCTATTTCCCCTCACCTATGGTCATTCTGGCAACAATGAGGAGAATGAACTGAAGAGCAGCTGGGGTACAGGCAGAATGACCTTGCAGGAAGCTACTGGAATCATTTGCTGAGAGATGATGGTATCCGGGACCAGAGCTGTAGTGAAGGAGTTGGAGCAGAGTGGGCAGATTAGAGTGGACAGTGGTCCTTACACGGGAGCATTTTGCCCTGGAGGTCGTCTGGCCATGTCTAAAGACATTTTTGTTATCACAACTCAGCTGGGCTAGAGGAAAGTGTTACTGGCATCTAATGGGTAGAGGCCAGAGACACTGCTCAACATCCCATGACATTCAAGACAGCCCTCTATAACAATTATCCAACCCCAAATGCCAACAGTGCTGAAGTTGAGAAACCAGAGAAATACCGAGGGAGTAATATGGAGTTAATGCCAGAAATCAACTTTAAGTATAAAGGCAGATTTATCAAAATAAAAATGCAATGACCACAAGAAAAACACAAGTGACAGTAACTGCTTTAGGAACAGCAAGATTTAAATGACCAGCTGAAAATCAAAGCAGTCATTAAGTACATATGCACAGTTATTAAAATGTTTGGAGAGGATGGAAGCTATACACTGCACTCCCAGCTTGACAGAAATACACAGCGACTAATTCCAGCATTGTCTGCAAAAGAGACTCGCACTGACTCCAGTGGAAGTCAGCAGGATCTAAATTTAGTTTATACTCTTAGTGCACTAAAATAGCGTCAAGAAGCTCAGGAAGTCTAAAACCATCACACTCCAAGTTTCTGTCTATACTGTTAATAGCTACTTGCCAGGATCCCTGTTGCCCATGTGATTATAGCCCATTAAAAACACGATCTCTGCAAAGTCCTCCCAAGAAACAGGAAATGGAGTTCAAGGAATGACTCTAGAAAAAATAATTGGCAACACAAACATCATAATTCAGGCATTCACAAGGAATACATCTTAACTTCTACAAATAATGAAGTTTTGTGAGAAGCTTTATGAGGCTTTTTAATTGTTTACTATAAAAATTAAAATGCTTTCCCTCCAAGTTCCAGAGTTACAATGGTAAATTAGAAAAGCTAATAAACATTTTTATTTGAAAAGAAGATCTACTAATTTCCTATCATGTGCTTTGGACAAGAGTTGAACTGGGGAAGGGCAGAGCCAAGCCTATATCTGAAAACTGGAAAAGAACGATATCATGGCTTGATATCTCCATTTATCTTTTTAACCTCCCTGTACAAACAAAACAGAAACAGGCTAACCTGAAGGGCTTCAGTTTTTCCCTCTGTTTCACAGGAACTTCTGAAACAGAGTTTAAGATTTTTTTGTTTAAATGGTTTTATTTCTAAAATTTTCTTAAAGATTTATTTATTTGAGAAGTGGCGTTATAGACATAGAGGGGGTGAGACAGAGAGGTCTTCCATCTGCTGGTTCACTCCCCAAATGGCTGCATGGGCCAGAGCTAAGCTGATCCAAAGCTAGGAGCCAGGAACTTCCTCTGGATCCCCTACACAGGTCCCAGGCCATTAGCAGGGAGCTGTATCGGAAGAGGAGCAGCTGGGACAGGAACTGGCACTCATATGGGATGCCAGACCACAGATGGAGACTTAGCCCACCAGGCCACCGCACCAGCCCTGTTTTCTAAAATTTTAGCTCAAGACATTCCTAATGAGTCAAATACTCTCAAAACATACATTTAGGGCCCAGCATTGGGGTTCAGCTTATAAAACCATATGAGTACAGTTGGAGCCCCAGCTGCTCCACTTGCGATCCAGCTCCCTGCTAATGCACCTGGGAAAGCAGCAGCATATGGCCCGAGTGCTTATATCCCAGCTATCCATGTCAGAGATCCAAAAGAAACTCTTGGCTCCTGGCTTTAGCCTGGCCCAGCCCTGGGGCACTGCAGCCATGTGCGGAGTAAAACAATTAATAGAAGATCTCTCTCTTTCTCTGTCTTACCCTCCTTCCCTCTAACTCAGTCTTTCAAGTAAGTAAATCTTTTAAAAAAATACACTTGCTACATTTTGTAATCTTCTAAACAGAAACACAGAAACAGAAAAAGCAACCAAGAAAACATTCAGAATTAATGTCCTTCAGCAAGGATGATGGATACTTGTTTTTTTTTTTTTCCCCTCAAAAGGGGCCACAAAGCAAAATAACAATTTTTAAATCACAGCTTCGTAAAATCAAATGAAATAACACAGGATTTTTCTCTAGCAGAACAATGAATATTTCCTTCCACACATGACCAGGTTATTTTCCTGTGTTATATACAGTTTATATATATATATATATATATATATATATAATTATTATATGATACAAAAAATACTCCAGTCAATCTATCTCCTCACATTTGTCCTATGCGCCTCATACCTACACTCCTGTGCCTGGCTCTTTGGCAGAGTACTCACAGCCTCTCAATATATGCTCAATCCTTCTTTAGAAATATTATCATGGGGGTCAGTGCTGTGGATTAAGTGTGGATTAAGCAGCCATCTGTAACGCTGGCATCCCATGTGGGTGCCGGTTCAAGTCCCGGCTGCTCCACTTCCCATTCAGCCCCTTACTAATGGCCTGGGAAATGCAGCAGTAGATGGCCAAAGGCCTTGGGCCCCTGCTCCAATATGGGAGACCCAGATAAAGATCCTGGCTTCAGCCTGGCCCAGCCCCAGCTGTTATGACCACCTGGAGAGTGAACCAGCAGATGACAACCTCTCTCTTTGTCTCTCCCTCTCTGTCTCTGTAACTCTGCCTTTCAAATATATATATATATATATATATATATAAATCTAAAAGAAACATACCACCAACCTCTCTTGTTTTTCTTAAGCTTACTTTTTAAATTTTGGATTAACACATGATACTTGCACATTTTTAAGGGGTACGATGCCGCATTTCAGCACACATAGATAGCTTCAATCTATCATTCCAGGCAATCGGCTTTTCCATTTTGTCATCTTTTATTTGTGTTTGGAACCTACCAGTTCCTTTGCTCCACTTCTTTCTACAGAATACACCATCATCATGAGAAATGTCACCCTATGGTGCTACAAAACATGAGAACCTGTCATGTTCAGCCGACTGTGTTTTGGTACCCGTTTTCCAGTTTCCTTGGATCATCAATCTTTAGCTAGGTACATAGCTACTTGGAATAAAGCCTACATTGCCTGGCCTCTCTTGAAGCTGAGCATGGCTACTTGCAAAGTTCAGGCCATATGGGACTTTCAGGTATTTCCATAAAGGTTCAGGAAATGACTCTGTTACTTTCTTCCTGTTGCCTGCAATGTAGATAGAGTAACTGGTGCCAAAAAAGCCATATAAGATGAAGAAGTGAAATCTTTGTGCTAGAGGATGGTACAGCAACAGAAATATTCTGACACTCTGACAGCACAGACCATCATGCCAGACACTGAAGCACAACAAACTAGACTTAAATGAAAAAGAAATTATTACTTTTTTGCTTAATCCATGGTTATTTTTGGTTTTCTGTCACTATATATGACCTTAATCCAGATCAACAGAATGGGTTCTTCAGCCCCTTTGAAGGCCAGTTGTATCCTCAGCTATTCGCTCTGTGACTCTATTTTTTATATGGGATGATGAGTCTGCAAATCTTCATAGAAAATGTGAATATAAAAAAAACTGCATTGATTTCAAGATTTTTTTATACCAAAATAAGCTTATCTTTTCATTTTGTTTTTTCTACAAATGTTTTTTAAAGCACCATAATATTAAGAAAGTTTTTTTTTCTTTTTTTTTTTTTCTTTTTGACAGGCAGAGTGGACAGTGAGAGACAGAGACAGAGAGAAAGGTCTTCCTTTTGCCGTTGGTTCACCCTCCAATGGCCGCCACGGCTGGCACGCTGCGGCCAGCGCATCACACTGATCCGAGGCCAGGAGCCAGGTGCTTTTTCCTGGTCTCCCATGTGGGTACAGGGCCCAAGGACTTGGGCCATCCTCCACTGCACTCCCTGGCCACAGCAGAGAGCTGGAATGGAAGAGGGGCAACCAGGACAGAATCCAGTGCCCCGACCGGGACTAGAACCCGGTGTGCCGGCGCCACAAGGCGGAGGATTAGCCTAGTGAGCCACGACGCTGGCCAAGAAAGTTTAAGTTATGTTTTCTTGGGGAACTCTTCCAACTTAATCACTTTCACAGGAATTTCTCTTGGCATTGACCTAGGACTTACAGGCTATACATTGCTGTGTGATTCTGAACTTAAACAACATCATGAATAAAAATTGATCATTTTGAACTTATCCCACATCTCTGCAACTAGATTATAAATTCTGTAAAGTTAAATCTTTTTAGTTATTTTAAAAATATTTTTATTTGAAATATTTATGGGGGAGAAGGGAGGGGTGGGGAGACAGAGAGAGAGAGACAGATCTTCCATCTGCTGGTTCACTCCTAAGATGGCTACAATGGCCAAGGCTGGGCCAGACCAGAGCCAGGAGCCAGGAGCCTCTTCTGGGTCTCCCACTTGGTTAGCAGGGGCCTGGATGGGAAGCAGAGCAGTTGTAACTTGAACTAGTGCCCATATGGGATGCCAGCATAACAGGTGGCAGCTTTACCCTCTATGCCACAATGCCTCCATATTTTTATTTCTTTATATTCTCAAAGTGTTAGAAAAGAGCCACATATCTATCGTTAGTTTAATATATAGAAGGAGTAAAGGAAAAAAGGGGGAAAGAGAGAGGGAGAAAGAGGAAGGAGGAGGAGGAGGAGACAAAAGAGGAGATGAAGGAAGGGGAGAGGGGGAGGAAGTGGAGGAGAAGGAGAGAGGAGAGGAAGGGAAGGAAGGAGAAAAGTAGCTACGAAGACAGAGGAAGGGAAAGAGAGGGATAAAAAGAAAGAAAGGCAACCAACAAACGATTAAAAGCAACACAGGAATGATGTTTTGGCCTCAAGATATTTTCAGTAAAACTTGGGCATTTTTCAACCATGGGCATTAATGGGGTTTAAGGATCAACTGAAGCACTTATTAGTTGAACATTTCTGAATAGCACTTAGGAAAGCAGAACCTTGTGGAAGTCTGTAGGGATAGGAGGGTACTCAACCTGATAGCATAACTGCCCATGGGTTCAGAGAATAAGAATCCACTGACACCATTCAGCTGTGCCTCTTTACCAACATGATAATGCTAACGGCAGCAGCAGCAGCTGAAATGAAATGTAAGAAGCTTAGAACTGTACCAGAAGCTCAGAATGATTACCAGCTGAAACTGTCTCCTGAGTCCAAGAAAAGCAAGAGACCAAGGCCAAAGGTGCGTCTTTGAGCCAGGGTCAGCCTAGGACAGAGCTGCCCAGAGGTGCTGACAGAGACTAAGGTATTCAGTCTTCTCACTGAATTTTCCAGATTAAGTCTCTTTTCTACTAATCTGGAAAAAAATTAATTCAGAAAAGCTTTTTTTCTTTTATTTAATAAATATAAATTTCATAAGTACAACTTCTGGATTATAGCAGTTCTTCCCCCCCATACCCGCCCTCCTGCCCCCCAAACCATCCCACTTCCTCCTCCCTCTCTCATCCCATTCTTAAGATTCATTTTTAATAATCTTTATATACAGAAGATCAACTATATACTAAGTAATGATTTCAACAGTTTGCACCCACACAAAGTATAAAGTACTGTTTGAAGACTAGTTTTACCGTTAATTCTCATAGTATAACATTTAAGGACAGAGGTCCTACATGGGGAGCAAGTGCACAGTGACTCCTGTTGTTGATTTAACAATTAACACTCTTATTTATGATGTCAGTGATCACAATTCAGACAAACTTAGATATTTTACTTTCCTAATCATGGTTTATTAATCGATTTTAAACTCGTGAGTCCTTACAGTTTTAAACTGTGTATGTTTCCTATTTATGTTTTGGATACAACACCATTCTAAGACTGATTCATGATTTCTCTCCATTTTGCCTTCATTTGTTTGAAACACATGACTTTACAGTGAATTTCACTACCAATGAACCTGGCTGATGTATGGCTTCACCGTCTTTCTCACTGCCTTTAATTAAAAAAAAAAAGGCAAAACAAATAAAGTTCTGCTGGTTCTAGGAATCCAAGGTTGGCTTCAACATTCTAAAATCAATTTAATTTTACTACTTCAACAGAATAAAGGAAAAAAATCATGCCACTCTCTCAATCAATGTAGAAAAAGTACTTTAGAAAATGGAAACATTTATTCTTGACCAAAAAAATCTCACTAAACTATAAGTAAAATGAAACTTTCTTAATTTTAAACAGTGTTTCTCAATAGATAATTTGCACCATGGAAAACTAATCAGTAATAGATCAACTATAGTTATATACAGCATCTCACTTTAAAGCATATACTACATTCATTCTATTTATAGAAAATTCAAAACCAAGCAACTATACTGTAATACTAGATAGAAGTCAAGATAGAGTTATCTTTGGGAAAGAGAGTGGAGATTATTGGCTTAGGACGGAAAGAGAGAGAACTTCTGGCTGCTGGCAGTGTCCCATTTCTTCACCTGGGGAGCAGATGCTAAAGTCTATTAACTTTGTTAGAATTTATTAACCCAGATTTCCATGAAGCAAGATCCCTACCTTACACCTTACACAAAATCCACTCAACGTGGATTAAAGACTTAAATCTAGCACCCAACACCTTCAAATTATTAGAGAACATTGGAGAAACCCTGCAAGATATTGGCACCGGCAAAGATTTCCTGGAAAAGACCCCAGAAGCACAGTCAGACAAAGCCAAAATCAACTATTGGGATTGCTTCAAATTGAGAAGTTTCTGTACTGCAAAAGAAACCATCAGGAGAGTGAAGAGGCAACCGACAGAATGGGAAAAAATATTTGCAAACTACACAACAGATAAAGGATTAATAACCAGATCTACAAAGAGATCAAGAAACTCCACAAGATCAAAACCAACAACCCACTTAAGAGATGGGCCAAGGACCTCAATAGACATTTTTCAAAAGAGGAAATCCAAATGGCCAACAGACACATGAAAAAATGTTCAGGATCAATAGCAATCAGGGAAATGCAAATCAAAACCACAATGAGGTTTCACCTCACCCCGGTTAGAATGGCTCACATTCAGAAATCTACCAACAATAGATGCTGGAGAGGATGTGGGGAAAAAGGGACACCAACCCACTGTTGGTGGGAATGCAAACTGGTGAAGCCACTATGGAAGTCAGTCTGGAGATTCCTCAGAAACCTGAAGATAACCCTACCGTTCAACCAAGCCATCCCACTCCTTGGAATTTACTCAAAGGAAATTAAATTGGGAAACAAAAAAACGGACTACACCTTAATGTTTATTGCAGCTCAATTCACAATAGCTAAGACCTGGAATCAACCTAAATGTCCATCAACAGTAGACTAGATAAAGAAATCATGGGGTATGTACTCTATAGAATACTATACAGCAGTAAAAAACAATGAAATCCGGTCATTTTCAACAAAATGGAGGAATCTGGAAAACATTATGCAGAGTGAGTTCACTCTGCCAGTCCCAAAGGGACAAATATAATATGTTCTCCCTGATCGGTGACAACTAACCGAGCACCAAAAAGGAAACCTGTTGAAGTGAAATGGACACTATGGGAAACGGTGACTTGATCAGCATAGCCCTGACTGTTGATGAACTTAATACGTTATCCCTCTTAGTATTTTTTTGTTTGTTCTGCTTCATACTATTGGTTGAATTCTGTAATTAATACACAGTTATCCTTAAGTGTTGAAACTTAAATAAGTGTTGAAACTTAAGTGTTGAAACTGTTAAATATAAGAGTGGGAATAAGAGAGGGAAGAGATGTACAATTGGGGACATGCTCAAGCTGACTTGCCCCAAAAGGTAGAGTTAGAAATGTGCCAGGGGATTCCAATTCAATCCCATCAAGGTGGCATGTACCAATGCCATCTCACTAGTCCCGGTGATCAATTTCAGTTCACAATTGATCATAATGATAGGACTAAGAACCAAAGGGATCACATAAACAAGACTAGTGTCTGCAAATACTAACCGATAGAATAAAAAAGGGAGAGAATGATCCAATATGGGAATCGAGATACATGGCAGACTCATGGAATGGCAGATGTCCTAAACAGCAGTCTGGCCTCAGAATCAGCCTTTAAGGCACGCGGATTTGGCTGAAAAGCCCATGAGAGTATTTCAGGCATGGAAAACCAAGACACTTTGGCAAAAAAAAAAAAAAAAAAAAAAAAAATGACCTAAATGAAAGGTCTCTGCGAGTGAGATCCCAGTGGAAAGAACAGGTCATCAAAGAAGGAGGTACCTTTCTCTGAAGGGAGGAGAGAACTTCCACTCTGACTACGACCTTGTCTAAATATGATCAGAGTTGGTGAACTCAAAAGGCTTCCATAGCCTTGGAAACTCATGACTGGAGCATAGGGTGATTACTGACGCCATAAACAAGAGTGTCAATTTGTTAAGTCAACAACAGGAGTCACTGTGCACTTACTCCTCATGTAGGATCTCTGTCCTTAATGTGCTGTACATTGAGATTTAATGCTATAACTAGTACTCAAACAGTATTTTTCACTTTGTGTTGCTATGTGGGTGCAAACTGTTGAAATCTTTACTTAGTGTATACTAAACTGATCTTCTGTATATAAGAGAAATGAAAATGAATCTTGATGTGAATGGAAGGGGAGAGGGAGCGGGAAAGGGGAGGGTTGTGGGTGGGAGGGAAGTTATGGGGGGGAAGCCATTGTAATCTATAAGCTGTACTTTGGAGATTTATATTCATTAAATAAAAGTTAAAAAAAAAAGGAAAATGTTACCCCCCCCCCCCAAAAAAAAAGAATTCATTAAGGAAAACACTTATGGTTTAGGAGCATTTCTGAGCTAACATTATGCATCATTGTGGAGTCTATTTGAAATATTTGTCTTTTTTTACTTTAATTTTCTTTCAGTTTTTTTTTTTTTTTTGACAGGCAGAGTGGACAGTGAGAGAGAGACAGAGAGAAAGGTCTTCCCTTTTCCGTTGGTTCACCCCCCAATGGCAGCTGCGGCTGGCGCCCTGCAGCCGGCGCACCGCCCTGATCCGAAGCCAGGAGCCAGGTGCTTCTCCTGGTCTCCCATGGGGTGCAGGGCCCAAGGACTTGGGCCATCCTCCACTGCACTCCCGGGCCACAGCAGAGAGCTGGCCTGGAATGGGACAACTGGGACAGAATCTGGCGCCCCAACCGGGACTAGAACCCGGTGTGCCGGCGCCGCAAGGTGGAGGATTCGCCTAGTGAGCCATGGCGCTGGCCAATATTCATCTTTTATGAATCTTCCTCCATTCTTCACCTTCCCTGTTCTTCCTTTTTGATCCTAAGGTCTTGAGACAAAATACGTTACAATCAAGAAAAGCAGGAAGCAATACTGTGAGCAAACAGCAGTGCACGAATTATCTCAGTACTCGTACTGACTCAGTGAGAGGTAAGAAGCACTGAAAGATGTGTTTTAAAAGAACAGATAAACTGAGACTCAGAAGCGGTTACATTGTGTCCTCCAAGCTCACACATCTAGAAAGTGGCAGAGTTCACTTTAACACTTCAATTCTTGATCCATGGACTGCTGCTCCTTTATACATGCAACCATTTATAATAATGGAACAAGAATAAATTATCTACAATTCAAATAACTGGTTTTCTTAATTTGATTCTGAACATACTGAAAACTGGCACTGCTATTTTCCAGAAAGCTTGATGAGGTCAATAAAATGTTATTTTCCATTCATTTGTAATTTCCTGTGTGTCAAATAATATGTGTGAATGTTTTATACCTTCTTAAATATTGCCACAAACTTTAAAATAAGTGAACAGTATTTGGTTTGGTTGTTGTTTTCAAACTAAAGTATATTAACGTGACTGAACTGTTCAGAGGTCTTGTGTTCTGAAGCTCTCTGGTTGATTATTCCAGTCCTAGACACAGAAAGAATTGTTAGTTTCCTTTCTAGTGGCTATATAATAAAAAGAATGGAAGACCGAAACATTTTAGATAGTAGTTAGAAAAACAGATTGTAGTACTTTGATAATAAAATAATTTTATGACAATAGTCATTCTGGGTAGTTTACTCTTTGGTCCCTATAGAATATAGCTTTAAATTCCACCTGGTATTTTAAAATTGCATACCTCTGATTATAACAAGTATCGAGGAAAAGGGTTCATATGACTTAATTAACATGACCCACATTATTAGAAAAAAAATTCAGAAGTTCATAAACAATGTGTTAGCCGTCTCATCTTCGAAGGAGCGACTCGATTTAAAGGAATGGTTCAGAGGAAACAACAATGACATCCCTGCAAGCTTGTAAATTTACCCGTAAGGATATTTGTGGCAGCATAATTTGTAACAGTAAAAAAACTTTCTATAGCATAAATGTCCAATCATAAAAACTCATTAAATTACTCATGACACATTCATAAAACCAGACTCTCTGTAGCCATGAAAAATAACACTGTGAGTGAGGAGCTGTTGCAGGACGGTATGTGGCTGGGTAAATGAATAACATTCTAAGCTTATCCTCAATCAGTCCTTCTGTGTGCCTGATGCCACTGAAGGGCCTTTATGCACACGCGACAGGGTGGAGCAAGGAATCCCTGAGCCTCAGGGCTCCTGGAGCTTTCAATATATGACAGCAACAACTGATTTCTGGCAGCATTTTCCTGTATCAGCAGGACCTGTTTTCCTTGTTGTAGTGTGTCAGTTCCCCGTCACCCTCTTCTGTGACCCACTCCCTCTAAGCAGCCCAAGAACGCTGCTTTTAACTCCTGCCCCGCTTTCTGTGATGACCTCTCTGTGTCTGCGTGGAGGCTGACATGATTTGCTGGGTCTATACATCCTTCTCCCTCAGCTTCCTTCCATCTCCCACTGTTTTTATTATGACTACAAAGTAAATATACTGTTATTTTAAAAATTGATCTTTTTTATCCCTTATTGCTGATCCCTTATGTTCTGATTCCAAAGCCCTAGCAGTGGTTTCCTTGTTCATTTCCCACATTCTGGAGCCTTTTGCTTTCTTACTGTCTGTCTGCCTCTGAACCAACCCACTGACTAGAATGCAGAGTGATTACACCACAGGCCTATGTAATCGCCATCGTAGTCCTTGGATTTGTGATCATTTCACTGAGTTTTTATTCTTCCTGAATACATGAAGAGAACACACACTAACCTAGTAGCGGTCTCTAATCCTTTGTTTGTTTTTCTGTTTAATTGACTGCCCCGGGAGGCGGAGTCTGTCCTTTGGGCCTTTGAAAGTCATACCTGCGATCAGAACTCCAGTGCTGTCCAGCAGGGTCAGCCCTAAAGCGCTGGGGGCAATTGCTGACGGAGGAGCAGCCTGGTTATGGGAGATCCCAGCTTCCTTCCTGCTGTCCCTCTTGCAGAGGGTCTCCTCCTGACTTACAAACAAATCATGGCAAATAGTGAAGCGGGACAAAAGATATCTACCAAATAGTAGATATTTCATTAAAAGAAATGTCCTCCATCGCCGCACACAGACCTACGACGACACGCTGGTGGCTAACAGCTCTCTCTGAGGGGCGGAAGGAGACTACAGGGGCGGCTGTGCACATTTCATTTCTCTTATCTTTTTATGTCGAAATGTTTTATGAACAAAAGAAACATGTATTATGGTTACCATTAAAAGAATTAATGTTCATTTCACATCATTTTGGGGGCCTGTGCTGTGGCATAGTAGGTTAAGTCATCACCTGCAGTGACAGCATCCCATATGGGCACTGGTTCGAGTCCCAGATGCTCCACTTCTGATTTAGCTCCCTGCTGATGGCCTGGGACAGCAGCAGAAGACGGCCCAAGTCCTTGAGCCCCTGAACTCACCTGGGAGAAACCAAATGCAGCTCTTGGCTCTGGCTCCAGCTCGGCCCAGCCCCTGCCTTTGCAGCCATTTGGAGAGTGAACCACCAGATAGAAGAGCTCTCCTCTCTCTCTGTCTCTCCCTCCTCTGTAACTCTGCAATAAATCTTTAACATGGTTTTGGCGACTTTATCTTCAACACTGTGAATGAACCACGTTAAGGGCTTAAAATGGTGGGTTTTTTTCCCTCCTGTTTTCAGTTTTCCCTGCTTCCCAATTTCATCATCATCTTTTTTTTTTTTTTTTTTTTTTTTGTGCCATTCACATAGGAAATTCCTCTACCTTTTACTTTAAAATGAGCAGTTACTGAATTAAGGAAGAACAGTTTTCCACATTTACAGACTTTCCAGCCTCCTCACAGTAGTAATAATGAACACATACAACCTTGTTGAAAAGATCTAGGCCTCAGAGGCCTCCCATAGATTCATTGGTCTGCTAGCAGGAGCCCACATTAGGTCAAAATTATGCAAAGTGCCGTGACTATGGCTAACCATTCTAAATGTGTGTTCTGAATCACCTTTGTGCCCAGATTAGAAACAGTTCCTGGACACACAGATGCAGCATTCAGTGCACGGTAGACCACAGCTGGGCTGCTGCTTCCATTTTAACTTGTTTAGGTAAACACCTGACATCCTTGTTCTCTGCTCAGCCACCAATAACAAGAAACGCTATGCACGTCATACCAAAATAGGAGTTGGGGGACTGAAATCCACCTTCTAACCTTGCCCCCCTTTAAAAGGTAAACATAAAATGTTCATGTGCTACCATTATGTGGTTTAACAAAGAGGAAGGCATTCCCTCTTACATTTATCCACAAATGCCACGGCCTCAACCATTTATGCTCACAGCTACCTCCTATATGAACGAGGAAGGTAGAAAAAACAATGCTCATGCAAAGGTTGCCTGTCAAAGAACATCTCAATCAACAGTGAAGCAACAGATCACTCTTCCTAACAGCGTGACAGACACACCACACCTCATTTCAAACATTCATTGGTGCTTTGAGCAAAAGATACTCCCTGGCTCATCCACAGAATAACCTCCTTCCACAAGGGATGGCCAAGAATGCCAAGGCAATCAGCTTTCCCTGAAGATTCAGGAAACGTAAATAAATACCAAATGCAAGTTTATTTTCTGAATTAAAATTTTAAGCACTTTAAGGGAAATGGCAATACTGAAAGTAATTTAACATCTTCTGAGATAATTCAAAATGCTTAACTCATTTAATATAATTATCTCTTAACATTGTTATATGGTCTCTGTTTTCCTAGTGCTCTTTAAAAAGGACAAAGTACCTCTGCTTTTTACCATAATTTTCCCCTTGTCTATACATAATTGAAGAGTTTTCTATCAGAAAAATTGAAAAAAGGATAATTACTGCTCTGGGGTTTTTAGCCAACTATGAACTTGGGAATTAGAGTTTCTGGCCTTGCTTAGTGAAAAGTGGCTGAATTAAATTTTCTTCATCTAACGAGTATCCATCTTTTTTTTTTTTTTCTTTTGGTAAAAAGTTTCTCAGAGAAGCTCTTCATAGCCACTGGCAAAGCCCGTAACTCTACTACTGAGACAATGAGATCTGTTTTCCAGCTCATCAGTCTTCATTCTCCAGACAGATACAACTGTTTGAAGAGTTGCAATTACATTATCCCTTGATGCTTCTTTAGCCTCCACATTTGACTGATCCCACAGTTAACAATTAAAAGGCCAAAGGAATTGAGGATTAATTTTTATCTCTAATAATAAAATGTTCATTGTATTGAATTCCTTGGCATCAGCATCATTGCCTTCCTAATTAAAAATACCCTAGTTACATAATCTTGCAGAAGGAGAAATGGAAGTCATGACCTGTTCCTAGACTACAGATTGAGTATAGAGAGTGCAATCATCCTGTCTGTATGGACAGCACAATTTCGATTACTCACAAATGAGTACATTTAAAGTGTCCAGCACAGGGCCCAACATACAGCACATGCCCTGCACATACCAGTTCTCTCTTCTCCTTTGATGGGCTTAGCCCATAGAGCTAAAACTTAATCTACCTCTGGATGTTAAACACCACATGTTTTTGGAAAGCAAACTATGTTTAGTAAAAAAGTAATTCTGATACGATTCCAGACAAAATGTAGATATCGAGGATAGACCACACATACCATCACACATATTTTCCGTTAGCTGGCACCAACGGCCAGCAGGTCCTAGTGTAGACAGCATGGAAGACACCCACCTAGCTGGCCTCTGGCAATCACAAAGGGAGTAGAGCCCAGCTCCTCTCCTTTTTCCCTTTCAGCACCATCTCTCCCTTCACACACATGCACTTCCTTTCACTTGCTCACTTGAATCAAAGGTCATTAGGAAAAACCTTCAGCTAATGTGGTAGTATAGCATACAAACCTATTTACATAAATATGCACCCTTCCCTTTATTTAGTGCTGATATCATCATGTTACCTTGTGTTAAGGTCAGTTCTGCTCAGGTTGTTGTCTCTCACAACAGCTCCAGTGAGAAACATCTACTCCCTCACCTTGTGGAGGTTCTGATCCCATGAGCATCCTTAGTGACGGGGAATCTAAGTTATTCACACACAGACACAGCAGCAGCGCTGAGGTGTGATGTGAGGACCACTCCTCCAGGAAACACTGCCCCACGCTGTGAGCTTCTGGAAAACCTCAGAATCTGCATTCTGAGTGCTTGACACAGTGCCCCAAATGTTATAAAAATTCAGTGAAGGTGATACTTAGATGTTAGGCTGGAAAAGGGAGGATTTATAATAAAAGTTGACTTAAGGAAAAGAATCTGTGTTGCACCAACTGTTCTTTGATAGACTTGAATCCCTGAGTCTCAACTTCACTGGCAGAGTTAGAGGCTGTAGGAGAGGCACAGGGGTAAAGGACTGGACGACTGGCTGGGAGACAGGGCAAGGTTTGAGTGTGTGATTTAGGACAGCTTTCCTTGATTCCCAAAGCATGATTCTCCCAACTAGTGCTCCCCACACACCAGGAAAGAAACAGAAATAACCAAACACTTCATGAAATCATGTCAGAAGTATGTGTCCAAAATATTCCAACATTTAAAATTCTCCTACTCTACTAAAACTGAATGCCTTTCTCCAACAAGACTGAACTTCTGTTTGGAAATCTGCGTCTCAGGCAATCACCTGAAGCCTACAGGACAGTTAATCTGTGGGCTTCTGAGAACTATTTCACAACTTACTCACGTGTGTCAATTCTCTCTTGAGGCAACTGACTAGGCAAGCCAAAATTTATACTGTCTCATCAAGATACATCCACATTCTATTCATTTCAGAATCTGTAGGATAATTTCAATGACAGAACCCACCTTCCACAGAGTTATCACAGCCATACTTTAAAGCCATGCAGGAAACTTCCCTCGCTTCTTCATACGCTATGCTTTGGCATGTTGAAGAACCATCAAAAATGCCCAGGGATGTCCGAGTGTCCTGTTAGCACTAAACAGGAGTCAGTTGTGAAGGAAATGATTAAACTATCGGAAACTCCTTCGGCAGAAGATGATCTTGACTAGATTCTCTTTAAAAGAATGATTTGAATCTTCAGTATCATCCAAATCCAAGAATAGGCCAATTAATAAACATCACCTTGGTTGTAAGCCATCTTTTAGTTCCTGGTTCCCAGAGTCACCCACTATTTGTGATTCTCCTGAATCACATAATAAATCACCTATTTCTCTGTTGCAAAATTGTGGGCACTGCCTCTCTGGCTCCAGCCCAGCTTCAGTAACTGATCTGCATTACTTCAACCAGTACCAGAGTTGGTCCTGCCAACTCTTTCTCACGTATTACAAATAACCTTCCTGCTGAATAATCTAGAATCATCCAGCTGCTAATTGAGAAGCTAATACGGTCATATTAACGTTAGGTGCCTGGTTCGTAATGTTATAAAGTAGGCGTCATGGGGTTACTGAGCAATGATTCAGAGGGCAGCTACAGAGTTAGATGGACCTGGGTTTCAGCTGTGGCTCTGATGTGTAGGAGCGCTCTGGCCAGCAAGTTGCCCAAGCCTCCTATGAATCTCAGAATCCTCACTCATTAAGTGATGGTAACAAAACTTCTATCTCATTGGGTTTTTATTAAAATTTAAAATGAGACTTGCATGATAGTTACCCAAAGGACCGGTAAAAGAGTTTTTTCAACTGCTGAGAGATACCCTACTAATATTAGTTATGAAAAGGGCACACACACTTTAGAATTATAACGAGTTCTAATCATAGATCTGTGTTTTAACTTATTCATCTGTAACGCAGGGCTGGTGCCACCTACCCTACAGATTTGGTGTGAACACTAGGAAGAATTTTCTCATCCTCTGTCTAAGGGCTCTGACTCTGCCAGTAACGTCTTTCCCTTCTCTGCCCTCCGGTTCTGTTGCCAGGCAAGTTCACCAGAACATTTGTGGTCCTGAAATGAAAGAAAGGGGAAGGAGTAGAGAGTAAGGAAGGGCAGGGGTTTGGGGAAGATAAGAACTGAAGGGTGCACCTAGAAATAGAAGTACTAAGAAGGATAAAGGGAATTTCCTGGAATGCTGTTTCCTTTATTCCCGTCAGAAATATTCAAGGAAAGTAAAAACCGCTTTATTTAAAAAGGAAAGAAAAGGCTCTCTCATTGTTGGACTATGTTCTCTGAGCGCCAGTGCTCTGAAGCTGTGCCAAATGTGTCTTGGACTCCACTGCATAATAAATATTTGGGACTTTGGGGACTTCTACTATTCCTGCAACAGATTTGCCACAGGATACTTAATATCCACATTTTTAGCATTTTTGAGAATACAGTGCATTGTTATTAACTACAATCATCATGTTTCACAATAGGTCTCTCTGAAATATTCCTTCCTTCTAAGTGAAGTTTTGTATTCTTTAAGCAAACATCTTCTAAAGCCTCCCTCACCCAGAAGCTCTAGCCCCTGGGAACCATAATAAACACATATAACTTTATCTGCCAATTAAGAAAAAAGATTAGATTTTTTAAAAAATATACTTTGTAGTTCCAATTTCTTGCATTTTATTGTAACAATTAACCTATTAAGATACACTGAATATGAGCATGTGAAGAGAATTCTTCTTATGCTTTCAGGTGATAAGATGTATATGAAATTGCCCCAAACTCAGTGAGGTTCCATTCCATATGTGCAGAGTCCTATGTCAGTAACTATACTTCAGTGCATAAGCAAATAAACAGAATTACTGAGAAAGAAATGTCATGGGAAATCAGCATTGTCACGGACACAAAGTCTTCTTAATGTCCCAGAAGCATGTCATTGGGAGAGATACTTCTAGGACTTGAACACTATGAAGTATGGTGAGCAGATAAGCACTTCGCTGACAGTGTGACAGGTACAATGCGTGAACCCAGGAAGGACATCTTAGTGAGACCTGCACCAGAGGATGCATCCTTCTATGGACTGGGAAACAGAGGCAGGAAACACCAGGAGTTCAGCAGAAACAGAGTCCTAGGCAGCTGGGTGCAGAGCAGGGCACACAGGGAACAGCAGCATGAGAGAGCAGCTGGGAGGGACAAGGAAGAACACGGACAAGAATGCAGAGAAGGGAAAGTAAGTGCACTGGGCTACACAGACAAGGCAGTGAGGCCCTATGCAACGGACAGTCTCTACCCTGAGGTGCGCCCATGAGACTGACCTTCAGGGATTCTATCTCTTCCATCTCTTAACCCTGCTCAGAACTTTGAAAATATTCCCTTCATTAAACTCTCATCATTTATTCTAGGAAGTCATCTGCCATATGTCCAGACACCAACCAACAGACTCATGTAAAGTGCTAACTGCACAATGAGAAAAGGAAAAGAGGGCCTGTGTTCCCCTCCTGAAGGAGGCAGAGGAGAAGAAAAAAAAATATGTGAGAACTAAGACATCAGACTAACAATCTTGGGTTAGAGGATATTGATTATCCTCATGTAAACTCAAAGCTAGATTCATGGTAATATGACACATTCGGAATGAGTTCCACAGACAATTTTTTTGAGGGGATGAGATACAGCAACACAAGTTTTGAAGAATCCTATTATTCTGAGTTGATACTCAATGTGGCACAACAGAAACACTTGAGATCAAATCCCACTTTCACCACTTACTCTCTCGAGTTGCTTATTTTTTTCTGTGTCTCAAAGTTCCCATCTGAAAACCAGGACCCACAAAACCTTCTTCACAGGATTCTGATGAGAGTGTGGATATGGATATGAGCTTGCTCAAAGTAACATTTTAACAAATGACAGTTGTACGTCATCAAATTCTTTCTCACCACAAGCCTCATCTTAAAATTCTCAAAAAAAAAAATTGTTACTTTATCAGAAGTGCCTAAATCTGGGTGAGCCCAATCAGCCCCCTTAGCAGTGATTTAGGTCTAGACAAACAAAGACTTCTCCGGTCCACTCCACCTGCACCCACCTTGCTGGCCGGAAGGCTGCAGCTTGAGAGACTCTAGCAGTCAGCACGGCTGGTATAGCTCCCTTTGGTGAAAAATGAGCTCTCAAGTGTTTTCTTTCTTTTCAGGAACATATTCTAAGTCACATCAAACTGTGCTTCATGCCACACTTTAAATCCTGAAGCTATTAATCATTTGAAGTCCTAAGAATTACCTGTGAAGAGTCTAATAAACAAGCAGTATAGGACACTCAAACACTAATAGGACTCAAAACCCCACTTTCAAAGTCTTACCTATTTTTGTACCATATTTTCCAGAGCTACCATTCTTGAGAAGTTTGCTCAAGGTCTGCTATGTGACATAAAAATGAAACAGCCACAGCAAATATATTTATGAACAAACACCTAAAGGTCATTCTGCTCTTTAGCATGTCTATCTTTTTCCATGCCATGATCTTCAACACTACCACACCTCCATCCCCTCACTCAGTAAGTACCGAGGGCCTGCACTGATCTCAATTATTGGCGAAACTGTGGGGAACAAAGTACACATCCTGACGAAGCTTGTGTTCTAAGTATGAGGTTGATGAAGCTTAATGCACTGTCCACATCTTAGCTGTCACTATCTATTAAAAAGCACCAAATTTTCAATGAGTCTACTGCTACATAAGTTTCCCAAATAAAAGTGCATTTCAGGTCAACAAATAATTTTTAGTATAAAATGTCATATGGTGCCTGACAAGAGATGTCCATTAAACATAATTATACTAAAATTATTTTTGTTGGTGATCTGAAATTCAAATTGAACTGGACACTCTTTTTATTTGCTATATCTGGTAATGCTCAAAATGTCACTGCTCTGCTCCCTACTGAGTGACTGTGCACATAGTTTAGCTTTTGTGGACCTCAGTCTGCTCATAGGCAAGTATAAAATGGGGGGGGGGGGTCCAAGGGACATTCCAGGTCCCCTACAAATCCTTAGTTCCAGTTCTTCCCTGAGCAGGTCTTGTCACCACATACATCCCTTCTGTCTCCTCCATCCTTTGCATAGACTTTAAAACTGGCTATTGGCCGGCGCCGTGGCTCACTAGGCTAATCCTCCGCCTTGCAGCGCGGCACACCGGGTTCTAGTCCCGGTCGGGGCGCCGGATTCTGTCCCGGTTGCCCCTTTTCCAGGCCAGCTCTCTGCTATGGCCCGGGAGGGCAGTGGAGGATGGCCCAAGTGCTTGGGCCCTGTACCCGCATGGGAGACCAGGAGAAGCACCTGGCTCCTGGCTCTGGATCAGCGCGATGCGCTGGCTGCAGCGCGCCAACCGTGGTGGCCATTGGAGGGTGAACCAATGGCAAAAAGGAAGACCTGTCTCTCTGTCTCTCTCTCTCTCACTGTCCACTCTGCCTGTCCAAAACAAAAAAACAAAACAAACAAACAAACAAAAAAAACCTGGCTGTCCATTACTGCTACAAGCTCTTCTTTCCTCAGCGCACCTTGTTGATAATCTTGATCAGTCCTGTTTTGCCCAAGGCTATCAGATTAATTCTAAGTGCCTCAGGTTTGAGTACCACTTCACATTATGACATGCTTTGGTTTCAGGTGCATCACTGCATTTTGATACATGTATTTCTTTCTTACTTTCCAAGTAAAAACTTGCTGCTAACATTGTCTTTCATGTCTCTATGTAAATACAGTTTCTCATTTACTTGTCCCAACATTAGCAACCTTCTGAGAGATCTTCTCTCAAATAAAACAAGCCTATTTTCAGCAGAAGATTTTCCAGGGATCCTGACCCTATCAATTATCCACAGTTATTGCCCTTCCCCCTGTGCCTGCTGGAGCTTCCTCCACACCTTTTTGTTCCCAGATAGAACTACGTGCCTCCTCCCATGCTCAGCCAGTTTTCTGGTCTTCCGTCTTGAGTGTCCTGAGGGGTCCTGGAGCCGGGACCATGTGAATGCTGGAGACTCAGTGTGGTCCCTGTACCAACAGCATCATCTCCTGGGAGCTTTTTAGAAAGTACATTCTTGGTCTCTGCTTAGGAGCTACTGATCAGAACCTGCCTTTTTAAGTTTGAGATGTACCTGTTCAGAACACCTCTTGTCAGGCACAATTTTGGCATTATTTCCCCTGAGAAATATAGGGGTACATAATGTGGTCCATATTCATTAAGGTATCCCAAGAGAAGTCTCCTAACCTTTTCAACCAAGGCACACCTGCAAGATAACATACTTGAGAACGGAGGCTCACCTCCAGTAGTGACTCTTCCCACCCACCCCTCACTCCATTGGTGAGGCACTCCCAGTACCCTCAGGTTTCCTGGATAATAGCTGTGAGGAGGGCAAGAAACACAGCCATCATGTCTCAACTTCTAACTGTTCTCTACTTGAATGAGCACCAGGGAAACATGAATTATGATCTTCCATCCCTTATAGGCTCTCTCTTATGAACAAGTAAATTGACTCATCTTGGAAATGGAGAGAATAATACAATAATGAATTCTGATACAGAGATGTTTAATGAATAATTTAAAAGCACTTTACAATTTCAAAGTTCTCATAGCTTGGTAACTAATAAAAACAATTTAGAGTTTCATTAGCTACGCTTTTTTAAAAAATTTGTGCTTTGTTCCATAGAGCTATTCCCCAAAATGATAACAGTGTAGCATCATTCTAAGTACTTTCTATGAAAAAATCACTAGGAGAAAAATATTGACAGGACCAAGACAGAGTAACTTTCTAACTTGGTAGACAGACATTTGGCTCCTATGTCTCCAAAGGATTAAAAAAAAAAAAAAAAGTGAAGTAACCAGGTCTTTGTCTGACTGTAATATCAATCTTTGGATTGTAAGATATCAAAAGACAAAAAGAATTCTGCTTTATACTGAACTCTTAAATAACAGGAATTTTCAGGATTAAAAATAAAAACACAGTGCCTTTTTTCTCATGATAGGAGCAATGCCATCAAAAGTATAAGGGGCCCAATTAAGTATGAAGCCTAATAACACCAATGAAAAGATTGGTGGACTCATTTACATTCAAATATAGAAAACTACTTTCGGGGCCAGCACTGTGGTGCAGTGAGAGAGGCTGCCACCTGCAGTGTGACATCCCATGTGGGCACTGGTTGAGTCCCCGCTGCTCCATTTCCAGTCCAGCTTGGGAAAGCAGTGGAAGATGGCCCAAGTCCTTGGGCCTCTGCACCCGCTGTGGGAGACTTGGAGGAAGCTCCAGGCTCCCGATTTCAGATCGGCCCAGCTCTGGCCATTGCACCCATTTGGGGAGTGAACCAGAGGATGGATGACATCTTTCTCTCTGCCTTTGCCTCTCGTTGACTGCCTTTCAGATAAATAAATCAATTAAAAAAAAAAAAAGAAAACTACTTTGGTACTACATTCAAGGGTCAAAACTCAAAGAAACATCCAATTATTGTTAGGAGAGATAAATGGAGAAGCAATTCTTAAAGATTCAAATTCACTGCACTATTAAATTCTACACAGAAGTTTCCCATATATCATTGTCAACTCATAACTAAGCTGACCTGATAGCTAACTCACAGCCACAGAGATTTTAAAAAATCAGGTCTATAATTCAACACCACATCTTATTCAGTTATACAGTTAGGATGGCGAGGCTTTCATCCTTAAAACAGGTGGAGTGATCATAAATCTACAGCCAGACTATCGAGAGCTTGGCTGCACTTAACACTTTTTGTTTTATTACTGTGGACTTAACATCACTGAAGTGGCTGTGTGAATATGAGCCGCTAATTTTAGCAAGTTAGGAAATTCTCGTGCAAAAGATACATTTAATTCTTCAAGATAAAATAGAAAATTGCCCATGAACTGATATTTTAAAGTTAACAGACACTGTACTCAGCATGTAGATGTGTAACCACAGTTTTGTTTCGAGAGCAGGAACCAAATCAAACATTCTTGGAATGGAAGAGAGATTGGACTTGGAGGCTTCATGGCACAGCTACAGGATCTTGAAAGAAGAGCTTTAGTTTATCATCTTGCTCTTTGACTCATTCTTTAAAAAAAAAAAAAAAAAAAAAAAGGAAAAACATTCTACTTCTTCGGTCCCATGATACTTGTTTTTACGTGGCTAATATGGGTTGGTTAACTGTGACACTCCTGAGATCATGACTAGCGCTATGATGCTTCCCTAGCTCTGAGAGTTTTATTCCACTGACTGTACCTCAAACTAGGGAGACCACATAATTTTTGTCCAACCACAAACATTTCTGAGTGTGGAAGTGCCTGCCTAAATCATACTTGAAAATTAGCTATAAATGGATCAAAGACCTAAATGAATGAGCTAAAATTATAAAAGCATTAAAAGAAAACATTGGGATAAATTTTCATTATTTTGGATTTGGTAGAAGATTCTTAGATATGACACCAATTGAATGAGAAACAAACGAAAAAAGAAATTGGATTTTAGCAAAATTTTTTAAATTTATGTTTTAAAGGACATCAAGTGAAGACAACCCATAAAATTGGAGAAAATATCCCCAAATTATCTATAAGAAACTTGTATCTATACAGATATTATTAATATTTATAACTCAATAAAAAGATTAAATTTAAAATGGACAATGGACTTAAACAACATTTCTCCAAGAAAAATACACAAAAGGCCAATAAGCACCTAAAAAAATGCATGATATCATCAGTTACCAGGGAAATGCAACTTAAAATCACAATGAGATACCACTTCACATACACTAAGATGTCCAGAATCAAGTGCTGATGAGTATATGGAGAATCAGATACTTCAAATACTGTAAGTATGAATGCAAAACAGAACTTTAGGAAACAACCTTAGTTTCTTTAATAATTAATCATAGAGTTATCATATGACTCAGTTATTCTAGTACTAGCTAAATCCATATCCAAGGGAAACTAAAACATAGGCATATAAGAAAACTTGTACATGAATGCTTATAGCAACATTATTTGTAAGAGCAAAACAGTGCAAATAACAGAGAAATAGTTAAACAAAATGTGGTACATATAGACAATGGAATACTATTCAGCCATAAAAACAGAAATTCTGATAATATGTTACAACATGGATGTTGACAAAATTATGCTAGGTGAAAGACGTCAGTCTCCAAAGACCATAAAGTATATTACTGCATTCATATGAAAGTCCAGAATAGGGAAATCTACAGACACACAAGGTAGATTAGTGATCCTTCAGTGATGGAGGTGTCATGAGGAAGGTGAACAGTAAAACAGAAGATGAGAGCTAAAGGCTACATGGTGGTTGTGTGGTTTTGTTTTGTTTTGGTTTTTTTTTTTTTTGGTACAAAAATGCCCTACACTTGGCTAAAACCACCCAATGGTGTGGTATGTCAATTTCTTTTTTTTATTTTATTTATTTATTTATTTATATATATTTTTTTGACAGGCAGAGTGGACAGTGAGAGAGAGACAGAGAGAAAGGTCTTCCTTTTGCCGTTGGTCAATTTCTAAATGTAATAATTCACTAAATCTTTTAAAAAAGAAAAATATATGCTGACTCAGTAGACACAAACTGAGATTACACTTGGCAAATACTGATGCATTGTGACTCACCTCTAATCTCACCCACTCAACTGACTCAACTCACTCTTGCAGAATAGGACTGGTGAAAGTCTCACCAGTTCTACACTTAAGCTGAAACTGTTTTGTAAGCACAGGTCGAAAGGAAGTGGGTGGGGAAATTTTTCAAGTAGAAAGAAAGAGCTTTGAGTTATGTAGTGATATTCTCATGTATAGTAGCATCTAAACTACTGCTCAATAGGCTGTGGGTCAACAGGACTGGCCGGTAAAAGCACTGACAAGCAGACGAAGCATGTGCTTACAGCACCTGCAAAGCCAGGGCTTCCCAAAGCAGCTCAGCTTCAATGAAATTTTGAAGAATTTTTAATTTTAAAAACTACAGAAAGCAGCTGTTTTTATCTCAGCTAAATATTATGTACATACAGTCATCATTCAGCACCCAACAGGGATTGACTTTCAAATCCCTAAGGACATCAAAATCTATGATGCTCAAGTCCTTTGTGTAAAATGACACAGTATACATCCTCCTGTATTCATACCCAGATTACTTATAAAGCACAATACAATCTAAATGCTATGCAAAGAGTTGTTACATCGTATTGTTTAGGGAATAATGACAAGAAGAATAATCTGCACAAGTTCAATGCAGATGCAATGTTTTTCTGGACATATTCAATCTGCAGTTAGTTGAATCTACAGTCACAGAATCCATGCATATGGAGGACTGACTATACCATTTGAAATCAGAAGGACTCAACTTTTAGGTTTTGAAAGCTTAATATAACTCATTTTAATTATAATATCATTGGTGCTAGGACCGTCTACAGTTATCAATCAAGTCCTATGAAAAAAGAAAGATAGATAACAGTAGTCAAGCAAAATGCTCTAGCTTAGCACAGGCACAGACAGAAGGGTCACAGCAAGGACCAGGGAGAACCAAAGACCAAAACAGCATTCCCCACCTACACTGTTCCTCTCACTGAAAGAACTGGGTACTTTCAAGAATCTCTAGGTCCTGAGGAATCTCCAATTACCTGGAATTAAATTTGTCACTATCTTGGAGTCAGATTTAATTTTTTTATTAAAATGAACATATGTGCCATTTTTTGGCTCAACTTATTTTGTGGAATTCACAAAATTCTTATATACCCATCTAACTAAAACAATACACTAGGCCTTTTGGTTTCTTTGACATACAGCTGGAGACCAGAATATAATATTCCTAGATGAAGCCAAGATGGCAACTGAGTGAGAAGTTCCAGTGACCACCTCCCTCCACAGACACCTATGTGAGCAGCCAAAGACCCACCAACTGACATTCACAAGAGCTGCAGAAGGCAGATGAGAGATCCCAGAACCTTGTCTTATAGTCATAAGCAAAGCTGCACTGAAGAAACCAAGAAGAAAACAGACTCACATTTCATCCCTCCCCCAGCTCCAAGGAGCACAGAGTGAAGAGGCACCACTTGTATCAGAGAGAGAATGAACTGAACCTCAGTACCAGGCCCACTGCAAAAAACAAAAACAAATCAGAAGAGCCCCTGTCCCCAGGCCTTTACACATAACGTGAGAATTTGGAGTCTCTAAAGGCAGGCAGTTTCTACCACCCATTCACCAAGGACTGACAGAAAGTGAAACCCCCACCCTATGGAGAGGCACAGAGAAGAGCTTAGGCCTGTGCCTTGGAGCTCAAAGTCAGGCTAATATGTTGAGATTCAGCGCCTGCTAAAGCCCAAAGACCTCTACTACCCCACAGTGCTCGCAGACTGAAGCTCTAGTGTTCTTCTGGGTTAGACTCGTTTGGCCTGCATTACTGCCAGCCTTGGATTGGCCTGGAGGAAGCCCAACAAAATTCAACAGAACACAGAGAAACAACTCCATATTTTAACAGATTTCATGGGGAAATGGAAGTAACTAAACAAAATCAAGAAGAAATCTTTCAGTTTAAAAATACACTAAGTGAAACTAAAGACACAATAGAAAGTATCAGTAGTAGGATAAATCAAATAAGAGAAAGAATCAGTGAGCTTAAAAAGAGGCTACTTGAAAACATACAGTTGGAAGAGATAAAAAAAAAAGAATCAAGAAGAATGAAGAAAGCTTACAGGAATATATGGGATGGCATGAAATAAGCAAATATTTGAATTGTTAGGATTCAAGAGGTACCTGAGAATGCCAAGGGGGTGGAAAGCATATTCACAGAAATGATGTCAGAAAACTTCCCAAATCTAAAAACAATAGTCCACCAAGATTACTGTGTCCAACAAAGCCATCCCTCAGATATGAGGGAGAGAAAGAGACATTCCCAAAAACAAGCTGAGAGCATTTATCATCACCAAACCTATGATACAAGAAATGTTAAAGGGAGTTCCTTAAACTGAAAGAGATGCTCACAAGTGTGAAGGCAATGTCAGAAAGTAAAAAAAAAAAAAAAAAAAAACTCACTGGTAAGCGTAACTATACCAACAAATTAAGGGTGCTTAACTACTGCAAACATGGTTTGTAAACCATTTATATCTTTACTGTGAAGTAAAAGACTATAATTACTACACTGAGATGTTAAGAGACAGGCAATACAGATAAAGGTCTAACTAAGGTAACATCAAAAATTCCAAACGTGGAGAACAGAACACAATGTAGAGTTCTTTATTAGGATTTCTTATCTTTTTGTTATTATTATCCCTTTTACTCTTTGTATCATCAGTATTAAGCTGCTATCATTTTAAGATAGTTAGTTACAGCCAAAACAATTTTTTTGCAAGATTCACGGTAACCACAAAGAAAAACCTATATATGGACTTAGCAAAAATAGCAAGGAATCAAAGTGAACCACTAGGGGAAAAATCACTTAACCACAAATGAAGACTATAATTTAGGGGAAAAAAAAGAAAAGAACTACAACAAAAACACAAAAAATGTATCAAAATGTCAGTAGTAAGAATTTACCAATTGGTAATTACCTTAAATGTCAATGGACTAAATTCTCCAATTAAAAGACACGGAAGGACCAAATGGATTGAAAAACAGAACCCAAATATATGCAGCTTTTAAGAAACTCACTTCACTTGTAAGAACTCACACAGACTAAAGGTATGGAAAAAGATATGCCATGCAAATGGAATCTATCAAATGAAACAAATTTTAAATCAAAATCAGTAAAAAAAGAGACCATGAAAAGTCATTATATAAAGGATTCAATAAAGAAAGAAATAACATTTGTATATATATGCATCCAAATGCATAAAATAAATATTAACAGACCTAAATGGAGAGAGATGCATCAATACAATAATATTGGGGGATTTTAACATTCTACTTTCAGAAATGTACAGATAATTTAGGCAGAAAATGAACAAAGAAATGGCAAAGTTATATTACATCCCACTCAACTGGACCTTAAAGACATCTACAGAAATTTCCAATAGCTTTAGAATATACATTCTTCTCAACAACACACAGAATATTTTTCCTGATGGATCATATGATAGGACACAAAATAAGTCTCAACAAATTTTAAAGTATGGAAAATATATTGAGTATCTTTTCTCACCAAAATGTAATAAAGTAGAAATTAACAAGAAAAATAAACTATACCAACTCATGGAAATTAAACAACTCACTTTTGAAAAACCAATGTATCAAGGAAGAAATTAAAAATTTTTTTGAAGCAAATGAAAACAGAAACACAACATATAAAAAACTTTATAGCAATCAATGCCTCCATAAAAAAAAAAAACAGAATCAGAAAAATAACAACTAAACAACTTATCACCATACCTTAAGAATGTAGAATCCATACCTCAAGGAAGTAGAATGGAAACAAATAAAACCCAAAATTGATAGAAGGAAAAAAAAATAAAACTCAGCAACAATGACATAGACAGTAAAAAAAAAAAAATCAATGAAATGTAGAGCTAGTTCTCTGAAAAGTAAACCAAGTTGGAGCTGGTATCATGATGCGATGTGTTAGGCTACAGCCTATGATGCTAGTATCCCATATGGATACCAGTTCAAGTCTCAGCTGATCCACTTCCAATCCAGCTCCCTGTTAATGCATCTGGAAAAGCAGGGGAAGATGGTCTCAGTGCTTGGGTGCTGGCCACCCACATGGGAGATTCAGATGGAGTTCCAGGCTCCTGGCTTTGGCCTGGCCTAGCCCTGGCCATTTTAGTTATAAGAGTGACCCAGTGGATAGAAGATCTCTCTCCCTCTCTCTCTCTTCCCCTCTCCCTCTCCCTCTCCTTCTGTAACGTTGCTTTTCAAATAAATAAAATAAATCTTTAAAAAATAAGAAAATTAATAAACCATTAGGTAGACTAACCAAGAAGAAAGGAATTTCAAAAACATAGAATTAGAGATGAAAATGAAGACATTATCACTGACATCACAGAAATAGACAGGATTGTTAGAGATTACAGTTACAATGAACAACTATATGACTGCAAATATGAGAACCTAGAAGAAATGGGCAAATATCTTGTCCAGATTGAACCTTGAAGAAAACACATACTGAAACAGGCTAAATAATAAGTAGTAAAACTACATCAGTGATTTTTAAAAAATCAAAGGCAAGCTAGAATCAGATGGCATCACTGCTAAATGCTAACAAACATTTAAAGAAGAACTGACACAATTTTTTTTAATTATTTCAAAAAAAAAAAAAAAATAGAAGAGGAGGGGAGTCTTCCAAACTCATTCTCTGGAGCTGGGGTTTCTTTGTTACCAAAATCAGAGAAGGAAAACAAACAAAGAGGAAATCTACAGGGCCATAGCCTTCATGAACATAGATGTAAAAATCCTTAACAAAGTACTAGAAAATCAAATCCAACAGCACATTAAAAAGATAACTCACCATGGATGAGACTCCAGGATGACTCAACATGTGCAAATCAGCAAGTATGATATACCACATCAACAGAATGAAAGACAAAATGCATCATCTCAATAGCTGCAGGGAAGGCATTTAATAAGATACAACCTCTCTTCATATTATAAACACTAACCAAATTAGGTGCAGAAGGAACATATCTCAACATAATAAAGGCCATATAAAACAAGCAAACAGCTAGCTTCATTCTGAGTGAGGAAAAGCTGAAGACTTTCTTTGGACATCTGGAACTAAGCGAGGATGCTCCCTTTCACCACTTTTATTCAACAAAGTACTGGAAGTCCTAGCTAGAGCAATTAGGCAAGAGGAAGAAACAAAGATCATTCAAATTGAAAAGGAAGAAGTCAAGCTGTCACTGTTTGCAGATGACATGATCTTTTATAAAGAAAAGCCCAATGACTCCACCAAAAAGCTGTCAGAACTATAAACAAACAAATTCAGCAAAGTTGAAAGACACAAAGTCAGGTTACAAAAAGTCAGTAGTGTTGTTAAACACCAATAGTGAATCACCTGAAGAAAGAATTTTAAAATGAAATCCCCTTAACAATAGCTACACAATAACAAAATAAGTGGGAATAAATTTAACCAAATATGTGAAAGATCTCTGCAATGAAAACTATAAATCATTGTTGAAAGAAACTGAACAGGACACACAGAAATTGAAAGACATACTGTGTATATGGATTTGAAGAATCAATATTGTTAAAATGCCAAAGTGATTTACAGAGTCAATGCAATTCCTATCAAAAAACAAATGACATTTTTCACAGAACTAGGAAAAACACTACTAAAGTCTGTATGGAACCATAAGAGACAATGAATAGCCAAAGCGATCTTGAACAAAGCAGGAGGTAGTGTTGTGGGACAATGAGGGCAATCTCATGCCAAACTGGAATTTTCAAATGGACAGGGACAGTAAGCAAAACTAAGTTTACTGAAAACAAGCTATCTCCCGCCACAGCAGTCAGGAGGGGCATTCCAAGGGAGGAGTTGCCAGAGAAGCTTGCAAGTGCTGCTCTATTGCACAAAGTGGCTCGCCCGCTCTGATTGGCACCTTTTGGTAAAGCGAGTACAGATTTAACCAACCAGAATGCCAGAATAATAACCAGTCAGCAGGCAGGGATTAGGAACCATGTCTTAACCTTTCACTTACCCCTCCAGGGATCCTGGATGAGACCCAAATATGTTGTGGGAGTTCTGCAGTTGGTGTTCCAGGGGCAGTGGCAGGAGGAGTCTGTGGCTCTCACTGCTCAGCTCTGCATCTTATCTCACAGGGGTGTGGCAGCCTCTTCTTCGTGCTGGATTCTTCAGGAGCAGCACAGCTCTCCCGTTACCGTTCTTCAAGTGACAGCCTCAGCCTCACAGTTCTTTCCTCTTCACCATGCTCTTCAATTGCTGCCACCTTCTGGGTTACAGCTTCTCTTCTCTGCCAGCTCCATGGAGGAGTGCTTCTGCCTTCTGTACCGGGAGCTTTGTCTCTTGACCATGAAGAATGAGGCACATGTACAAGGAAGGAGTCAGCAAAGTTCTTCAGCAGCTGAGAGTGTTTGCACCAGAGGGTCGGCTGCCTCAAGCTACCTCTCAAGACTCCCTGGCTTGAACTTATAGGCATGTCTAAAGCAGGCAGTTCTCCCTGATTGGTCAATATGCATATTAATTAGGCATGCTATGTGAACCAATCAGGGAATGGACACTGGAATAGCCTGTGTTTCATAGAAGTATGCAGGGTGCTCCATCAGGTCCTCTCACAGACTCAAGAACATCTGAAGATTACATTGTATATGTCCCCCCCTTCTGGGCTCCCCAGTCTCCTATCTCCCCCTCCTTCAGGGCTCCTGCAGTTATAGCATGTGTTTGTTCTTTCCCATGTTTTCCCTGGAGGCACTATCAGTATTAACACTATCTGATGTTTAAATATATTACAAACCTACAGTAATTAAAAACCAAAGTACTGGAATAAAAATACATCCATTGACCAACAGAACAGAACAGAGATCCTAGAAGTAAACCAACACATCTACAGCCAAATGATTTTTTAAAAAGGTGCTAAGAACATGCATTGAAAAAAAAATCATAGTCTTTGGGGCTAGCATTATGGCATACTGGGTAAGGCTGCTATATGCAACACTCACTAGCAAAAAGGAAAAAAATGAAAATGAAAAATGGTCAGAGGAGGGGCCTCTTTGCTGTGGCAAAGCAGGTAAGGCTGTCATCTATAGTGCTGGTATCCCATATGGGCACCGGTTCAAGTCCCGGCTGCTCCACTTCTGATCCAGCTCTCTGCTATGGCCTGGAAAAGCAGCAGAGGAAGACCCAGGTCTTTGGGCCCGCACACCATGTGGGAGACCCAGAGGAGGCTCCTGGCTCCTGGCTTCGGATTGCTGCAGCTCTGGCTGTTGTGGCCAACTGGAGAGTGAACCAGCAGATGGAAGATACCCGCCCCCCACTTTGCTTCTGCCTCTCTCTAGCTCTGTCTTTCAAATAAATAAATAAATCTTTAATAAAAATGGTCAGAAGATCAAAACAGAATTTCCAACAAGATGACATATAAATGGTCAGTAAGTACATGAAAAAATGTTCATCACGAATCATCCGGGAAGCACAAATAAAAACCACAATGAAATATCATTTTACTCTAGCAACATTCACTATTATCAGAAAAACAAAAGAACGTATGTTGGTGAGTAAGGCCATCCAGTGGGGCTGTGGGCCCCTCAGACATAGGTAGAACGTCCTTCACAAGCAGGCACCAGCTGTGGCTGGAAAGCCCGTCTCCAGACCAGCTGGCATCTCCCCCACTTATAGCTTCTTGTGCTGCATGTGTGACCTTGCAGCTTTAAATCATACCTTCAGCGTGGGTGCAATCTTTCACCCACAGCTGGCAGGGGAAGAGGCAGAGCACCTGGGGAGAGTCGGACCGGCTCCAGGAGATCCCGGCTATCTTGTGTGAGTGTGCAGTTTTATTTTTTTTTTTTTAAGATTTATTTATTTGAAATGAAGTTACAGAGAGGCAGAGGGAGAGAGAGGTCTTCCATCCACTGGGTCACTCCCCAGATGGCCGCAATGGCCAGAGCTGCGCCGATCCAAAGCCAGGAGCCAGGAGCTTCCTCCAAGTCTCCCACATGGGCACAGGGGCCCAAGTACTTGGGCCATCTTTTACTGCTTTCCCAGGCCATAGCAGAGAGCTAGACTGGAAGTGGAGCAGCTGGGTCTCTAGTTGGCACCCATATGGGATGCCAGCACTGCAGCTGGTAGCTTTTACCTTCTATGCCACAGCACCTGCTCCAACCTTGCAGGTTTTTTTTTTTTTTTTTTTTTTTTTTTGACAGGCAGAGTTAGACAGTGAGAGAGAGAGAGACAGAGAGAAAAGTCTTCCTTTTCTGTTGGTTTACCCCCCAGTGGCTACTGCGGCCAGCGCAACGCGCTGATCCAAAGCCAGGAGCCAGGTGCTTCTCCTGGTCTCCCTTGTGGGTGCAGGGCCCAAGGACTTGGGCCATCCTCCATTGCCTTCCTGTGCCACAGCAGAGAGCTGGACAGGAAGAGGAGCAATCGGGACAGAAGCCAGCACCCCGTCCAGGGTTAGAACCCGGTGTGCCAGCACCGCAGGCGGAGGATTAGCCTATTGAGCCGTGGCACTGGCCCAACCTTGCAGTTTTTAAATCATGCCCTCAAGTTAGTTGCAATCTTCCAAGCAGCGCTAGCAGAGGAGAGGGCTGAACCCCTAACGAGACAGGCCGTCTCCAGGAGACCCTCACTATCTCCATGAGCCCCAAGCCAATCAACATACATATGTGAAACCCCCCGTCCAGTGGGCACCCCCAATAGGATAACCCAATGAACAGATAGTAATGCCTTAAAAACCCAGAACACTTCCTGAAGGCCAGTGTCCCATTCGGGCACTCCACCTGGTCTTCACTCACACCAGACGCTTTCTCTATTGCTTGTTTCTGCCTCTTTACAGATTGTTTCCCAGCTTTCTATTTCTATACTAAGCTGAGGAAAAGAACCCACGAGACTCACCCTGGCAACCACCCTCTCCTCTGTGACCAGTAATGGCGAGGAGGTTGAGAAAAGGCAATCCTTCTACATTGTTGATGAGGCCGTAAATTAGCACCCACCACAGAAAACAGTATGGAGATTCCTCAACAAAGTGAGGACAGAACTACTACAGGACCCAGCAATACCCCTTTCAGATAAATATCCAAAGGAAATGAAATCTATTGAAGAGACATGTGCACTCCTATTGAGGGAATTTTGTCCTGGTGTCCTGTGTCAACGGCAATTTATGAGATCAGAAATAATGATGAGAAAATGTGAAGGTTTATTTGAGTAGAAAATAGAGAAGCTCAAAGCCAAAGGTAGGGGTGGTGGAAAGAGAAGAAACCAAGGGGGACACACAGCCTAGGAGGATTCATATAGCTCAAGCGAGTCAATCTTTTAGTACCTTCGAGGCAATTATTTATTGGTCCCTGTTGTGATGACTGGTGTTGCTGGGCAGGGGAAGCTATGATCAAAGCTGCAAAAAGAACTTTCTGGTGGTTCTTATAGTTAGATTAATTGGAACTGGGGCATAACTGGACCCTCAGAGTTGTATACCACATCATGTTTCAACAGTCTGAAAGGGCAGGTGAGAGGCAGTGAAATAAAGAATTCTGATCAGGGGCAAAGTTAAGTTTCAAGATGAAGTCTATCTGGTCCCTTATCTCCAGGGTCTCAGGGTCCCAGGACCCCTTTTACTCCCATGTTTATTGCAGCACTCTGTACAACCACCAGGAAATGGGAACAACCTAAGTGTCCATTCACTGATGAATGGATAGAGAAATGTAGTACATTTTCTTAGGGACTATTACTCAGCCATAAAAAAGATGAAGTCTTGTCGCTAGCAACAACATGGATCAAATGGGAGATCATTATATTAAGTGAAATAAGCTAAGTACAGAAAGACAAATGTCACATGAACTCACCCACATGAGGAGTCTAAAAAAGACAGGTGATCTCATAGAAGAAAAAAATATATGGCTGTGGTTACCACAGGCTGAGGAGGCAAGTGGGGAGGGAGAGATTGGGAACTGTTGATTGACGAATGCTAGGTGATAGCTAGACAGGAATCACAAGCTCCTGGGTTCCATTGACCTAATGAAGACAGACAATGCTACTCTACTATGTGTTTCTCTATTAAAAAGACTAGAAGATACGATTTTGGGGTGTCTTTACTATAAAGAAATATTAAATGCTTGAAAGAATAAATATACTTACCCTGACTGGACATTACACAATATATACATGTAACAAAACATCACTTAGTACCCCGTAAGTTTGTACAATTTTCATGTCTTTTAAATTTTTTTCCCAAAACATTTTTTTAAAAGAACTTAAGATTCCCACCTGTACTATAGTTTTAATATAGTTAAATACGGTTCTAGTCTCAGACTTTATGGGTTCTATTCCTTTTTCAGTAAGTTGAAATAATATTTGCAAATGTGTGAATTATACAGCTGAGTTCCATACAAAATGGAATCATTGAAGAGAACATGCTCATGAGATAACTATTTATATATATGAGTATAGCTCTCTGTGAGTCCTTTAAAAGGGAAATAGTCTGTTATTAGAATACACAGCTATCCTTCAATAAAGCACAGCTAAGGCTATAAGTGTGATAAAAATTAAGCATTTCTGTCATAATAGTTTTAAATTGGGTTTTAAAATAATCATCATAAATACTGAAGATTCTAGAAAGCATTATTATTTATCCAAATCTGACATCTCACAAAAGCATTTCAGCATCTGAAAGGACAGAATAACTTAGAGTAACACATAAATTCCCAAATCATTTATTCAAATCAAATATCCATTCTTACATCAAGGGCAACTACTTCTTCATAAAAGATTTGTGTAATATATTACCTAGAAATGAATGTTACATATTTATAACTCTGACTGGTAAATCCCAGTCATGCTGTTATTATGCCATTAAACTAGAAATACAGAGAGCTGAAAAGAGGAGTGATCATAATAAAAGCACTTTATTCTACACATAATACCTGAAATTCAATCTAATACAACTTCCAAATACCGAAAGTTTAATGTTTATTATCTTTATTGAATAATCTTCTCCTTCTTTGACTAAAGTCAATAAAAAGTCATCTCTAAACTTTGCAGGCAAGCTAGAAACTATTACATTATACAAGGTCATCAAGATAAGAATAAAATTAATAGATCATCCTTCTGATTCCTGCTAGCTAGTACTTTAGTGTCTTCCTTCTCAATCCTAACACCAGTTCATTTAAAAATCTGCATTTTCACAGAAGTTTGAGCACCATTTTATGTTCATGCATTTTTATTTGCATATTCATACTGAATTTAGAGTTATTTCAAGGAAAATGCCATCAAATAATAATATGAATGTGCTGGAAAGCCCTTTAGGTTTGGAGAGACATTTAAAATTTTTTTATTGTGCTAAAATATATATAACATAAAATTTACCATTTTAAACATTTTTAAAAGATTTATTTTTTTGAAAGCTATAGTTACAGAGAGAAAGGGAGAGACAGATTTTCTTTTTTTTTTCTTTCTTTCTTTTTTTTTTTTTACAGGCAGAGTGGACAGTGAGAGAGAGAGACAGAGAGAAAGGTCTTCCTTTGCCGTTGGTTCATCCTCCAATGGCCGCCGCGGCTGGCGTGCTGCGGCCGGCGCACCGCGCTGATCCGATGGCAGGAGCCAGGAGCCAGGTGCTTTTCCTGGTCTCCCATGGGGTGCAGGGCCCAAGCACCTGGGCCATCCTCCACTGCACTCCCTGGCCACAGCAGAGAGCTGGCCTGGAAGAGGGGCAACCGGGACAGAATCCGGCGCCCCAACCGGCACTAGAACCCGGTGTGCTGGCACCGCTAGGTGGAGGATTAGCCTAGTGAGCCGCCGCGCCGGCCCAGAGAGACAGATTTTCTATCCACTGGTTCACTCCCCAGATGGCTGCAACAGCCAGGGCTGGGCCAGGCTGAAGCCAGGAACCAGGGTTTCATCTGGTCTCCCACATAGGTGGCAGGGGCTCAAACACTTGGGCCATCTTCTGCTGCTTTTCCAACACCATTAGCAAAGAACTAGAAAGGAAGTGGAGCAGCTGGAATACACCCAGTGTCCATAAAGTATGCTGGCATCACAGACAACGATTTAAGCTTCTACGCCACAACACTGGCTACTTAAACATTTTTAAAGATTTATTTATCAATCATTTTTATGCAGTGACAGAGAGAGAAGAAAAGACAGAGCCAGAATCTTCCATTTACTAGTTTACTTCTCAAATGCCCCAATAGCCAGGACTAGGTCAGGCCAATGCCAGGAGCCAGGGACTCTATCCAGATCTCCTACTTGGGTAGCAAGCACCCAAGTAATTGGATCATCCTCTACTACCTTGCATTATCAGGAAGCTGCATCTGAAACAGAGGAGTTGAAACCCACATCAGCACTTTGGATATGGGATGTGTATATCCCAAGAAGCGGCTTAATCTGCTGCATCCACTCTTTTTCACCATTATTAAGCATATGGTGCAGGGGCATTAGGCACAATCATACAGTTGTACAGCTGTCACCATCACCCACCTTCCCTCACTGAAACTTAGTATCTATTGAACAATAACTTCTTTTTTCCCTCTCGCTCCTTATGGAGGAGAAAATCTGTTTTCCAAAAACATTCATTCATAAATTATACCATTAAGTATAACTTAACTAAAGAACTTCAGTATGCCTCTTCTATACTTTAGAAAGAATGCTTGAGCATAGTCATTTTTTTAAAATGTTGCTGATATTAGTGGTATGGAGGTATACACGTTGATAGTACAGAATATATTTTGGATTTTGGGTATATACTTATTTTTATGTATCAGTGGAAATAGTATAAATATGAAAAGTAATAATTTTGCATAGGATCAAGCAATACCTTCTTCTAATGAAAGATTCAGACTAAATATGGGGGGGGGCAATGGGTATAAAACATTACACTGCCATTTGTACACCCACATGACAAGCCTGATCTAGTTGAACAAGAAAGTTTTCAGGTATAATTTTCCTAAGGATGGCTACAAAGGTGTAAGTTCATCTAGACTTTCATATCTCACGCTTTCTATTGCCAGGTTGGTGACAAGTATTTACTAAGAGATGAATAAACACAATGGTAATTCAAAAGGAAAAGTCTATAATTAGTAGTAAAAGGAAATTAAGAAATAAATGAGGAAGAAAGAATCGCTCATGTCATTGAAGAAAAAAATAAGCCTACTCTTGCAAAAATGTTAACATTTTAGGCAAAGAAACACTCACAAAGCACCCAACCTGCATGGAAGTGAGCATATGTCGCTCTGACTTAAATGACCCTTCTCTGTTTGCACTCGCTCCTCAAGTTTAGCAGCCCATGATTACAAAACAGGCTCACATTATGAACAGATCTTTGCTGACCACATGCCCACAGGCCACATTTGTTCCAATCAATCCACATCCAATTGCTGCATGCTATGGCACTCTTTCAGCCAAAATATTCTGCTGCCTGAGTGGACCACATTCATTCACCCAGGCTTTTTCCTTTTCACTCTCAAATGTGCCATGTATCATGAACTCCCAGCCTTCACACAAATTCTGTTGTCTTGCAACACCGTTTTTTGATCTTCAGATAATATATCTGTACTGACAAAACCCAGAAATCCTAAGAAATGATGGTTGGCGGTATAGCATAACAGCAAAGGAAGACATGACCAGACTTTGTGGGACTCTAAATGAATGTAGTTTGAGGACTTACAGGAGTGGTAAAGCAGAGACGAGGAAACTCAGTTTCCAGTGATCACAAATATCCTTATGACAATAAAGCTCACTGGTATCATCCGACACTGCATTATTGTTTACCTCATTTTCTGAAACAAACTAGAAACAATTGCAATAACAACCACTTTAATTTTCTAATATGTTATTAATGCTGATTTTATAGCTTATGCACACTGAAAATCTACATGCAATCTAGAAATTCTTCAGGTGCAGAGTCTTACAGAAACTTCAGTCACTTATTAATGAAAATAAAACAACACACTAAGAATAACTAAGATAAGGATTCCCCTGGAATTCTTTCCTTGCTTCTCTTTAATGCAGATTCTTCTTCATATGCAACTAATATGTTAACTTGAACATTCCATAATAGACAATAACAATAGATGATGATTATTGAGAGTTTACAATGCGCTAGAAACTATCTTTAGAGTTGGACATTATACTGTTCATTTAATTCTCAAAATAATCCTATGAGGTAGGAATAATTATTACCCCCATTTAGTTTACTGTGTAAAGAGAGTGAAAGAGATATTAAGAAACACACCCGGGGTCACCCAGGTCTTAGCCGAGGTCATTAGAAAATGCCAGGTCACACTCTTAATCACCTGGCATAAATGTCAGTATCATTTTCTACACATAAATTGTTTTCATTTTCCAGTGTTACCTGGTTTTTAAGACTATAAAGAGACGAATGACAATGCATGCAGTTTTTTCTCTGACAGGTCTGGCATTTGACAGCTGTGCCTGAGATTTCCACCATCTTGGGGCACTGCTGTTTTGCTGGACAACCTGGAAGTTTCAAAACAGTAGCTGATAGCTCAACAATTTGTTGCACACATATTCTAAGAAATCTCCTGCTAAAGTGACCTCATAAAAGGGTCACTTATCTTCTGCAGTTGGCAGGCACAACCCTGCCTAAAGCACTTCTCGGGATTTAAAGCCAAATCCAGAGAATCACCTTGAAAAACAGAAATTGGATATTCTATCACAACTAGGAAATGGGTACACCTCTTGTTCCCTCATGTACACAGGCATCCTATGGAGAGGAACGGGCACCACTCCAAGTAAAAACAGTTTTTGTCATCAGCAGCCTACCAGAATGAATTGTCAATTTACAAATAATAAGTGACAGGTACAATTACTAGTGTCAATTAAAAATGCTTTTTCATAGGTGAAGGGAGCAGACACCAGTTATGCCTACTAGTGCTCAAAGAGGCCGCGTTGCTGCTTCGTGAGATGTTTTATGTTTTCATTTTTAAAAACTGGCACTCCTGGTATTCACGTAATTTTTATCACTATATTTCTAAATAAATAACATTCAAATTATTTAAAAACACCTAGCAGTGTAAACCTATTAATATCACCCCATATTTGAAAACTTGTAGTTCTGTGTGACTGTCTTAAATAATTTAATGAAAATAGAAAACAATCAGATTATTTCAAGTACAGCACTTTATTTCTCCTTACAGTTATTAATGTAGTCACAGGGAAAATCTGTGAGTAAAAGGCAGGCTTGCTTTATCTGGTAATTCATTTAGAGTCATCTGCATTCATTTGCTGAAAAGGGACCCAGGTGCAAAGCAAAACAATGGAAAATTCAGGGAAATTGTTTTATGGGAACACCATAGTCCAAGACACTGATAACATTTTAAAAGTGGATTTGAGTATTTTATTTGAATTGTTATTAAATAATGACATAGATTCCTGTAACACACAAATCCAGAAAATAATCTCCTTAATTTATAGTGACACCCACTTAAACAAAAACAAAAGTCTTCAAATGTAAATACTTTCTGAGACAATTTCAATTGCATATGATTAGGATGGGCTGCATGCTTGAAATTAGGCAGATAGAGTAAAAAGAAATAATTTCTGAGTAATTTTTATTGTTCTGTTTCATGGATAGAAAACTTTGGTTATCTGTGCTTCTGCTCTTTATCTCACATTCCATATCTGGTCCATGAACAAATATCTTCAAAAGAAATCTAACAATTATTTTATGAATATCCAATAGTCTCTTAGTAGAGTTGTTTGGTTCCCCTATATGTAGATTCCTGTTATCTGCAAATAAGAATAACGTGACTTCCTCCTTTCCAATTTGTATCCCTCTGATTTCTTTTTCTTGCCTAATGGCTCTGATTAAAACTTTCAGTATTATATTGAATAACAATGATGAGAATGGGTATCCTTGTTGGTTCTGGATTTCAGTGGAAATACTTCCAACATTTCCCCATTCAATATGATGCTGGCTGTGGGTTTCTCATAAATTACTTTGATTGTCTTGAGGAATGTTCCCTTTACACCCAATTTTCTTAAGGTTTTCATCATGAAAGGATATTCTATTCAACCAACTTCTTTCTCTGCATCTATTGAAATAATCATATGGTTTTTGTTCTTGTTTGTTGGTGTTATGTATCACATTTATTTGCAAATGCTGAACCATCCCTGCATACCAGGGATAAATTCTGTTGGTCTGGGTAAATGATCTTTCTGATGTGTTGTTGGATTCGATTAGCTAGTATTTTGTTGAGGATTTTTGTATCTATGTTCATCGGGGATATTGGTTTATAGTTCTCTCTGTTATATCTTTTTCTGGTTTAGAATTAGATGATGCTGGCCTCAGAACAAGTCTGTGAGGATTCCTTCCCTTTCAATTGTTTGGAATAACTTGAGAAGAATTGGAATTAGTTCTTCTTTAAATGGTAGAACTGAACAGTGAAGCCATGCATTACTAGGCTTTTTTTATTGGTTGGGTCTTTATTACTGATTCAATCTCCATCTGGTTTATTGGTCTGTTTAGGTTTTCTATGTCAAGACTCAATTTTGGTAGACAGTATGTGTCCAGAAATTTTTTTGGTATATATCACTGTTTGTAGTAATACCTGATGATTCTTTTTATTTCTGTGGTATCCTTACATCTCCTTTTTCATCTCTGATTTAATTAATTTGGGTCTTCTTTATTTTGGTTGGGTGTATCAATTTTATTTATCCTTTTTTAAAAAACAATTCCTCATTTTGCTAATCTTTCATATTATACTTTTGGTTTCAATTTTGTTTATTTCTTCTGTAATTATCTCTTTCTACTAATTTTAGGTTTGGTTTCTTATTGTTTTTCTAGGTCCTTGGGAAGCACTAATAGCTCATTTAATTAATGCCTTTCCAATTTCTTGATATAGGCACCAACTGCTATAAACTTCCCTCTTAATACTACTTTTGCTGTATCCCATTATTTTTGTTATGTTGTATTGTCATATTCATTTATTTCCAGAAATTTGATCTTTCCCTTTTGATTTCTTCTGTGACCACTGCTCATTCAAGAATGCGTTATTTAGTCTCCTTGTGTCGCTCCCCCTCTTCGTGGAGGAGCAACACAGGACCCTGCGCTGTTCTTTCGTCTGCTCGGCCCTCCCCGGGTTTGCTGCTGGTTCTTCCCGGGTTGGCTACTATCCCTTCCACCTCCGTGGAAGGGCAGTTCCCCCTGGCCGCATTCCCCACTTCCGCAGGGGAGCGGCACACCGCCGGCCGGCTTTCTCGAGGGCTGCACGGGTTCCCTTAGATGTTCCCCATAGATGTTCCTGGTGCATGCCGTCTCTCTCCTCCTTTATAGTCCTCTTCCGCCAATCCCAACTCGGCCGCCCACACGCCGAGCACGCTGCTCTCCAATCAGGAGCAAGTCCTACAGTCCATCAGTTGAACTGGAGGCAGCTGTGCGGAAGCTGTTTACTTCTCTCCCAGCGTCATATTGTGGGAGAGCAGATGCATAGAATAAGTCTTAATTCGAGTAACTTAGTCTAGTCCGGATTGCTCCCCACAGATCCCCCTTTCTTTTTATTTTTTAGCGTTGATACGCGCCTGTCTTCGGTGTCCCGCGGTACACACTCTGCTCTACTTGCTAGAGTTGCCACAGGCTCTTACAAGTCCTATCAATCAGGAAAACCGAATCCGGGTCCTCTCTTCGCCATGTTGTGAGGAGGTTTTTAGGCGCTGATGCGTGCCTGTGTTCGGTGCCCTGCAGCGCATGCTCTGCTCTGCTAGAACTGCCTGCAGGTGTTTACAAAACCTATCAGGCAAACCGAATCCAAGCCTTCTCATTGCCTTTTTGTGGGGAGGCCTTACTGATGTTAATTCGTGCCTGTCTTCGGTGACCTGCGGCTCATACTCTGGTCGAGCTTTGCTGGCGCTTACCGCCTTAAATCAGGCAGACCGAATCCAAACCTCCTAATTGTTGCATTGTGGGGAAGCTTTACTGATGTTAATTCGTGCCTGTCTTCGGTGACCTGCGGCTAGCCGCCCAGGTGCTCATAGCCTCACTAATCGGGCAGACCGAATCCAAGCCTTCTAATTGGCATGTTGAGGGGAGGCCTTATTTCTCTCTATTTCTCTATCTCCGGGCATTCCTATTTCTCCCATTTTACTTCTATCTTCCAGCATTCCTATTTCTCTCACTTAACTTCTAAAACTTCTGTTTCTCTTATCCCCGCAGCTTCCCGGCACCTCGCCCCGCCGGCGGGTTCCCGGCTCTGCGCCGCTTCAGCCCACGCGCCTCTCTCATCTGCGCAGCTTCCCGGCTTTGCGCGGCTTCCCGGCTTCGCGCGCTCCGCGGTCTCCACGCTTAACCCTTTCGCGTCTGAACCACGGCCTACGCCAGCGTTCCCTATCTATTCACGCCCCGTGCTCTCTCTGCACGCGGCGGCTTCCGCGAGTAACACAGCGTAGCTTGCGTCTCCGCCACTAGGATTCAATCTAAGTTCCCCGGGCTAGCCTGGCGAATTCAACCCAGCGTACGTCTCCGCCCCACGATTTGGCTTCCCGTCCTTTGCTCCCCGGGCTAATCAGACGGATCCCAATCTGGCTTACGTCTCAGCTTCTGGTTTTAACTTTTCGCCCCCTATTCCCGGGCTAACTTGAGAACCCCAAAGTGGCTTCCGTTTCCGCCTCGGCCTGCCCCCCGCGGCTTCAATTTCCCTAACACTTTTCTCTACCCGGTATGTTTCCCCAAACTTTCCTCCAACGATATTCCTCCCTCATTTCTCCTGGCCTCTCCCCACAGTCCGCGTCCGAGTCTGTTTGTTCTAGCTTTCACTTTCGCTTTCGACCTTAAAGATTTCTCCCAGCTTCCCCACGTAGTCCATATCCGAGTCTATGCCTAGGCTTTCAACAGCTTCTTCCGGCACCCTTTTCGTCCGGCTTTTCCCTAGGCTGTTTGCTAGTCTCTCTCTCCGATATTTTCCCTAGTTCTTCCCGCTTCTTCCCTCCTAAGTTTCATATCCGTCCTAGGTTTCCTATCCGAGTCACGGCACCATTATGTCGCTCCCCCTCTTCGTGGAGGAGCAACACAGGACCCTGCGCTGTTCTTTCGTCTGCTCGGCCCTCCCCGGGTTTGCTGCTGGTTCTTCCCGGGTTGGCTACTATCCCTTCCACCTCCGTGGAAGGGCAGTTCCCCCTGGCCGCATTCCCCACTTCCGCAGGGGAGCGGCACACCGCCGGCCGGCTTTCTCGAGGGCTGCACGGGTTCCCTTAGATGTTCCCCATAGATGTTCCTGGTGCATGCCGTCTCTCTCCTCCTTTATAGTCCTCTTCCGCCAATCCCAACTCGGCCGCCCACACGCCGAGCACGCTGCTCTCCAATCAGGAGCAAGTCCTACAGTCCATCAGTTGAACTGGAGGCAGCTGTGCGGAAGCTGTTTACTTCTCTCCCAGCGTCATATTGTGGGAGAGCAGATGCATAGAATAAGTCTTAATTCGAGTAACTTAGTCTAGTCCGGATTGCTCCCCACACCTTGTTTTCACATACATTCTAAGGATTCTTGAGTTGTTAATTTTCAGCTTCACCCCATTATTGTCAGAAAAAATGCATGGTATGATTTCAATATTTTTTAATTTTCTGAGACTTGTTTTATACCCTAGCATAGGGTGTGTCCTAGAGAAAGTGCACTGATGAAAAGAATGTGTATTCTGCAACTGTGAGATGAAAGCTTCTGTAGATATCAGTTCCATTTGGTTCAAAGTGTAGATTAGTTCTGTTGATTCTTTGCTGATTTTTTGATCTGTCCTTTGATGAAAGTGGGGTGTTGAAGTTTCCTATTACTATTGTATTGAAGTTTATGTCTCCCCTATTAACATTTGTTTTAAATCTATTAACATTTGTTTTAAGTAGCCAGGTGTCCTGGCATTGGGTGTGTACACATTTATTATAGTCACACCTTCCTGTTCAATTGGTCTCTTAATCACTACATAATTCCCTTCTTTAAATCTTTTAACAGCTTTTGTGTTAATGTCTATTTTGTCTGATATTAGGATGGCTACACCTACTCATTTTTGTTTTCTGTTGGCATGAAACATCTTTATCCATCCTTTCAATTTCTTTTTGCATGTATCTTTGATGGTGAGGTGTGTTTCCTGTAGGCAGCAGAGTTTGGTAAAGTGGCAGGATATAAAATTAACACAAAAATCAATAGCCTTTGTACAGACAGAAAATGCCATGGCTGAGAAAGAATTACTAAGATCAATCCTATTCACAATAGCTATAAAATAAATTAAATACATTAGAATACATTTAACCAAGAAAGTAAAAAATCTCTATAATGAGAATTACAAAACATTAAAGAAATAGAAGAAGACAAACACACAAAAAGGAAAAATCTTTCATGTTCATGGATTAGAAGAATTAAAATCATCAAAATGTCTATACTTCTGAAAATAATTTACAGATTCAAGGTAATCCCAATGAAAATACTAAAGACATTCTTCTCAGATTTAGAAAAAGTGATGCTAGAATTCATATAGAAACACAAGGGACCCTGAATAGCTAGAGCAATCTTAAAAAAACAAAAATAAAGCCAGAGGAAGCACAATACCAGATTTTAAGACATACTACATGATAGTTGTAATCAGAACAGCCTGGTTCTGGCACAAAAATACACATGTAGATTAATGGAAAAGAACAGAAACTCCCTGAAAGCCAAGACACTCTGGCCAAAAAAAAAAAAAAAATGACCTAAATGAAAGATCTCCACGAGTGAGATCCCAGTGGAAAGAACAGGTCATCAAAGAAGGAGGTACCTTTCTCTGAAGGGAGGAGAGAACTTCCACTCTGACTACGACCTTGTCTAAATATGATCAGAGTTGGTGAACTCAAAAGGCTTCCATAGCCTTGGAAACTCATGACAATAGCCTAGGGTGATTACTGATGCCATAAACAAGAGTGTCAATTTGTTAAGTCAACAACAGGAGTCACTGTGCACTTACTCCTCATGTAGGATCTCTGTCTTTAGTGTGCTGTACATTGAGATTTAATGCTATAACTAGTACCCAAACAGTATTTTTCACTTTGTGTTTCTGTGTGGGTGCAAACTGTTGAAATCTTTACTTAATATATGCTAAACTGATCTTCTGTATATAAAGAGAATTGAAAATGAATCTTGATGTGAATGGAAGGGGAGAGGGAGAGGGAAAGGGGAGGTTTGTGGGTGGGAGGGAAGTTATGGGGGGGCCATTGTAATCCATAAGCTGTACTTTGGAAATTTATATTCATTAAATAAAAGTTAAAAAAAAAAAAAAGAACAGAAACTCCAAAAGTCAATCCACAAATCTTCAACCAACTAATCTTTGACCAACAATGTAAAGTCAATCCCTGGAGAAAGGACCATCTTTTCCACAAATGGTGCTGGGAAAATTGTACCTCTGCCTGCAGAAGCATGAAAACAAGAACCCTACCTTATATGTTAAACAAAAATTAACTTAAAATAGATCAAGGATCTAAATCTACAACCTTATTCCATCAAATTACTAGAGGAGAACATTGGGGAAACTCTGTAAGACACTGGTATAGGCAAAGACTTCCTGGAAAAGACCCCAGAAGTACAAGCAATCAAAACCAAAATTGACAAATGGTATTACATCAAGCTGAGAAGCTTCTAAATTGCAAAGGAAACACTGTAGCAGCCATTAGGGGAGTAAACCAATGGAAGGAAGACCTTTCTCTCTGTTCTCTCTCTCTCAATGTCTAACTCTGCCTGGCAAATAATAATAATAATAATTTTAAAAAAGTGAAGATGCAACTGACAGAATGGGGGAAAATATTTGCAAACTATGCAGCTGATAAAGGATTAATATCCAGAATCTATAAAGAGCTCAAGAAACTCAACAACAACAAAACAAACAACCCAGTTAAAAATGGGCAAAGAACTCGAACAGGCATTTTTTAAGAGAGGAAGTTCAAATGGCCAACAGACACATGAAAAAATGCTCAGGATCACCAGCTATCAGGGAAATGCAAAAATCACAATAAGGTTTTACTTCACCCCAGTCAGAATGGCTGTCATACAGAAATCAACAAACAATAAATGCTGGCATGGATGTGGGGGGAAAAGTACCCTAATCCACTGTTGGTGGGAATATAAACTATTAAAGCCATTGTGGAAGTTTGGAGATACCTCCAAAAGTTCAAAAGAGATATACCTTTATATGACCCAGCAATCGCACTCCTGGGAATTCACCAAAGGGAAATGAAGTCAGGATATCAAACAGTTATCTGTACCCCTCTGTTTATTTCAGCTCAATTCACAATAGCTAAGAAACGGAATCAAACCAGATGTCCATCCACTGATGACTGGATGAAGAAATTATGGAACATAAATAGTATGGAATACTACTCAGCCATAAAAAGGAATGAAATTCTTTCTTTTGTAAAAAAATGGATGCAACTAGAAACTATCATACTTAGTAAAATAAGCCAGTACCCAAAAGACAAATACCATGTTCTCCCTGATCTGTGATAACTAATAGAGTACCAAAAACCTAATGTATGGGAGTGAAATTAATATTCTGAGATTCAATGAATGTTTATAGTCCTTATCTCTACTGTTAGGAACAGTGTTTTTTCATTTTATTATTTGTTGAACTCTTTACTTAGTAAAGGGCTGATCTTATGAGTATAAAGTAAATGAAAGTGTATCACTGTAGAAATTAAGAAAGGGAATCAATGAGGAAGGAGGAAGAAAAGCAGGAGTGTGGGAGGGAGGAGTGGGGGGAGGGATGGGAAGCATCACTATGTTCCTAAATCTGTATGTTTGAAGTACATGAAATTTGTTTAACTTAAATAAAACAAAATAAAGAAATCTACAATCATTTATTGATGCTCTCACTATCACTAACCTGGTCCAAGGAACAATAATTTCTTGCCTGAATTACAGTGGCAGCCACCTAAGCAGTAATCTTTACCATCTTTTCAATACAGTAGAGTCAGGAATATTCCATTAAAATGAATTGTATTGCAAATTTGGCTTCTGCTTTCATTAAGGACAAAAGCTGAAGTTCTGACAATGCAATGATCTACCGGCTTGCTATATCCACTCTGAATTTTCCTACTTTCCTTCAGTTCTCTCTGAAGCAGGTGCACTGGACCACTGGCTATTCCTTGAGCCTGTCTGGAGGACAGGGCCTTTTCACCACTCTCATCAGACTGGAATTCTCCTCTACAAGAAACTGCATGATCAGCTCCCCTCCTTCCTATCATCTCATCCACAACATCAATCTTATCTCCAACAAATATATACTTCAACACTCTCTTCCTAATTTTATTTTTTCTCCTTCATACTAACCACTCTTTAACCTTGTACACATGTTATTTATTTACCTTAATCATTGCCTGTCTCAAGAGAATGTCAGGTCAAGGAATGTTTTGTTCACTTCTTCCTATAACACATAGCAGGTTCTCAGTCATAAATTGTTAAATGGAATGAGTGAATGAATTCAAGATCATAAACTGTGACCAAAAATAAATAAAAGTATTTATTAAAATACTTCCAGTGAAAGCAAATGAGAATAAGGGGGAAAATTAGATGTACATGTGAGCATTCATTGTCTTTCTTATAAACAACGAATTATAAACAAATTATAAAATGAATTAAACAATTATAAACAAACACTAACTATTCACATGAGGTAAAGCACATGGCTGCCCCAAGGAGTTAAGAAGTACAGCTCAGAAGAACAAGTAAACCATATGGATGATACATTGGGATGGAAGGCACTCAAGCAGGGCCCCAGACCAGAGGCACAGGGGCAGAGCTAAAGGGAGGAATCAGGCTGGAGAGAAAGAAGGTGAAGCCAAGGATGACAAACCTCTTCTTTCATGCTGAGCAAATGGATTTAATCTAGCACCTGGACTGGGGAATTTCCACCAATAAATGATGACATAATAAGATCTCTGTTTCATTAAGGCCATTCACATAAGGATACGCAACATACTGTTATAAAGAGTAGCAAATAAATATAAACCATATCCAACAAACTAGAATCAGATAATAAATCAAGACAAGTCCATATAACAGAATATTAAATACCTTAAAATGATATGTGTAAAGATTTATCAGTAAAAAGTTCCGTTATATATTGTTAGAAAATAATAAACTTTGAGAGTATACTTAGTTTGTTCCCTCTAAATTAAAAAAATGCATCTTTGCATAGAGTTAAGCCTGAAAGGACATATGAAAATGTTAATAGTAGTAATCCCTAGGTTGTATGATTTGAGATAATTTTGCATTCTTTGTTATGGCTTCCACGTCTTGTAAAGTGAACATGCACGGCTTTTGTTAACAAGAAAAAATGACACTTTTCATTTTGAGGGTAAAAAAGGAAGTAACTGAGAGATTCCACTGAAGACGACAGACCTCAGCAGCAAATCCAGGGGGAATATGAAGACAGCATCAAGCGATAGGCAGAAGGTAGAACGCAGGTACAAGGACTGTGAAGTCAGTCAGTCCCTCCTTTTTTACCTTATTTTTCCACATTTCCTTTCTCTGACAAAATATCTGTTCTTTGACCTCAGGGAGAGAAATGAAGGAAATGGAATAGACCAGTGGTTAGCGAGATGGTACATATTTTAAGCTTTGCAAACCCCTTGTCACAACTACTCCAACTCTACCACCTAGAACACAATGAATGGGCAAGTCTGCTCCAATAAAACATTAGATACACAAATATGCAGGGGGTTGGGGTTGGTTTATAGGCTACAGTTTGCTGATCCCTGAAATAGGTCTTCAATCTCCTTCCCCTTTCTCTCTCTTGATTTGTCTTCCACTTTCTTTTCAGGTTCTACCTACCCCACTCTCTCACCAACACTGTTAACTATACTGATATGCTTGCTATCTTTGGTCTTCTTGCCCAGAAAAACTCAAATGCTAGCTTAATCCATCTTTTACATTCTCTACGCCTGGTTGCTAAAGGAGAAAATCTTTCTTTTCCCACTGGTAATATTATAAATCCTAGTCTTCAGTCCCTAACTTTCAACATTTCAAAGAAAACTTCACATTTTCTTAATCAGTTATTTCTCCCATACTCTCTACTAGCAACTTCAAAACTTTTCCAGTTTCCTCAATAATTCTACCCTAGGTTTTGCCACTCTTGGAGCCCTCTTCCATGCCACTCTGGCTGGAGGTCCCTAATAAATCTTGCTTTTAAATCTTTAAGTCTTGCTTTTCTCTTTGCTTTGTCCACTTGGAAATTTTTCTTCCATATGAGACAATGAACCTAGGTAATATTTTTTGCGCTGCCGTTTCACCCACAACATTTTGATGCCATGACTCAGATAGCAACTCCAACGTGACCCAGATCCCACTCAGGTTCAACTCCAACCAGCGTCCAATCATCCCACTAGGCTGGTGAGCATGTGGACAGCTCTCGCTTTTTTTCAAAGAATTTTACTCTCCTCCATAGCAACTCTCATTTTCTCAAAACACACCAGTTGCCTGTCAGCCAGTTAAAAGTGATTAGCACGGCTGTCAGACTTAAGACTCAGAGGCAAGGCTCACTGATTAAAGCCAGAGCAATCCTCTGGAGCTGGGGCTCTGTTTTAACCCCTCTCTTCTCTGGTGTGGATCGGCCATTTGCATGGGACTGGGAGAAGGCCTCAACACAACTGCCAGATTCGGGCTGGGGCAACACTCCAGTGCTTCCAGAAGGTCTCATGGCCGGGCACCAGACCCCCACAGCCAAAATGGTGTTGGGCTGTGAAACACCTCCCCTCCCTCTTGCATGGATTGGCCCTTCTCATGGGACTGGGAGAAGGCCTTGAGACAACTGACAAATCCTGGCTGGGCAACACTCCAGTGCTTCCAGAAGGTCTCATGGCCGGGCACCAGACCCCCACAGCCAAAATGGTGTTGGGCCGGAAACGCACTTCCTACAGGGAGCAAGTCCCCTGCTACTTCGGAGTCCTCAGGAGCAGTAAAGCCAGAGGCTCCACTCTTCACACTTCTCATCTCAGCTCTGGGAATGTTGGTTTGGTCCAACTCAGCTTCCTTTCCTGGGGACCAGCCTGACACGCAGGACTGGGAGAAGGGCTTGGAGTGATCCTGAAATTCAGGCCAGGGCCACTCCCTGGAGTCTTTGAGGGAATCCCTGACTGGATACTAGAACCCAACGATTCCGTGAGGGTGTTGGCCAAGAACTTCATTCGGTTTTTCCTTCCTCAGAGATTGTCAGTGAGACTGGGTGCAGCTTGGAGCGACGCCATGGACTCCTGGCTCCTTGTTTCAATGAGTTTTTCCTTTACCCCAGATCCTGAAAAGATCTCTGTCTCTCTGCTCCTCTAAATGCTTTCCATACCTCACCAGGTCACCCCAATTCCAACAAACTCGATTTCCTGGTCCCATCAGCAGGTAAGTCCTAGCTTTCATTCATTATCTCCAGGTTAAATTTAAGTATCCCTTTTGTAGACAGGTAGTTTCTCTCTCTCTCTCTCTTTCTCTTTTTTTTTTTTTTTTTTTGTCAGGCAGAGTTAGACAGTGAGAGAGAGAGAGAGAGAGAAAGGTCTTCCTTCCATTGGTTCACTCCCTAAATGGCCCCTACAGCTGGCCCTACGCCGGTCCAAAGCCAGGAGGCAGGTACTTCCTCCCGGTCTCCCATGTGGATGCAGGGACCCAAGCACCTGGGCCATCCTCCACTGCCCTCCCAGGCCACAGCAGAGAGCTGGACTGGAAGAGGAGCAACCGGGACTAGTACCTGGTGACCCAACCGGGACTAGAACCCATCGTGCTGGTGCCGCAGGTGGAGGATTAGCCAAGTGAGCCATGGCACCGGCCGCAGACAGGTAGTTTTTCAATCTAGACTCCCCTCAGATGCAGCTCCCCACGTGACCTGAACTCATGCAGACAAGTCTCAGCATGTCTCTGGTATCCGCTATCATCCTTTTCAAGTCTCCTCTTTTGGGTCACTTCTGTCTGGTCCTTCCTACGTAGTATATACCTCAGAGGAGGTTTACTGGGGAGAATTTTATTCCCTCACTATGTTTCTTTGTGACTTCATCTGCCTAGTCACCAACCTAGGTAGTAACCAGGACTGACACTCTCTCACCAAACTCTCACCTTTGTTTGCTAAGGCTCTTGCCATGAAGGCTCATTGTCATAATCAGGCCCATCATATAAGACTCAAGGTTAAGAGGTGTAGTTTAACAATGTTTCCTTATGTATAAGAACAAAGACACAATATATACTTGAACAGTCTAGCACTCTACCAGTAAGAGAACTGATCACTTCCTGCATGTGCCACTTTGACAAATATATACCCAAAGCTAAAGGCATGGAAGGCTGAGTGAGAGTGGGTGACACATGCTAATCCCACCCTCGCCTTCCTCCCTTCCCTGTGGCAGCTTCAGTGCACATCTGGAAGCCACAGGCAGTGAGAGAGTTTTGAGAGATAGCTCAAGCACAGGAGAGATAAGAAAGACCTGAAGTACCTTCTCTTTTTATCCTCTCATTTCAGCCAGGAGGCAAACCATCTACTTTGAGGTATCCTTGACCCCTGAGCGTACAGAAAAACGTCTCATCTTTTTTCTACACCACCACCACCTGGCCTGGTTACAAGCTAGAGGATGAAGTTAGCCTAAGTGAGTTATGAGAAGTGCCAGTACCTCTACTATACTCCCCATCTTGGAACTCTGCCTAACTGGCCTCTTGCCTCTATTTCCCTGCATGAGCTCCAACATGTATTAAATTTTTTTTGCAGAGTGTCACAGCATCCTTGGGTCTATTTAGTGAGCCACCAGGGTCCCTCATCCCCAGTTTGATTATTTTAATCCCAGTGGAGGAGAGTTTTGATCAGGTGACCACTGCCCCCATTGTTATAATTTTGCCCAGGAGGCTTCTAGGCAAGTATTGAGGCCCAATAACCTCAGATGCTATTTCATATACGTGCATTAATGCATATTTGGGCCAGCACTGTGGTGCAGGTTAATCCTCCACCTGTGGCACCGGCATCCCATATGGGTGCTGGTTCTAGTCCTGGCTACTCCCCTTCCAATCCAGCTCTGCTATGGCCTGGGAAAGCAGAAGATGGTCCCAAGTCCTTAGGCCCCTGCACCCACATGGGAGACTGAGAAGAAGAACCTGGCTCCTGGCTTTGGATTGGCACAGTGCCGGCCATAGCAGCCATTTGGGGAGTGAACCAATGGAAGGAAGACCTTTCTCTGTCTCTCCCTCTCACTGTAACTCTACCTCTCAAATAAATACAATCTTTTCAAAAAATGCATATGATGAAGTCTTGGACTTTTTGAGACAGCTCTTGACTCATCACTGAGGCTGGTTTGACTGAGCCCCATGATTAGACATTTTCAGTACTGGCTTTTGGTCTGGGGTACAAGGTCATTGTCTCTTTGCAGGGCCTCCAGTTTATTCCTCCAGGTTGTCTCTTCACGGGTTCTTACAGGAGCCTCCTTGTAGGTCATTGCCCTTTATTCTGTCACCTACCAGATTCTCCTCCTTAGGAATCTCTCCTGAGTGGTCCCAATCTGCTCTGATGCATGCCCTCTGCCATTAAACCTAACATAATGGTGAACAATACCCAGTGGACTTCTTGTCCCTGGCACATTGGCCCCTAGCCCAGAGTCACCCTTGAGAGCTGACTGGTAGCTGCTGAACCTTTTGTTTCAGAGGCAGTCCCAAGTAGCTGACTGTTGACTGGGCATTGCTGGCCCAAGGTGTTTTTCTTTGGGTAAAAAGAGAACTAGACTCAAATTCAATTAGAATCTAAAAACATGTCTTTGGTAAATAACAATCTCATTCATGAGAATTTGGTTCAGCTGCAAATGGATACTGGGTTTAAAGGAATTTCTCTCTTGAATCTAGGAAGATCACTGCCTTTACAAAATATTGCTTTGTAACTTGCCAAATTTGTTTTGCAACTTGGTTTAACAGGTTTCTGATGAAATAGCAATAGGTAATCAGTGCTTGTTATTGCCTCCCTAGGGTGGATTTTGCAATCTCTGGTTTAATGTCACTGATTTACAGCTAGAGCTTTATAAAAAAAAAAAGAGAGAATTTCATATAAATGTAATTTTGACTTTAATTCAAATAGAGGTATGATATAATAACAGCATCTTCAGTCATCCAGGTGTAATTGCTAAATGTAAATTGGGTAAAGCAAATAAGATAAATGTGTCTAAACGTAAACTCTGGTACTCTCAGCACTTTATATTCTATAGAAAAACTATTTGGGTTTGCTAACATATGTTTTCATAAATTGTTCACATGAAAATAGTTCAACACTGCTTAAAAGTAACTAACATTGAAATTCAATGTGTTATCTTATTTAGAAAATGTCTTAATTTGGAAATTTTAATATAGATTTAGAATCTGATCCTCTGTTAAAGCAATGAGGTTTCTGCAATGCATATGTTAGAAAATATTTTTAAACAGTATTAAAAACTTTAAAAACTGCAGCATTTCCTTTTAATAGCTTTTGTTTAATTGATGACTCGCTGTCAGTTTCCTAGCCAGGTTCAGTAAGCTAGTTACTCCTCCCTAGTTCGGACTCTTAAAATTGTTCCAAGTTATGGGATGAGTTCATGTGCTCTTACATTTAAGGTTTTATTTCTGATTCTTAGGATTACCAAAGAGACAGATTTGTGATCTGTTGAAGTAATCTATTGTGTTCTCTTAATGTCTGTTAATTTCTGATTGTTTAAAAATAGCTCAGTTTTTTTTAAATTAAGAATTATAGTTGGTCTGAATATATATACATTCTAAAACATTTGAGTAATCACTTTGTAACAATGAGCAAATCTGGTCTATATTATGTTGTGATGCTAAGGGATCCTATTTCTACTGGATATTCTAAACCTTCTTGGCATCTCTGACAGGCATTCAAAAAATCAAAGTTCCAAATTTCTTGGATTTTGATAGTTCCAGTTGGGCCCCTGAAAATGTCAAAGGATATATGTTTCATCTTGCAGACACACCAACTTATAGGGAGGGCTATTTGGATTATATTAAAATTACTGCCAAGGTGTGAAGTGGTGCTAAATTTTAAGTCTGATAATGTAAAATGCTACTGATACAAATGTCCAAAAGTTATAAAAATCTAATGATCTTGTGTTGTTACCAGACATGATGGTTATCTTAATGAGAAAGGCCTAGAAAGTTTAAATATTTTATAAAATCCTACAGGTGCCTTCAAAAATACTGTGTAGAGTAAGCAAGTTCCCCTTGTTGGTTAATGAGTTTATAAATTTAAACATGGTTATTTAGAGTCTTCTGTCATCCAAAGCTTAGATTCTCCAAACGCTAAAATCAGATTTACTGCTCATGAAGTTAAAACACTGTTGGTTCTGTGTTTAAATGTGTCTTCTCTTAGGTTCTCTCAGGTTCCAATACATTGACCTGTATTGTATGCAATGCTCTGGGACACTTCTGTAAGCACATAAAGCCAATAATAGACTAGAGGTTCCAACTGAGACAAAGTATGGTTAATTCAGGTTTCTAAGAACAGGAAGTAATTCTAATCAATTGATGGTAATTAAAAAAAAAAAAACAGCTAAAGATTTTTAAAAACTATTATTGAAACTGCTTTATTGTTCTGTCTTATATGTTGTGTTATATGTCCGCACATACTGTATGTCTAGATGGGAAAATTTATTTATTAAGAGCTCTGTTTTATTAGCTTATAGATAAATGATTGCTCATAAATGTAAACTGCTAAATTAATTGATACATTTTGGTTCACATGACCTAAATAAATCTCTGTATCAGATGTTTTAAATTAATTGATAGAAAGAAACTAAAAATGTTTAAGTCACTGACATGTTTGTACTTGGGTTTGCTGGTCAAACAAGTTAGACTTGTGTGAGATATTTAAGCGATGTTTCCAAATATACATTTTTTTTTTTTTGACAGGCAGAGTGGACAGTAAGAAAGAGAGAGAGAGAGAGAGAGAGAGAGAGAAAGGTCTTCCTTTGCCGTTGGTTCACCCTCCAATGGCTGCTGCGGCCCGCACACCGCGCCGAACCAAAGGCAGGAGCCAGGTGATTCTCCTCGTCTCCCATGGGGTGCAGGGCCCAAGCACTTGGGCCATCCTCCACTATCTTCCTGGGCCACAGCAGAGAGCTGGACTGGAAGAGGAACAACCAGGACAGAATCCAGCGCCCCAACCGGGACTAGAACCCAGTGTACCGGTGTCACAGACGAAGGATTAGCCTAGTGAGCTATAGCGCTGGCCGGAATACACATACTCTTGTCTTGAAATTTATGGAAGGCATTGGATCTTCTGGTAAATGTTTTGATAAGTTGTTACTTAACAGTTAATGCTGCTTGCTAGGTTTTCATCTGAGATTAAGTTATTGACAGTAAGCAATCTGGAAGCCTGACTTCTTCCTTCATTTCTCTATTCTCAAGATGAGAAACTGACTCTATACTGAAGGACTCTCCAGGAGGTACAACTTGATCTTCAGAGCTTATAAAAGGGATGGCTAACATCTTCTGTAATAGCATAGCCAAAATGAGAGCTTAAATTGTGATTTCACAGCTGGATTTACTTTGCCATGGGTACAGTAAATAGGCAAAACCTCCCTTTCAGACCAAATGAAGGGAGAGAAAGTTTTACTAATGACTTCAGGTTTTATAGATAAGGTGGCTATCATGTTTGATATTAAAGCAAAGTCATAGCTTTCCTCATGGATATTGCCCACCTCACAGAAAAACCACTATCAGAACATGCCTATGACTATAGATTTCCATCTTAGGCCACGAAAGCTTAGGAATGGGACTGAGCACCACCTGGACTAGCATCCTCTTAAAGTCTGCCTCATGGTCTCCTTGACCAAAAACCAGGAGGAAAGAGGAGCAAGCTAGGCAGCAGCAGCAATGTAAAGATGGGTGGCAGGCCAATTAGTGGCTGCTGTACAGTGATCTGCCATCAAGGAGACCCAACAGGCCAGTCTACCACAAACGGCATGGCATTAGTTTTTGATGTGCAAAGCGAGGGCTTCAGATGGACACAGAAATCAGCCTTTGGAGAGCCCTGGCAAATCTGCCAGCCAAGAGTTGGATCCCTGGAAATGGAACTGCCCTGGAGTCGAAGGACTCCCAGGTCAGACTCACAGACATTGTCGGCTCTAAGCTCAAAAGCCCTTCAGACAGCCCAGCTTTCAAAGTAACTGCCACTATTGAGGGGATGCCAAGAAGGGTCAGTAACATAGCAGGCAGAACTGTAAACTTCCTTTTAGAGATGCCACCTACCCTCAATTCAGGCCAGCTCTCCTCCCAGACAAGCTGGGTAATGGAAGTCAGCGGAGTACCTTCCCTAAGGAGGCTCACGCCTCCCTTATGATGTACCTCATGTGAAGAGACAGACAGGTCTGGGCCTCATACTTGGCCAGGCCTTAAAGCCCACTTGACTATGATCAAGCCCCTTCTGTCAGTGTCTATTTGCCTCTCAATGGGAAAACTTGCTTGGGACTTAGCACCTTTCTTAGGTTCTCTAATAATGATTCTGTCCTTGGTTTTAGACCCCGTGAGTGAGTTTCATCTGCTTGTTAGATTCATTCTCTCCAGACTTGAAACAATGGAATTGTAGGTGGCCATGCACATGAAACCTCAGATGGAAGCAGTCTCTCCAAGCTGGCACTGCACCCTCTGGAGAGGCCACCTCCTGCTGGAACCCTGTCTTGACTGCCATTCCCAACAATGCCCCTTTTCAGCACAAAGCAGCCACAGCAGTCAGCACCCAGTACCCCTAACAGAAGTTAGGGTCCATTCTTCTTGGAGGGGAAGGTGAGGAGTCCCATGGGTTAACAGACAGTCAGGATGATCCCAGTGGAAACTGAGGGTGCTGAAATCTTTAGCAAGATAAAAAGTGCCTGCCTGCCCGCCCACTCCTTGTGAGCTTCCAACCTTATCATAAGAATAGCAAGGGAGTGGTGATTCTTTCTGAGCTCCCTGGTCACTGTAAAGCAAACTAGGTGTCCCACCCTTCTGATGGCTCTTTATCATGAGCAAGCCAGACAGGATAAAGGACTGCAAATCAGGTCTTTTAATGGGTTTTGTCCCCACCTGGTAACTGAATGTCAAGGTTTTTTTTCTTCCTCAAAACTATTCTTAAAAACCCACTACCACCAGCCCCCCACCAGGTTTTGTTTCTCTTGGAGCCCCCCTCCATGCCACTCTGGCTGAAGGTCTCTGATTCTAATAAATCTTGCTTTTAAATCTTAAAAAAAAAAAATAAAAGAATTCTACCCTGCTGCTAGCCTGCTTGTTCTCAGCATATTATCTCTTATCTTATTTCACAGACAAAATATAATATCAAAAGAAAACTCCCTAAACATTTTGTTCTCCCACCTACAAATGTTTTGCCATTCAAATCTATATTCCCTTCCCCTTTATCTTACTGCAAGAGGTTTGTTTCTCTCTTCCCTCCTGTGCATTTTAACTCTTCTTTATCTGTACCAGTTCCTTTCCACCAGCATTTTAATGTGCTCAGATTTAAAAGAAGTAAGAATAGATGTGTGCTGGTATGTCTATAGGGTATATATGAGGGTACTTCAACAAGCTCATGGGAAATTTGTAGTATGAAAGTCATGTAACACATGAAGACCTCCACCTCTACAACTCAAGTGATGGGTGCTCAATGATTCTTAAGGTGTTGACATTGCATACTTGCCACCGAAATATTTAACCTTTATCTTTATACAACAAAATAAACTTATCTTCTAACACCATTTCTCCGTGAACCATTTAAAGTACCCTCATACATAGCCCAAAGTTTCATTAACAATTTTTATCCTTACTGCATGTGATATCCTCTATTATTGTTCACTGTGTAACACTTCATTTTTCCCTGTTTTATGACCAAGCTCCACTCAATTTATTTTATTTTTTTTAAACTTTCATTTAATAATAATAAATTTCAAAAGTACAACTTCAATTTATTTTATCTCCAATTTATGGGTATGCCTGAGAGAAACTTGCATATATGCACAATAGGACATTCCAAATCCTTATGGTAATGCAGTATTCACACTAAAAATAATCAACTCAATAATGGATATATAAATTGCTATGTGCTTACCATATTTTTTAGTGTGGGTGCAGGGACCCAAGCACTTGGTCCATCTTCTGCTTTCCCAGGCCATAGCAGAGAGCTAGATTGGAAGAGGAGCAGCCTGGACTAGAACCGGTGCCCCTATGGGATGCCAGCACCACAGGCAGAGGATTAACCTATTGCACCATAGCGCCGGCCCCATAACAACATAATTTTTTAACTCCTGTACTTCTCTCTTTGCAGAATGACCTTTGTTAAGTTCTTCAACTGCATCGTTACACTCTCTCCTTTCCCTTGGCAGGCTCAGTTCCACACCCGTTTAATCTTCAGCTCAGCCAACAACTTCTCTGACCACCTCACCACAACCTATTTAACCATTTCCCCCTGTTATTATTCTCATCTTTTGCCAGGTATTTCCTTCACAGTACTAGGAATATGCTTGTGTGATTATTTGATTAATATTTATCTTATTCAATTCACTGTTAAGCTCCACAAAAGGTCCACATCTGGTTCTTTACCTCATGTCTTAAATGCCCAACATAGGGTTGGGGACAGACTAGGTCTCAATAAACAGTAATGACTGTCCAGCTGAATAAATGAGTATTATAAATGGAATGCCTTTAGTTGGGTAAGGGATGGAACTAGTTGATCCCTAAGGGTTAACAGAAAGTTGAGCCATGTAGTTATTGCTTGATTCATAAGTCTTTACTTAGGCTCACAGTGTTAAGAATTTTTTATAATTCTAGATCTCTTACCAGCCCCAGGTAAGGTTAGGACACATTAATTTTCTTCACCATATAGCCTCCATAGTAAATAATGTTCCTTGATAAATATTTGTCATGCAAGGAAAGAGTCTAAACAAGATGGATACAGTGGCCAACATACAAATATAGAAAGTTAAGCAAAATGCAAAGTAGGTTACTCTGCCCTGCAGTGAGCCATGCCTGGTCAGACAAACCTGCTGACTTTGAACTTACAAAGTCTAAGACACAGAAAGGACAGGAGGGGTTAAGGAGCAGGTGAAGGGCTAAACTGATTATTAATTTTTTTAAACTTTTATTTAATAAATAAAAATTTCCGGGTCGGCGCTGTAGCTCACTTGGCTAATCCTCCGCCTACGGCGCCGGCACCCTGGGTTCTAGTCCTGGTTGGGGCACCAGATTCTGTCCCGGTTGTTCCTCTTCCACTCCAGCTCTCTGCTGTGGCCTGGGAGTGCAGTGGAGGATGGCCCAGGTCCTTGGGCCCTACACCCATGTGGGAGACCAGGAAGAAGCACCTGGCTCCTGGCTCCGGATCGACGCAGCACGCCGGCCTTAGTGACCACTTGGGGAATGAACCAACGGAAAAAGGAAGGCCTTTCTGTCTCTCTTTCTCTCACTGTATAACACTGCCTGTCAAAAAAAAAATTTTCCAAAGTACAGCTTTTGGATTACAGTGGCTTTTCCCCCCCATAACCTCCCTCCCACCCTCAACCATCCCATCTCCTGTTCCCTCCCCCATCCCATTCACATCAAGATTCATTTTCAATTCTCTTTATATACGGAAGATCAGTTTAGCATATATTAAGTAAAGATTTCAACAGTTTGCACCCACACAGAAACACAAAGTGTAAAGTACTGTTTGAGTACTAGTTATACCGTTAATTCACATAGTACAACACATTAAGGACAGAGATCCTACATGAGGAGTAAGTGCACAGTGACTCCTGTTGTTGATTTAACAATTGACACTCTTATTTATGGTGTCAGTAATCTCCCTAGGCTCTTGTCATGAGTTGCCAAGGCTTTGGAAGCCTTTTGAGTTCCCCAACTCCGGTCTTATTTAGACAAGGTCGTAGTCAAAGTGGAAGTTCCCTCCTCCCTTCAGAGAAAGGTACCTCCTTCTTTGACAGCCCGTTCTTAAAAAAAAGACCTAAATATTATTGTTAATATTTATGGGGACAGGTGCCAATATGTCTTTTTTCAAAAACATTATCTTACTTAATTCCATAGCAATTACATAAAATAGGGACTATTGCTATCTTCATTTTTCATGTAAGGCAAATGAGGCACAATGTCCTTAAAAGACCTATCCAAGGTTATCCAGTAGGCAGGTGGCAGGGCTGAGATTAGAAATGATCAGTGTGCCTTATATTCAACCATACAATGATGCCTCCTTAATGAAAGTATAGCTTAGGAAAGGAAGATTTAAGGCAAGTGTTATGATATACAAAAATAAAAGGTCTGTGGAGGTCAAAATCTATCATCATTAAAGGGTTAGAGTAATACCCAGGAGTATCATCCTGAGAAAGATTAAGTTTTAGAACAACCTTTCTGATCCCCATCAAACCTTAAATGTTATTTCTTTTAGAAAGACAAGTTTTTAGCCGGCGCCGTGGCTCAATAGGCTAATCCTCCACCTTGCGGTGCCGGCACACCGGGTTCTAGTCCCGGTCGGGGCGCCGGATTCTGTCCCGGTTGCCCCTCTTCCAGGCCAGCTCTCTGCTGTGGCCAGGGAGTGCAGTGGAGGATGGCCCAGGTGCTTGGGCCCTGCACCCCATGGGAGACCAGGAAAAAGCACCTGGATCCTGGCTCCTGCCATCGGATCAGCGCGGTGCGCCGGCTGCAGCGGCGGCCATTAGAGGGTGAACCAACGGCAAAAGGAAGACCTTTCTCTCTGTCTCTCTCTCTCACTGTCCACTCTGCCTGTCAAAAAAAAAAAAAATAAAATAAAAAAAAAAAAAAAAAAAGAAAGACAAGTTTTTCTGAATATGGTCTTACGTTGACAGTTTCATCTCCAGTATCTGTCATAACTGTCCGACTTATCCCTGCTGCCCCATGCACATCTGAATCCTTAGTGCCGTTGTAATTAAACAAACCGACATGCAAGCCTTTAGGACAAATAATCGCAGTCTTAGGAAAGCATGGTTCACTGCACTTGGTAACGCCTCATGCCACGTCTCCATGCTTCCTGAGAACCACTTGATGCCCTTCCCCAACTGGCCATGCCCACCACTGCGGTTAATGACTCACAAATTCCCATCTCCCTTCTCAGTGTTGATAACCCTGACATCCTTTCTCTATCTCTGACGTCCTAACATTCAGATGTTTGCCATGCTAGCATACGTCGAAGACATCATGTGCAAAGTAAACGACCGTAAACCTACATATTTCTTCTTAATCACGTGATTTAGAAGAGTGTTTTCATGAGGGCTGTAGGTGGCACTGGAAAAGGCATTTTCTGATAAAGCACTGAGACCAACATCACACATAGAGTGGGTCCTTGAGTCAACAACATCTATCAATGCATACATCGCACCTAAAACTTTCTAAAATAATCAAGTTCAGAGTCTACTGCAGTAGGACACATGATCACAATTTCTTTGCCCAATGTGAAAAAAACAGTAAATGAAGTTCATGTATATAAAATCTTTGTTTACAATAAGGAAGAAATTAGTTAATGATAAAGTTTTATTTTTATTCTTGCTTTTATTAATGTTGGAATGGTGTGCCAATTAAGTACTGTGTCCACATTTTGTCTGCTTTCCACTTTTTTTGAATTCCATGGCTACCCAATGCAATGCAAAGCATAAGGACCACCTCAAAATGTTCTGTTTAGCACCTCATCAATCCTAGTAAACACATGAATTTTTCAAGTTCAGTGGGTTGTGTTTGTCAATACATTTATCTTCTTGATTTGAGGGACTGCATTTGGAGATTATTATTTTCTTTCATCTTTACTGAATTAATCTAAAGAACTGCATGAATTGATGTTCTAGTGATGACACATCAAGAAAAAAGGATGATGCAAGAGAACAAGCACTCTAAAGCTTTCATTTCAGTTAAATGATGATCTTAGTAATAGAGTAGCTCATATCTTTTCATTGTTAAAATCTTAATTGTGAAGAAATCTATGTCTTCAATATATCTCATATGCTCATGAAACTATGAATAATCCTTAATCTTTTTCCATTTTATGATGAAGTTCAATTATAGAATTATTCAGGCAGTATCCATTATTTCCTTGGAAAAATACTTCAGGAACACTAAGCATTTCCTGAGAAAAATTATACTTAGTACATCAAAATGTTGCCTACAAGCAATGTATCTTATTACTTAAACCAACAGCTAATGAGCACTCTCCTAATTAGGCCCTCAGCTAGGTATATTCCAAAGACATCTTATACCTCTTGTTCCACATGCTCTTCTAGAACTTTCACATTGCTCAACTGAAAGACAGTCCAATTCCTCTCTTTTTGATTCTGGGTGAATCTGTGAACTGCTTTTAACCAATATAACATAGTAGAAGCATCAGTGAGTGTCTGTTTGAGGCTAGGTCACTAGAGGTAATGTGGCTGGGATTTAGGCAGAAACACTTGGGCTTGGACTCCTGAGTCCAGATTCCTCCAAGGTCACTATGCAGTGAGGAAGTCCAAAATAACCTACACAGAGAGACCACACCCCTGAGACTACCTGAGCAAAGGACAGAAGTATCCAACCAGCCTCCAGCCGTTCCAGCTCCAACCGCTGCCTACAACCACAGGAGAGCCTGAGGTCACAACTGCACTGTGGGGCCTTTCTTGAATCATTGACCCACGAAAACTCTAAGTTATAATTAAATAACTGTAGGGCTAACATTTTAACTAACCGTTACTGCTAAGTTCTAGGGCGATTTATTATTCAATGATAGTAACAAGAATAAACTTGTTTTAAAGGTTTAGATTCTCTAGCAATCTCAAAATCTCTGCACAAGGGTAGTCAGGCATTGGTATTTATAAAAGTTTCCCAATTCCAGAAACCCCAATTTGATAATATAGTTTGATGAATACTTTTATATTAGGGGAACTTATACTCAATCACATTTGACATGGCATCATACCACCCAATAACAACTGAACAGATGACTCTGTTGCCCTAGAAACACGTTAATCAGACTTTGGTGAGGTATACTGAGTTAAAAATGACGAATGATGAGATTAAATTCATTTGTACACACAGTTGAAGTATAAAAAGTGTTGAATTTCTGTAAAGATTCTTATTCACTGATCTACAAACATAAAAAATTGTATGATCTGTATTCTTCATCTGGATATTTGTAATAATTTACAATCATAGGAGTATTGTACAAGTAGCAATTAAAATTTGTTCCTCATGAAAAGTTTTAGTTCTCATAATGAACATTTAAACAAAATAGACCAACACATGAATACTCATTTAAAACAGGAAAGAAGAAAAGCTTATTTCCAAGTGGCAAATTATCTGTCTTCTCAATGCAAAACAGTTTATAATTTAAGTATTTTATTAAATTAAATGTGCTTAAGCCCTTTAACTCTGGTGTGATGGACTCAGCTATAAATGAGTCCTTCAGCACTCCACACCTGGTTGACACTAATTACCTGAGACATTACCCCCACCCCAACTCTCAGTGCTTCAGGAGTGCCTTCCTAGTTTCGGGGGTGTAAGGCCCAGTTGGTGGCCTGACACAGGGGAGTGTTTAACAGCTGTTGGTTCATCCAAACTGAAGTAGGCCCCTGCGATTATGACACCCAGGCCAGCAGAGACAGTGAGACAGTCAGTTGCACAAAGGTCCTTTTCACGACCGAGTATTTCCATGAAGCTCATTTAGTAATTTACTTCAAGTCAGATATATTTTCATTCATTTTCAAAAGCATTCACATTCTCAAAATAGAAACAAGTCAATTGTGAAATCCTAGTCACTTAATGTCTATGGGGGAAAGATTACAAAAAAAGTTCAATTTTTCCCAGGAATTTACTACAAAAGCATGGTCAAGAAAAATTCAGACTAAGAGGATTTCCAAATAAAATCAGTATAACCAAATCATGATTAAACTAAATCACAAACTTAATTTTCACAAATGGGTTTTTAGAACCTCCAGTTAATATATTGTTTTCAAAAGGAGGATGGGTTGGACACTTTTTTAAAATGTCTAATTTGTATTAGCTGTGATTATTTGCATACATGTTTCAAATCCTTGAAAGCAATTTGTTTTTACACAGATTAATACTGTCATCTGAAGACTTATTCTTGCTCTTAAATTACTTGGCAAAGAGGTTGCTTGATAGGTAGCCTAATGTTTATGCTATGCTGAGCCAGTGACATTCAAATGTCTCAATTAGGAAAGCCTGAATTAATGAGACTTCATTATTCTACCAGTATTTTAAATAGAGTATGCTGTCAAGTGTAAGTATTTCCAAAGACTGATCTTCACTCACACAAAGGGTATTGTTAACGCAGAAAGCACTTATCTAAGATTTTATTTATCCATAGGCATGTTAACACAAAAATAATGGGAATTTTAGCTTCATTTGCTTCAAATATTAAGTCTTAAAAGTGTTTTCTCCACGTTATGATTGAAGATAAATATATATATTTCTTCTACTCTAGGACAATTCTAATATCAGTTCTTGGAGCAATACTTAAATTTACTACTTTTACATTTCATTACACACTAAATTATCAAAATAAACATTAAGGATTATGAATGCTTAGCTTTTAAATGACTGCTTCTGCACATATTGTTTCTTTATAAATTGCTGTTTTCATTTTAAAGGTAATCACTCATAGAATCATACAGTAACAGATGTGATGATGTGGAGAGTACAAATTTACTTACACTATACAATTCAATGTTGTAAATGTGTTTCCCTGTAATTAATCTGATCTTGCTCAGGAATCCTCCTCAATAGCCAGCTCTTTATGAGCTCCCAGGAACTCCTACATATCTCTTTCACTCCTCAGAGTATCAGGCCACTCTTTCCACTTCCCTTGCCATCTCCATGTTGCCAGTGGACAACCTAGTCCAGTAGGTCTCCCATTCCTGCCTCCACCTGTAAGACCAATCCAGGGTTCAGAGGAAATCAAGCATAAATTTCCCTTGTTTATTAAATTCCTCATTAGCCTATTTAATACTTCTACTCCAAGAGTCAACCAATATGGAGCAAGGATACCTGTGACAGTCATGAACTGCCCGCCTGCTCTAACTTTGCCTTTCTCTCCCACCCTCACTGCACCCAGATGAAAGAGGTAGGCTAAGGGTTGGCGCTGTGGCATAGCAGGTACAGCTGTCACCTGCAGCGCCAGCATATGGGTGCCGGTTCTAGTCCCAGCTGCTCCTCTTCCAATCCAGCTCTCTGCTATGGCCTGGGAAAGCAGTGGGAGATGGCCCAAGTCTTTGGGCCCCTGTACCTGTGTGGGAGACCTGGAAGAAGCTCCTGGCTCCTGGTTTCAGATTGGTGCAGCTCCGGCCATTGCAGCCATTTGGGGAGTGAACCATCGGATGGAAGACTTCTCTCTCTTTCTCTCTGCCTCTCCTCCTCTCTCTGTGTAACTCTTGACTTTCAAATAAATAAATAAATCTTTAAAAAAAAAAAAAGGTAGGCTTTTTATCTTCTCCTTCACTATAGATCTGTTACAAACACATCATGCACTTTAATTGTGCTGGCACTTTGCACTGCCTTTGCATCAGATGTCATAATGGCAGATGAAGTACAAGAAACACTGGGTTACTGACACCTGAGCTTCAATCGGAAGGAATGGGCAAAGCTACTGGCAAATATGTGGGCAGCAAGGCCCACTCTGTATGACCACCAGTGATTTCAGTTCAGACTGAACTTCCCATTTACAGGAGGCACATCAGCATGCTAACACCAAAAATATCTCCAATACATCACTCCAGTTATTGACTCCCAGGTCCCATAAGATCATGCTCAACTCAGCTGAAAGAAATGAGAGCCCACAAATGAATACAGACTCTTCTGTCACAAGGCAGCCTGACACATACATGAAGGGAGCTACATTGTGTAACTGTCAGTACATTTCACGTCCCTGTAGATACACACTCAGTTACGAGAAAACCACTCTTCAAAAAATGTTCTCAGGTTTGTATGTTAGTTATTAGTTATCTTAGTCCAGATCAGGAGCCATCTTCACAACAACAGTGAACATGGCCGGAACTGCACAGTGAGAGAGAGTAAACCCAAACTCAATGCCATGCAATGCAGGTTTAGGTTTGATAACTTCCTTTTCTCAGAGGGTAAACCCAAAAGTGCAGAGCTCAGGCTAGGTCCAATCTGAGATATACGTGAGCAGCCTGAAGGACACTTCAGGGAACAGGGACAGAGGTCACCGTGCATCATGTACCAGTCAGAATGTTCCTTGGCTGGATACCGCAACCTCCTTTTCTCATGCAGCTGCAGGCTCTATCTGTCCTTGAAGGCACATATTTTGGCCACCTTTTTAATATGGACTATTCCTTCAGATTATGTGAAACATGAGTATTATCTCCTTTAAGGAAAATATATTTCCTTGAACTAACCTTGTTCTCCTAGCACTAACCCCTGGGAAAAGCAGCGTGCTGTGATTGTGCGAATCTAAAAGCCCTTGTAAACCTGATAACATTTGACTATTGCTCTGACGGTAGTCTCTGCCCTTCTTTTTTATTTTTTTATTTTTTATTTTTGACAGGCAGGGTTAGACAGTGAGAGAGACAGAGAGAAAGGTCTTCCTTTGCCGTTGGTTCACTCCCCAAATGGCTGCTACGGCTGGCGCACTGTGCTGATCCGAAGCCAGGAGCCAGGTGCTTCTCCTGGTCTCCCATGCGGGTGCAGGGCCAAAGCACCTGGGCCATCCTCCACTGCCTTCCTGGGCCACAGCAGAGCTGGCCTGGAAGAGGAGCAACCGGGACAGAATCCGGCACTCCAACCAGGACTAGAAGCCGGGGTACCGGCGCCGCAGGCGGAGGATTAGCCTAGTGAGCCGCGGCGCCGGCCTCTGCCCATCTGTCAACTCCCAGATCCAAACCTCGCTGGAAAACAGCACACAAAAGTTTTCCCAACAACTTAAAACAGTAATATTAATATCTAAGTTGTGAAAAAATAACCAGAAATTAAAATACTGGTCAAAAGTATATGTGATTTCAGAAAGACTGCTTTCAGGATGATGGTAAAGGCATTCATTGATTTCAAACTTAAAATATGTTTTAAAAATATCTAAGCAACCATTGTAAGAAAAATGCAGAATATAAAACTCCCAAGTGTCTAGAAAATTAAAATGGGATTTTAAAAAAAGACAAAACTCATCCCATGCAAAATCGCAAAAAAGGGAGGAAGAGGAGGAGGAGGATACGTTGATGACAGGGAGGAATGGAAAATGAAGAAAGAAGAAAGAAACTAAGGTATATAATAAGGTGGCAGAGGACAAATGCTAGCATATTAATTATCTCTACAAGAATAAAGGGACAAAATTCTCCAAATTAAATTCAAAATAAGAAATAAACTCATAATGAAGTTATATGCCCATTACAAAAAATGTAATGTGTATGAATGAAATTAACATTTTGAGTTTTAGTTATTGATTATAGCCCTTATCTCTAATGTTGAGGAACAGTTTTTTTCTTCTTCTTACTCTTTGTGGAATTCTTTACTTAGTGGAGGGTTAAGCTTACAATTATAAGATAAACTGAAAGTATGTCATTGTAAAAAATAACAGATATAAGAAAACGCTAAAAAACTCCAAACTAATTATATTAATATCAAACACAACAGGTGTAAGGCAAAAATTAAAAATTAGAGCTAAAAAGTTCTGTAACAGTACAGTTTTAATATATCACAAAGGAATACACAAATGGACACTGTCTGCAATGTAAAAAACAACACAGAGATTCTTCAGAAATTTCAGTGATAATTAAGGGGTAAAATTAATAAATTATAACACACTTTGGAAAAAGCATGAAATGGAAACATTTCTTTAAAAATACCACTTAAGCAAAACTGACTCAAGAAGAAGTGGAAAACCCAAATGGTTTGTGCAAGACTGATTTTTAAGGTGAATCCTGTGAGGAAAACACAAGGAAAAATTACTCAATTCTTTCTAAAGGCTGATTAAACAAAACTATCAACACACTGAATTCAGCAGTGGATTAATGGCTAAACATTATGAATTATTCAGACCTACCTACAAATCATACCTTGTTTAATTAGGAAACCAACTAATGTAATTCATTAGATTTATATATTCATATGTATAACTTTTATTCAGTCATAGGTACATAAGTGTAAAGCCACATAATTTCAATAAATACAGAAAAATACTTAAAGTACAATATCATTCACAATAAAAATTGTCGACACTTCAATAATATGGAAATTTCATATTTTATAGTTCATCTATAAAAATCTATAGTTACTGATGAAATCTGAAAGTATTCTCTATTAGAAATAAAGGCAAAAATACATATATTTTTATTTAAATTACTGGAGGTTCTACCCAGAGGAATAAGACAGGAAGAAGAAGTATAACATCCAAGGAACAGAAAAAATGAAATAAAATAGTTGAAGATGATATGATTTCATATATATATTAAGGCTAAATTATTAGCAATAGTAGTCAATTTAGAATGATGAGTAAAAATAAAGTTAACTGCACTTCTGTTTATTAGCATTTCTTTATATTAGCAATACTCAATTAGTACTTATTCATAGAAAGATATCACCTAAAATAACAGAGGTTTAAAAGACACTTAAAAGTGTATCAAACAAAAGAAAGCCATTTCTGAAGAAAATTATTAAAATTATGTAAATACTTTAAAGAAGACAAATATATGGAAAGGCAGATAATGCACTCAAATGAGAAAACTCAGCATTTGTACAGAGGAGCAAATGGCAAAGATAGATATCATTCCTAAAGAAAAATAAGGTGGTATGCCAGTTCCAACAGGCTATTAAGTCTTTCTATAAGTTTATAGATATTAAGGCAATGTGGTATTGAGGTAGAAGCAAACAAATAAACCCATGGAATGGAATAGCCAGCTCAGAAACAAAATTGCACATATAAGGACACTTGATTTTTAGCACAATGAGTATTGAAAACAAGTGAAGAAACTATTCACTAAATGACACTGGAACAATTACTTATCTATAACAGAAAAAAGATGCCAAAAACTGCATGAAAAAAGCTGCAGATAGATTAAAGATTAAAAGTTATTATAGCACTTATAGAAAATATATTTAGCTCTGCATGACCCTGAGGTAGGCAAACACTTCTTAAAAAGAATACTAAATGCAATAGAAACATCTGATTACTTTAAAATTGACATTTATTAAGAGTCACCGAAAAAATGAAATCTCAAACTGTATACTATGAGACTATATTCAGAAAACTGAAAAAAGAATTAACTCTACCACGTAAGTCACTGTTACTAATAATTTTTTAATTAATGATTCTATTCCAAAGGACCATTGGGTAGGAATAGGAACTTCATAGAAGAGGAAGCAGAATTGGCCAATAAATATGAAAAGATGCTCAATGTGATTAGTTATCATATATGCAAATTAAATCCCCAATAAGATGGCATTTCACAACCACCAGAATGTCAACATTTTTAAAAGTCAGTCTCAAGTGTTGATAAGGATGTGACTCAATGGAATGTTTATCTGCTGCTGATCAAAGTGTAAACTGATCCCACAACTTACAGAAATTGGCTCTCATTCATTCATTCAATATATATTTATGCATATCATATATGACTACTTACTATGTATTGTGGGGCTACAGGATGAGTACAACAGATAAAAATTATTACTTTAAGTTGAACATGTATATACATCTCTGACACACTAAATTCTACTTCTTGAGATAAGATGTTGTACAGAGTCTAAGCATATAACCTCCAGAAATCTCTGGGTGTGTGTATTACACATATATAAATGTTCAAACAGAACTATTTCTAATATAGTTATAAAACAAAGGTAATAAAATGTATAACACTAATAAAATGTATAAATTGGAGGAAAGTATACAAAAGGATATAAAATAGCACAGAAAATAATGAATTACAGGTACATATCCAAAAGTATGAGTCTCAAAAATTAATGTTATTGGATAAGAAAAAATGAAACATATTTAGAGATCTGTACATATTTAGCAATAAACTATAAAGAAAACCAAATTAATAATTAACATGAAATGCCAAAGAAGATTTCTCCTGGGCATCAAAAATAAAATTTCTTTCAGTAAGGTGTTAGCCACATGGGTGTTTATTTTTTTCAAAACTGTATCTGTCCCTTATATGTTTTGGAAAGTATTTAATATTTTCCATTAAAATACTCTATTTTAACATATTAATTAGGCTAATTTTCTTTGCTTGGTTAGCAGTTGAGATCAGGATAATAAAGTAGTAAAATCAAGAACTCAGCAAATGTCGTTGCTCATAAATCATACAAAACCCAATATAGCTTGTATGTTTCACTGAGCAAAAATGTAAAAAGGAATTTAAAATCATCAGAAAACTGAATAGTCTATAACAATATGTGATTACCAATAATAAAATCTACTGTTCTGAGAGAAAAAGACATTGCTTAATGGTTCAATTGAGTTAGTTCTCAAAAAATATATCAGATGTGTAAATTCTTCCAGGGATGTGCCTACCATGATAGAATCAGTCTATAATTTGTCCCCATAAAAAAAATTCAGAACTCCTAAAAATGTTAGAAAATTATTGGTAAGAATTCATATAACAGAAAGCTATTCATATAGATTGAGTTAGTGTGGTATATAAGGCTAGAAATCATATTTATTGAACATTATTCAAACATAATTTCAATCTAAGATTAGCAGATGAGGCTAAAGTTAATGCTTTGCAGAACAGAAATACTGAAATGGAAATTATTTTTTAGAGGTCAATAATTATTTTGACCCTTTAAGTCACATTCTAATAAATATTGCTCCCTAAATTGTAAGCTGGGAAGGGGGGGAATGGAATGTATCCATTAGCCTTGATGTCTACAACAGTAACTGCAAAATAAAGGAGCTATTTTTACAGAAAATTCTTAATATGATTTTTATAATTTAATTCATTAATAATGTTGATAACTAGTAAGTATATTTGTGATCAATACATATTTTAAAAGCTAATTCCAAATCTGTATCACTATTGGTAGGCATATACACATACACAATTTTCATAATACATAAAAATAAGTGAGCTTAATAATGAATTAATATCAATAGTGTATCTATAGATTATGCAACTTTAATTAAATTCATATAATGCATATTCAGCCTCACTCATCAGATTAGGAACTATGTAGGAGTAGTTTTTCTTTTTTTTTTTTTTTTAATTTAATAGGTGTTTATATTTCAGAGCAAAACATAGCAAATGCAATACAGATCTATATGGTAATTGTTAATATTATTAACACTCTTTTCAGTGGAACCAATTTTATAGAATAAGCAGTCCAAACATAATAAAAACATTCTTCAAAGTTGAAGTTGCATTTTAGTGGAGTTGGAATGAGTTTTAGGTTCCTTCTTTCTGGTGAGCTTTTGATCTTCTCTAATGATATATTTTTTTTTAATCTTTTATTTAATGAATATAAATTTCCAAAGTACGACTCATGTGTTACAATGGCTTCCCCCCCCATACCGTCCCTCCCACCCACAACCCTCCCCTTTCCCACTCCCTCTCCCCTTCCATTCACATCAAGATTCATTTTCGATTATCTTAATATACAGAAGATCAGCTTAGTATACCTTAAGCAAGTATTTCAACAGTTTGCTCCCACACAGAAACATAAAGTGAAAAATAATAGATGATTTTTTTTAAATGATGATGAAATCAGATCAGACCTATTGTCATGTTTAATCCCAGTGAGAGTCAAGTTGGGAATTGATCATTTCTTTCTTTTTTTTTTTTTTTTACAGAAGATCAGTTTAGTGTACATTAAGTAAAGATTTCAACAGTTTGCACCCCATAGAAACACAAAGTGAAATATACTGTTTGAGTACTCGTTATAGCATTAAGCCTCAGTGTACAGCACGTTAAGGACAGAGATCCTACATGAGGAGTAAGTGCACAGTGACTCCTGTTGTTGACTTTACAAATTGACACTCCTGTTTATGGCATCAGTAATCTCCCTATGCACCAGTTATGAGTTTCCAAGGCTATGGAAGCCCCTTGAGTTCTCCGACTCTTATCTTGTTTAGACACGGTCATAGTCAAAGTGGAGGTTCTCTCCTCCCTTCAGAGAAAGGCACCTCCCTCTTTGAAGACCTGTTCTTTCCACTGGGATCTCACTCACAGAGATCTTTTTGCCAGAGTGTCTTGGCTTTCCATGCCTGAAATACTCTCATGGGCTTTTCAAAACCTTAGTTTTAAAAAGAACTAAAAAAAAAGAGGCTTCTGTGATTAAAGGTTCAGTGTACACTGCTCAATCAAATAATCCAATTTTTAAATACAAAAAGCATTCAGAAATGTCAAGTGAAATTATTCCAGGCTATAGTGTTGCAGATTTTCAGTGAAAAGATTACTTACAAATGAAATACCACTTTAACTATATTGCTTCATGACATATTTTGAATAATGAATACTATGCTACATTCAGTTGCCTAAAATTATTTTCTACAAATATCCATACATGAATACGCATATATGTGCATATATATCCCTGTATGAGCACATTACCACTTTCCTTTTTTTGGACATACACACATAAGAAGTTCATTTTTAGATACTTTTTTTCTGAATGCTATAAATTAAAGTGTTGGTTTTTTCACAATATATTTTTGGCATGTAGTCCTAATGTTCTCTATTTTTCTAGCTCTGATAGGTTAACACTGCTCTGCAGTGTGACCATGACAAGAAATGGTACAAAACTGACAACTAGAAATGACACAGAAATTTAACAGGAAATTACTATGCAAATTGTTTGAGAAAGGCTGAAAAAGAAATATGTGATAGCAATGACTATGTTTCAATTGATGTGATGTTTCAAAGAACCCAAATTCTTCTAAATCTAGGTACCCCATATATGTATAAATATCTAAAAAAAGTTAGAGTTTCAACATGATTTGACTTGCAAACTCATAAACCTCGAAGTCTTAAGTCCACGGTATTAAGGGGGGTAAACTCTTGATCCAATTATGGTGTTTGGAGGCAGGTCTAGTGGGAGGTTCTTATGGGTCATGCACCTGGAAGGCAGCTCTTGGTTATATGAGCCTTGTCAGGCCCAGCTGTTATCTCTGCTTCCTGGCTTACCATGCGATCCTTTCTCTGTATGCACTCCACCACTGTCGCTCCCATCAGATGTGAAACCAATAGAGCCACCCAATCATGGATTTTATGAGCTGAGTAAATCTTCTCTCTTTATAAAGTTGATTTTCTGAGGTATTTCACTGAATTGATGGAAAGCTAATATAAAACTAAAAGTAAGATAACCTAGACAATAGTGCACCACTTTAAAGGAAAAGACATCCATGGTGTTCTTAGAATGAAATCTGGGCTTTCCTTACAATGGTAGTTGTTACTTTTGGACTCCTGTGGATAAGACTTTCGTTTCAAATGCTCTCTCCTCAGCAACCTTCTCAACTTCTGAAATTCCAGTTTAAAAAAATAAGAGTGGCAGTCTGTGCCTTTCCTTTCGGTAACCCTTCAATAACACCTCTTGTCTATTCCTTGCCCTAACAAGCCAGTTACTCTTATTTGAAGTCTCAGAGGCAGCAACTGCTGCTTATGGCTTGTATCTGTTTTGTGTTTCCTTCTATTCTCTCCTGCTCTACTTTAGACACTGTTTTTTTTTTATAATTAATTAATTTGAAAGGCAGAGTTACAGAAAGAGAGCGAAAGAGATTGGTTGGAGCTGGTGCTGTGACATAGCAGGTAAAGCTGCCACCTGCAGTGCCAGCATCCCATATGGGCATCGGTTCAAATCCCGGCTGCTCCACTTCTATCCAGCTCTCTGCCATGGCCTGGGAAAGCAGTACAGGATGGCCCAAGTTTGGGGCCCTGCACCTGCTTGGGAGACCCAGAAGAAGCTCCTGGCTTTGTATCGGCACAGCTCCAGCCGTTGCAGCCAATTGAGGAGTGAACCAATGGATGGAAGACCTCTCTTTCTCTCTGAGTCTCCTTCTCTCTCTGTGTAACTGACTTTCAAATAAATAAAATAAAGGAAGGAAGGAAGGAAGGGAAGGAGGGAGGGAGGGAGAGAGGCGGAGGAAGAGAGAGAGAGAGAGAAAGGAGTCTCATATGGGTCTCCCATAAGAGTGCAGGGGCCCTAAAGCTTGGATCACCCACCTCTGCTTTCCCAGGCCATTAGCAGGTAGCTGGATCAGAGGTGGAGCAACAGAGACACAAGACATCACCCAGCATCACAGGTGGCAATTTGACCTGCTATGTCACAACAGTGCCCCTCCAGACAATGTTTTAGTAATATAGTCATTCAAGCCTGGGATCTCATTTCAAACTTTACCACATACTATCTTGGTGATTCAGGGAAGTTATTCTCCGGACTTATTCTGGTTTTTAGGATATGGGGTGGGGGATAGTACCTGTGTTGTGGCATTTCGATGAAGAGGAAGAAGCTGAGGAAGTAGACAGTATCAGTAATAATACTGCCTTTGTTCTTTATAAATATCTTCATAGACATCATCTCATGTAATATGCACAGCAATTTGTAGAGCAGATATCATTTTCCTTATTTTAAGCATTAGGAAATTAAGCCATTGAGATGCTGACTAGGCAGCCCAACTGGACATTGTCTGGACGTCAAGCCAGTTAATGAAGAATGGAGATCAGAACCTACATCATTTTACTCAAGGTATGTCACAATGTGTGACTCAAACGAGAAATCCTATCTTGAAATATTAACTCTGTGGTACAAGTAGAGTTTAATATGTGTGTTTCATGGAAACACCCGTACTATGTACTACAGCGATCCTGTCAATTGAGATGAACAAACAACCAACATCAAAAATACATCACAGTTGCCTTGAAAGATGGTTCAAGTAGTATAGAAGCAGGTATTTTATCAAATACTCCCATATTTTCTATGAATTTACTGTTCTTATAAATTCAAAATTATTGAAATAAACACTCTAACTTGAATATCCTACCCAAAGTACCCATCATTTTTCTCTCCAAAAAAGTAATTTCAAGTCAATATAAATTTAATTTCTTAACCACAGAATTTTGAAGAGCAGTTAATGTTAGCTAAGCACTATTAGGATCTTACAGCATAAACTATATTAACAAACACTGGGGGAAAGTCCTGTACAATTGAGAAAATAACAACTGAAAAGTATATGACTGTTACAGTTATAAATGACTACTTCTGGCTTTTAAAGGATTAACCATCATAAATAGCAATGATGCTCATCACTCAAAAATATTTATAATCTGGCTGGCGCCATGGCTCGCTTGGCTAATCCTCCACCTGCGGTGCCAGCACCCTGGGTTCTAGTCACGGTTGGGGCACCGCAGGTGGAGGATTAGCCAAGCGAGCCATGGCGCCAGCCAGATTATAAATATTTTTGAGTGATGAGCATCATTGTATTTATGATGGTTAATCCTTTAAAAGCCAGAAGTAGTCATTTATAACTGTAACAGTCATATACTTTTCAGTTGTTATTTTCTCAATTGTACAGGACTTTCCCCCAGTGTTTTGTTATAATATAGTTTATGCTGTAAGATCCTAATAGTGCTTAGCTAACATAACTGCTCTTCAAAATTCTGTGGTTAAGAAATTAAATTTATATTGACTTGAAATTTACTTTTTTGAGAGAAAAATGATGGGTACTTTGGGTAGGATTCAAGTTAGAGTGTTTATTTCAATAATTTTGAATTTATAAGAACAGTAAATTCATAGAAAATATGGGAGTATTTGATAAAATACCTGCTTCTATACTACTTGAACCATCTTTCAAGGCCAACTGTGATGTTATTTTTGATGTTGGTTGTTTGTTTGAGTCACACATTGTGACATACCTTGAGTAAAATGATGTAGGTTCTGATCTCCTTCTTATTATCCTAATGCTTAAAATAAGGAAATGATAAAACCTTCCTCAGCTTCTCACCCATCCTAAAAACCAGAATAAGTCCGGAGAATAACTTCCCTGAATCACCAAGATAGTATGTGGTAAAAGTTTGAAATGAGATCCCAGGCTTGAATGACTATATTACTAAAACATTGTCTGGAGGGGCACTGTTGTGACATAGCAGGTCAAATTGCCACCTGTGATGCCTTTAGGGCCCCCCTGCCCACCTCTTATGGGAGACCCCATATGAGACTCCTTTCTCTCTCTCTCTCTCTCCTCCGCCTCTCTCCCT